>NW_004444034.1:1022211-1038794 GCF_000243295.1 Trichechus manatus latirostris
TGATTCTCTGTTTGGCTTAGTTTTTCGGATCTTTGTTGTGGAGGGACGGCGTGGTGTTTCTGCCTAGAGCGCCATCTTGCCGGAAGTGATGAAAATGAATGTCTTGAGGTCTTACTTGAGTGCCTTGCCATGACTATCTTGCAATAAACTAAACGAGTTTATGCATGACAAACCGGAACATCATCTGAACATTTCTTTATTTATTCTTAAGCTAAAATCCTCCAGAAAAGCTCCTCATAACAATCACCCAAAAAGCAAAACAAAACAAAAACCCAGTTGCCATTCCCATGTGTGCAGAGTAGAACTGCTCTATAGGATTTTCAAGGCTGTGACTTTTTGGAAGGAGATGGCCAGGCCTTTCTTCCTTGCCAAGTCTTTCTTCTGAGACTCCTTTGGGTGGGTTTGAACCTCCAACCTTTTGGTTAGTAGTTGAGCACTTAGCCATTTGCACCACCCAGAGATTAGATATTCCCTCCCATTTTACAGATGAGTGAGTCGGCACACAGCTTCAGCGTGGTAGAACCGGCATTGGAGTCTGGTATCTGACTCTGAAGCTCTCTCTCCTCTACCTTCTCTTTTCTATTTGTCTAAATTTTGTTCAAAAACCAGCTTGGAGGGAGGGGGAAGAATCATCTTCCATTCTCATCTTCTATACCTCCAAGTATGCCTTTGTCAGTCATTCCTACCAGGGGCTCTGCTGGAAAAACTAATAAATGAATAGGAAAGATAATCAAGGAGTGAAATACAAGTTTATTGAGAACTCCTAGAAGACCTCATTTTAGCATGGTGTCTAGCATATAGTAGGGGCTCAGCAAACGCTTCTTAAATAATCCAATACAATATTTTGTAAGAAGCTGGAAAATTTAGAAAAAATGTTCAGTCTTATCGGGAAAGGGAATAATAGTAATAACAAGCCACATTTATTTCTAGACACTTGTCTAAGCACTTTACATATGTTAACCCATTTAATCCTCATGGCATCCATTTGAGGTAGGTACAATTGTTCTCATTTTACAGATAAGGAAACTGAGGCACAGAGAGTTTAAGCAACTGTGCTAAAAAAAGTAAGTGCCAGGATCTAGCTAACATTTACAGCTATGCTTTCACGGTACCAGGTGCCATGACTAATTACTTTGCATACATTATCTAATTTATGAGAAATGCTTTTTATAAAACGACATTCTAAAATTTTTGCCTGATAAATTTTCCTTCCTAAATCAACACAAAAGTCTAGGACTGGAGAATCCAATATACCTCGTGCCCTTGCACTCTCGCCCTACCCCAACATCTAAGTGCAAAATCAATTCAGTTTGATCTTCATTTAGATGAACTTCTGATCCCTTTTTTGGGTTCACTTTTGGAAACCCACACTGTGACTCACTGACAAGGCCTTAAAACCCCAAGGCCCTAGAATGGCTTTTCCGTCTGCCTTTTCAAGAATGCCAATCACGAACCTGAAAACGAAGGAAGTCTCCCCTTCTAGGGTGATCATTCCCCAGAAATCCTTCCCCAGCCTTCTCGTACTATGTACAACTCCTAAGACACGAAGGAAGATCACAAGCAAGGGGCGGGGGGGCATTCCTTCTTGCATCACAACAGTCCATATTAAAAAAGATGCAAGTAAAGTTGTGTTTATGGACTATTGTGATGCAAAAAGGAATGGCCCCGTCTCTAGTTGCTTGTGATCTTCCTTCGTGTCTTAGGGGTTGTACACAGTACGAGAAGGCTGGGGAAGGATTTCTGGGGAATGATCCCCCTAGAAGGGGAGACTTCCTTCGTTTTCAGGTTCGTGATTGGTATTCTTAAAAAGGCAGACTGAAAAGCCGTTCTAGGGCCTCTGGATTTTAGGGCCTTGTCAGTGAGTCACAGTTTGGGTCTCCAAAAGTGAACCCAAAAAAGAGACCAGAAGGAGGAGAGCTAGGAATTCAAAACCTGTGTTTTTGTCCCAGCTCCGCCACTAGCTATAGAATGTTGGGCAATCCATTAACATCTCTGGGGTTCGCTTTCTTCAGTTGTGCACGACAGTTCTGTCAAACTCAACAAGTGTTTATTGAGTGCTTTCTAGATGTTGAGTACCCTGGTAGGCATTGGGGATATCAAGATAAAAATGACATGGTTCTAGCCATCGAGGGGCTCCTAGCCATGGAAGAGCTTTCTTTCTAGAGTAGAGGACTGGGGGTCTTGGTGACTGAGGTTGTTAAGCAAAGTGTGGGTAGCTATGTGGTAGAGATGTTGAAAAGACTGGACAATGCCAGCATACTATTGTGATTTAGAGCTCCGCTCTGAGGTTAGTCATGACTGAAGACATCCTAGTTCTAACCCTCATTAGCTCTGTGATCTCAGGCAATTACTTGCCCTCCTGAAGAATCAGTTTCCTCATCTTTAAAATGGAGATAATAATTGCACTGTATTCATTTTGAGAATCAAAACAGATAATGCGTATAAAAAAGGATGGTGGATAGTTGTCATGGATTGAATTGTGTGCCCCAGAAATATCTGTCAACTTGCCTATGCCATGATTCCCAGTATTGTGTGATTGTCCACCATTTTGTCAACTGATATGATTTTCCTATGTGTTGTAAATCCTATCTCTATGACATTAATGAGATGGGATTAGTGGCAGTTATGTTAATGAGGCAGGATTCAAACTACAAGATTGGATTGTGTTTTAAGCCAATCTCTTTTGAGATATAAAAGAAAGAAGTGAGCAGAGATATGGGGACCTCATACCACCAAGAAAGCAGCGCTGGGAGCAGAGCATGTTCTTTGGACCCGGCGTTCCTGCGTGGAGAATCTCCTAGACCAGGAGAAGATTGATGACAGGAACCTTCCCCAGAGCTGATGGAGAGAAAGGACCTTCCCCTGGAGCTGATGCCCTGAGTTAGGACTTCTTACCTGCTAGACTATGAGAGAATAAATTTCTCTTTGTTAAAGGCATTCACTTGTGGTATATCTGTTATAGAAGCACTAGTTAACTAAGACAATAGTCATACTAAATAAATGTTATATGTACTCCTCCTCCTCTTTATCACTATTATTATTGTTAATATATAAGTTCTTCCTCAGCAAGGCATCCTGACAGTTTTAGAGATCTGGGCAGAAGACTGTCCATCAACCTTACTTGAGTCCAAGCTTACTCCCTGGAGGATGTTAACTTAAAGTGAACATCTTTGTCCCAGGACCTTTCCTAAACGATATTGACATGTGTTAAGTGGATGATCAGAGGCCAATGCAAATTGAAACTGACCTTGAGAGAGGTTATTCCTAAATGTTTTGAAGATGAGGGGTTGTAATTTAGCATACAATAAGCAAGAGGATACATTTTAGATAAGGTGAAGGATGGTGTTAATACATAATTTGGGAGGTATTTAAATGAGAAATGAAAACCAAGATTAATAAATCTGACTTCATCTTAAAAATTATGATCCAGAAGTCATAATGGAAATGATTGTTAAATCTAAGTACAAAGAAATAACATAAAAACTCCTCTTGTATGAAAAAAGTATGTATTTTAAAAATAGAAACTGAGCAAAATACTTGTAAAACATATATGAAAAGGAAGTTGGTAAAAAGTCTTCAATGTCCTCATCTTTGGATTAGTGGTTGCTGTGTAAATTTGAATAGTCATATTAACTGGTACTCCTTGCAGGCATATGGGTATTATTCTATCACTGACAGTGTTTTACTTCAGGATAGATCTAGAAATGTTCTTTTGATGATGAATGTGATGCCATTCCTCTTTAATTTTTCATTCTCAGCATAGTAGACAATATGATTATTGGATTAAAAATGTCCAATACTAGTTCATTTCAGCTAACTAATGCCTAGGATATCAGTCTTTATGCATTCCATTTCATTTTTGACAACTTATAATTTTCCTAGATTCATACTTCGTACATTTCACATTCTGATTATTAGTGGATGTTTGCAGCTGTTTCTTCTCATTTTGATAATTTGATAATTGATAATTACTGGTGATTGGAATGTGCAAGTAGGAAACAAACAAGAAGGATCTGTAGTTGGAAAATATGGCCTTGGTGATAGAAATGACACCAGAGATTGCATGACAGAATTTTGCAAGACCAATGACTTCTTTGTTGCAAACACCTTTTTTCAACAACATAAATGGCAACTATACACATGGACCTTGCTAGATGGAATACACACGGATCAAATCAACTACACCTGTGGAAACAGATGATGAAAAGTTCAACATCATCAGTCAGAATAAGGCCAGCGGCCAACTGTGGAATAGACCATCAACTGCACACATGCAAGTTCAAGTTGAAATTGAAGAAAATCAAGATAGGCTCACGAGAGCCAAAGTATGACCTTGATTATATCCCACCAGAATTTGGAGACCATCTCAAAATAGATTTGATGCATTGAACACTCATTGATCGAAGACCAGATGAGTTGTGGGATGATATCAAGGACATCACACATGAAGCAAAAGGTTATTAAAAAGACAGGAAAGAAAGAAAAGACCAAAATGATGTCAGAAGAGACTCTGAAACTTGCTCTTGAATGTAGAGTAGCTAAAGTGCATGGAAGAAATGATGAAGTAAAAGAGCCGAACATAAGATTTCAAAGGGCAGCTCGAGAAGATAAAGTATTATAATGAAATATACAAAGATCTGGAGTTAGAAAGTCAAAAGGGAAGAACACACTCGACATTTCTCAAGCTGAAAGAACCGAAGAAAAAATCCAAGCCTCGAGTTTCAATATTTAAGATTCTACGGGCAAAATATTGAACGACACAAGAAGCATCAAAAGAATGTGGAAGGAATACACACAGTCATCGTACCAAAAAGAACTGGTCAACATTCAACCATTTTAGGAGTCAGCATATGATAAGAACTGATGGTACTGAAGGAAAAGTCCAAGCTGGACTGCAGGTATTGGCGAAAACAAGGCTCCAGGAATTGACAGAATACCAGTGGAGATATTTCAATAAATGGATACAGCGATGGAGGTTTGTATACTCATCTATGTCAAAAAATTTGGAAGACAGCTACCTGGCCAACCGACCAGAAGAGATCCATATTTGTCCCCATTCCAAAGAAAGGTGATCCAACAGAATTTGGAAATTATTGAACAGTATCATTAATATCACACCCAAGTAAAATTTTGCTGAAGATAACTAAAAAATGGTTGCAGCAGTACGTCGACAGGAAACTGCCAGACATTCAAGCTGGATTCAGAAAAGGTCGTGGAATGAGGGATACCATTGGTGATGTCAGATGGATCTTGGATGAAAGCAGAAAATACCAGAAAGATGTCTACCTGTGTTTTATTGACTATGCAAAATGATTGGACTGTGTGGATCATAACAAATTATGAATAACATTGTGAAGAATAGGAATTCAAGAACACTCAATTGTGCTCATGCTAAACCTGAACATAGACCAAGAGGCAGTTGTTCGAACAGAAAAAAGGGGATAATGTGTGGTTTAAAATCAGGAAAGGTGTGTGTCAGGGGTGTATCCTTTCACCATACTTATTCAATCCATATGCTGAGCAAATAATCTGAGAAGCTGGACTATATGAAGAATGAGGCTTCAGGATTGGTGGAAGACTCATTAACAACCTGTAATATGCAGATGACAAAACCTTGCTTGCTGAAAGTGAAGAGGACTTGAAGCACTTACTTATGAAGACCAAAGACCACATCCTTCAGTATGGATTATACCTCAACATAAAAAAAACAAAAATCCTCACAACTGGACCAATAAGCAACATCATGTTAAATGGAGAAAATATTGAAGTTGTCAGGAATTTTATTTTACTTGGATCCACAATCAACGGTCACGGAAGCAGCAGTCAAGAAATCAAATGACGTCTTGCATTGGGCAAATCTGCTGCTAAAGAACTTTTTAAAGTGTTAAAAAGCAAATATGTCACTTTGAGGACTAAGGTATGCCTGATCCAAGCCTTAATATTTTCAATCACCACACATGCATGAGAAGGCTGGACAGTGAATAAAGAAGACTGAAGAACTGATGCCTTTGAATTATGGTATTGGTGAAGAATATTGAATATACTATGGACTGCCAGAAGAACAAACAAGTCTGTCTTGGAAGAACAGCCGGAATGCTTCTTGGAAGCAAGAATGGTGAAACTTCATCTCATGTACTTTGGACATGTTACCAGAAGGGACAAATCCCTGTAAAAGGACATCATGCTTGGTAAGGTAGAGGGTCAATGAAAAAGTGGAAGACCCTCAATGACATGGATTGACACGGTGGCTGCAACAATGGGCTCAAACAGCAAAGATTGTGAGGATGATGCAGGACCGGGCAGTGTTTTGTTCTGTTGTACATAGGGTTGCTATGAGTCGGAACTGGCTTGATGGCACCTAACATCAACAACATATGAAAAGGGATAATTTTGGGACTACACAAAAGTAACACTTACAAATCAACAAGAAAAAGATGAATAACTCTGTAGAAAAATGTACAATGGACGTGAACAGACTATTCAGAGAAAAAGACATACAAACAGCCAATACATGTGGGAAAATGTTCAAGCTCATTCACTATTAAAGAATGAAAATTAAAACAAAATAAAAACAAAAAGATTCATAATAACCAATAAACAGTATTGGTGAGAGTGTGAGGTAACTGCTAACTGGCATGATCATACACAGTTGCTGTAAACTAGTATAACCTTAACCTTTGTGGAAGAATAACTGATAGTATCTTTAAAATTAGAAATGCATTCACTCTTTGATTTGATCCTAAATATTATCCAAAAAATATGCAATTCATAAATGCACAAAGTTCTATACAGTAGGTTAAGAATTGTTTGTAATCACCCCCCTCCAAAAAAAAAGTTCATTATGAAAAAGTGGTTAAATGATAGACCCATGAATGAAGTAAGTCCACATATATTGATATAAAATGTTGTTTGTTGATTGATGTAAATTAAAAGGGAAAATTGAAAATGGTATAGATACATAGGATGCTTCTTTTTACATAAAAAAAGATATAAATAAGCTTACATATCACCCAGGTAGAGCTCAAAACTTCTAAAGACTGAGAGGCAGCAAAGCATAGTGGTTAAACACACAGACTGTGGAGCAACTCCTGGGGTTTGACTGTCAGCTCTGGAGCTTACTAGCTATGTGAACTTGGGTGAATTATTTAACCTCTATGTGCCTCAGTTTTCTTATCTGTAATGTGGGGATAATGATAATAACCACTCTATGATTGATATGATGATTAAGGCATTTATAACAGTATCTGGCATAAAGTAAACCAAAAACCAAACCCGTTGCCATTGAGTTGATTCCAAACCCATAACAACCCTATTGGGCAGAGCAGAACTGTCCCAGAGGGTTTCCAAGGAGCAGCTGGTGGATTTGAACTGCCAATCATTTGGTTAGCAGCTACAGCTCTTAACCACTGCACCACTGGGGCTCCTGTAAGCACTACATTTAATATTTGTTAAATAAATAAAATAACAACTTCTAATGGAGGAATCACCTAATGATGTAACTGGGTGATCCGATCATATAACACACTGATAGGGATCTATGCCAATTCTCCCTGGGACCTCCCATGCCAAACCTATCCACTTTTGTGTCTCTTTGGAGGATCTAATAGGGAAACAAGGCTGCTGCAAAAGAACAATACTGGACCTTTTTGGATATGGAGTAACAACGGGGTGTTTAATAGCTCTCAAGCTCAATGTCAGTATCTCAGCACAGCACATCTTTGCAGGCATATGCTTATTGTTAATTGGAGTCTTTGAAGTGCTGATCCCAGTCAGTTTTTAGGTAAAATGTGGCTGGTCTATTAGCCAGTGAAGTTAAGCCAAGGACTGCTATGGGAACTGAAGGCTGACACTGGCTGAATTTCAATGTTTTCAAGATGCTATCAAGCAGAATTTTTTTAGCTGAAGAGGCGTGAGAAAACACACCTTGCCATCAAAGCTTGTTGAACATGAACAAGAATGGGTGTTTTTTGTTTAGCATTTCCCTTAAGGATTATGTCAAACTAGATCAGGATTACCAAAAGTAACCCTAGAAGTAGAGGGGTTGATCAAATGATAGGGCCCTTGCTGATGGCTAATGGGACTGTAAGGCTATTTAATGGTCTCTGTCTGATGGCCATTGACGACCTTTCACTCCAACGGTTGATACTGAAAACTTTCACCATGTGTAGTCAGATTCTCTGGGTGGGCATCCCAACTGGCAAACTTGGTAAGGAAGATTGGTTATTGAATAGCACTGTCTAAGGCATTCTTGGTGGTTCCATTATTCCTGAGTGTTCTGAATATGCGTAATTCTGTAGAAGGAAGGAGACATTTTTTTTTTCTTTCCCATTGTCTATCATGAGTTGTAGATGGGTGCCTGGTGAGGGATATGGTATTCTATAGGGCTGCTATGAGCAGTGGAATGTTTGGTGTAGAAAGAAAATCTGTGTTAATGGTCAAGCCAGTAAAGCTTCATGTGACAAAGCCTAGGCACTGAGAGAGGCTTACATTACCTTTGGTTAGAAGATGTATTTGGTTAGAGATGGAAATAAGTAATTCTATAGAGATCCACATTTTTAGTATGGAAAGACTGGGAGAACTCGGCTCTCAAGCCCCTGTATTACCTGGGTGGCTCAAGAGTGCTCTAACTGAAAGGTTGGTGGTTTGAATCCAGTCAGTGGCACTGTGGAAGAATGATCTGGCAATTTACTTCTGTAAGATTTTAGCCATTTATAACCCTATGGAGCAACAGTTCTACTCCGAAAGACATGGGGTTGCCGTGAGTTTTTCTGTTTTTTTTGTTACCTACATAGAGACATGTTAGGGGCTGCCAAGCTGTGTGAAGATCCATAATGCCAGAGACAAAGTGTCTGGAAGCAAAGGTTCTCTTCTGGTGTGGGAGTAACAGCCTGAGTTAATTGCTAATGAAAATACGACTTGGCACTAACATCTTAATCGAGAGCTGCTCTGTTCAATATGGTAGTCACTGTCCACCTGTGGCCATTTAAATTGAATTAAAATTCAATAAAATTAAAACTTCAGTTCCTCAGTCACCCAAGTCACATTTCAAGTGCTCAACAGACACATGTGAATAGTAGCTACTGTACTGGACAGTGCAGATTCATGGAACATTTCTATCATTGCTGAAAGTTCTATTGGATCTGGAAGATAAACAATAGGTCCCTAAAGAAACACCATTTCGATAACTTTGTCGACCATACTAGGGAGGCCCTGTCTAGTTTTTGTTTTGAACCATTAGAGATTTGAAATAGAAAGGGAAGGAGTAGGACCTTAAATTTTGGTGTGCATTGAGAAGGTTGATTTTCCCAGGAAAACTCACCTACTTTTAGGAATCACTATGGATAATGGTTATAGGCAAGGAGGTAGGAACAGAGGATGTGGTCTCTTGAGGTTAGGGCTTTCCCTGAGTGAGAAAAGATACGTGACCCAGTAGGGCAGAAGGAAGTGGTTAAAGCCATTTTTTTATATTTGCACAATAATTGAGTGTGGCTGCCCTATCTTAAACTTTCTGGAACTTCCCTTGGCTTTTGACCTCCTTATCTTGCTTCATCTGATTATATTGGTCAAAATGGGTTAGGCATCTTAAGAAGGTCTATGAGTCTCAGCTTTCCTTTCTGGTTTAAGAGAGTCTCAATGCCTTCCTCAAAAGGAAAGTAGTTCATTATTAGTCTTGCTGCATGTGCCTTTAGAGCTGGATGAATCAAGGAAAGGGAAAACAAATGAAAGGCAATCATACTTCTCACACTAGTTTAGGGTGTCCCTGGTGGCTTGGAGCATAAAGACGTGTCTAAATAATTTTCAACAGAGGCTGATGAAACATTTGGTTAACTCCTCCCACCCCAATTCTTTGATATGAACTTATGACGTGAGGAATTGAGAAACAATAATGACTGTTTGGGGATCTTCATCTTTAGGAGCTTGGTGGCAGGCTGGTAGTGGAGTTGTAGTGTAACCAACAAGATGATAAAGAAACTTTATCAGCAGGTGAGATCCCCTTGTGAAAATCAGAAAGTGGGTCAAGAGAGATGGTAAAAGGAGGAAGTCACTATTCACAGAAAGGCTAGAAGGATTAAGAATAGAGAAGAGGGTGGTAGACAGAGCCAAGAGTGGTCTCTAGTAACTGTAATAGGTATAGTTTCTATGAACTGGTAAAAGAATAAGAGGCTGGCTACAGGGAATGAAGTGGGAGTTCCAAGGCAGCAATGAAAACATAAGCATTGCACTTTGCTTATCGTTGGATATTTCATCATCCTTTCACCTAACAAATACCTGCTGAATTAATCCTCAAGAAAGAAAATCACACTGAATGCATAAATTCCTTTATTGAAAATACTGGGATAGCACTGCATTACATATATTCAATATCCATAAATGAAGGATCACGCATTTCTGATTGAACAATACTGTTTATAATAGAGAACACAGCATCTGGATATGCTCTCACAAGTATAGTATCATGGACTAAACTAGATAAGAGTGAACTATATGCAAAATGATCATTTTGTTTGCTAATAGCACATGGCTGCAAATGGCATAAATGGTAACCGTAATCATTATGAGACATTCCTGGTATCTCACACTAAAACATTACTTAAGAAGCAGATTAAGGTTAAACTGCCAGTATCTTGCTAATTGAGAGTTCTCAATAGGAGATCATGGGTGAAAAGCACACCCAGGCTACATACAGATTTGAAATTTTATAGCATTCACTTAAAATCACATGGACTGTGAACAGAGTCCAGTACTTGCTGATCTGACAGGAGACTACCTGGTAATTTGTTTGTTCCCTTTTATGAACAGTCTAAAATGAGAGAATAACCTAAAAGAAATATTCTGCCGGCTTAAGTCTAATATTCTAAGAACTTAACACTCACAGGTGTGTAAATACTACTTATTAATTTTTCCCCTCAAAGATCATTAGGGATACAATTTAGGACAGACCACTTCTCAGCTTTGGCTATTATTTGAAATTTTTTTCCATTAGCAGTCTTTGGCTTTCATCAAATTCTGGCAATCAATAATATTGGTTAAGTTTTTGACAAGGTTTTATTACTATTATTGTTATTATTTTTAATAAAGGAGTTGTTTAGTGATGTGAAAATGAGTTAATTAAAAAAAGGTTTCCCTTTTTATTCCAATTTTTGTATGAATGCATTTCTTTGCATTGCTTTCACTCATATAAAAGAGTCTAGAAATGAAGACTATTGGGCTCATTTAAAATTTTTCATTTGATTTAAAAACTGTAGAAATTAAAACATTCGATTCTTTTTGAATGAAGGCCTGCTTGCTAATGTGAAAACTTGGGGAAAATTATGCAAAACAACCATGGACATAAAGTTTTTGTTTAAGACGCATGATTTTAGAAGAAGCAAAACACTTTCTTCTCAGAAGCAGAGTCTAAGTTCACAAAGGTATCCATTTTTATAAACATCAACTTATGGCTGTGAAAAATGGCTCTTTCTTCTTTACACATGCATATAAATATGTTCATGGTAAGTAACTAAAAAGTACCTTTTTAACAGCCTACACTAGTCAAATCAATGAACACTGACGATGAGTTTCAAAAAATTCAGAATTATGCACTCAATATACATATGCTGTTTAAGACATATCACCCTGAACAATCAGGGCAAAAAAAAAAAAAAATTCAATATAAAATTATAGAAATCAAATGGATTTGTTGCCAAAACACAGTACAAAATCTATACATATATTTTAAGATTTGACACAATAAAAGAAAAAACAACTGCCAACACATTTCCGACAATGTATTAAAAATAATAAATAAAACAGTTTCAAAAAAATCATACATTCCCTTTAAGTGCTGTGCACTTTCATTTTTCTAAATAAGACATCCTCCAGGGCAAACAATAGTATGCTATACATTTTGGTAATGAAAATTACGCTGATAAATATCCAAGGCATGTATATATTTCCACAGTCTCTTCCCTTCCTCTGCCCGCCCCCACGACAGTTACCAAAAATAAAAATTGCATTCAACTCATACATTTTATAAACACTCTGATTCCTCACGGGATGGATGTGAAGCAAGTGGGGGTATAATCTGAACTTCAAATTTCTTTCTTCAGTGTCTGCCCTCCACATGTACCTTTCTGAATCTTTCTGCAATGTGATCGTTCTCTGAGATGACGGCAGAAAGAAAGCGTTATGATAGGATGAGGCAGCCTGGGCCAGAACTTCATCTTCCAGCCAGCATTAGTGAGGCTGACCGAACTCAGTCTTTTTCATGTTATATCTTAAGGCATTCTCAATCTCACTCAAATGTCCATACCTCTAGGTCCTGAACTATGAAATCTTCCTTTTTAGAAAGAATATCATTATTGAAAGTGCTGCAGGAGTTGCTTCGTCCATGGTATAAATCAGCATCTAGCCATAAACCAAATCTTCCCCTGGAAAGGTTAAAAAAAAAAAAGGTGAAAACATCTGAATCTTATGTGGCACACTTTCCATCCTCCCTTGCCCCTTCTTTCCTTTATTCTATAAACAGACAAAACTCTAAACTGTTTGTAAAACAAAGGATTTAAAAAAAAAAAAACACCAAAGCTGTTGCCGTTGAGTCGATTTCAACTCACAGTGACCCTAAAGGACAGAGTAGAACTGTTCCATAGGGTTTCCGAGGAACAGCTGGATGATTCGAACTGCCAACGTTTTGTGTAGCAACTGCGCTCTTAACCACTGTGCTACCAGGGCTCCAAAACAAAGGATATATTCCCTTTAGATGACCCATCTTTCCTAAAAGACAAATCGTAGTAGTCCCTCATTTCAACTTATAAATAAGTAATTTTATCTTTGACTCTTAGTGCCATGTGTTAGGCCACTGTCCTAATTAATCTAAATACCCGGACTAGTTAAAATCACTTGATACCTAGGTTTAGTTACCTGTGTCAAAACAGATCTACTCAGGTCAGGTGGTAAATTACAACAACAATAAAACCTTACCCTCCACCACCAAGCTCTAAAGAACTTATGTCTCCATTGATAAAGTATGAGTTTTCTCCACTCCACTTAAAGACCTTGAGGAGGAAACACAAAACAGAGAACAGCCATTTTAATCTGGAGAATTAGCAAAGAAGGAATACTAGAATAGTATCTTCGTGTGGAAGGGAATCACTCCATTGGCTGAGGAGGCTCCTGACTGCTTGACCTGTGCCACAGCAGGACCAGATCTCTGAAGGGATTATGAAGAAAGACCTTTCAGGCACTCAGGCTCCACACCTGCCCCCTCCCTGGGTCTCAGACTATGCAGAAGTGGAGTTCCCAAGGCCTGGGGACTCTAAGCGGTACGTGTGCTACCGTCAGGAAGTGCTGACCCAGATTAGAGTGTGGTTTCTGACTACATATTCCAAGATGAGGTTGTATGACAGCTGCTGGTCCAGTGCCCACCCTGAGCCCCCACCACTCCCGACATGGTGACATCGGGAGGTCGGATATTTCTCCACATCTAGTTACCTTGAAATTGGGGCTAAAAGTGTAGAGAAAAGTTTCGCCTGTGCCATAGTAGTGGTCACTGAACTTGAAAGGATGAGTTGCATATGCTCCAAAAATCTGTCAAAAGAAACAGAAATGTTACCTACTTTCAAACCCAAATCTCCCAAAGGCTTTCTGAAATATTTCTGACACAATCCTGTTCTGAGATCTCATTATACCTCTTTCAACAAGAATTATTGCTAAATTGGAGCTCTTTAGTAAAAAAGACCACCAACAGAGTAAACAAAATGTCCCCAGCTCTAATTGGAATCCAAGTAGCCAGGCTCCCTGGTACATGGAAAATCCATCAGAGGAAGCTTAGAGAACTTGCTTGTCAAAGGTCAATGATTTATTCCAGTTTAAAAGACTTTCAAAATTCACTATGGAGACAAATTTCCTTTAGTGAATAGAGGCAATGTATTGGGAACATTAAACAAGAAAATGTATCTCAAACACAGAAATGAGGGCTTGGGGGAACAAAGTCACGTCTCTTATATGTTTTATAAGATTGGGGCCAGACATTTCCCCGCAGAAACTTTCCCCCATTTTGCTTTGTAAAAATGAAAGTCTTATGCTTGTCAATAATTCTATCCTTAATATGACTGATCCAACATATTTTACTTTGAAATGGTCTTTAAGAAAAAAAAAATTCCTTAATATTATGAACTTTAAAATGGATTCATGTGTTTACATTAATATTTTTCTATTTTTTTCTTGTTAGGAGGTGGGGAGGATAGCTAAATTACCTGAGAAGCAGCATTTTCAGAATATGTATGTCTACTACTTCAGCTTCCTACCCTTCTGCTCAGATCCTGATCAATATTTGTGGGGTGGGGGGTGTGAGGGGGTAAGAATATATACTTTGAAAACATCCTTAGGTGATTCTGATGTACCCTCTTCCAAACCCCACATGAGAAATAATGCTTTAAATGGATGTTACTGGAAAAGTCTTAGACTTTTTCAAAATCGTTATAATTGGATTATAATCACTGTGGGCTCTCTTTCTCACCAATGACACTCAGTTTCCAATTACTTGAAATACTAATCTCAGGCAAAGTATAAGTATAATTTCTAACCAATGTTCATAATACTTCCTGCTACCAAACTTTTCCCCAGAGCTGCTAAGAACAAACAAAAACAAAAACATCAAAGATCTTTTTCCCTTCTTCTGGTCATCTTTCAGTAAAATAACTAAAATACAACTGAGACAGGCATCTTTCTTTAAACACCAGGTGCTAAAATATGACAAAGCCATATAGCCATCGGAGGAGTAAAGCGGGCCCATTTATGACCAATAAATAGGAAAAGTAATCCTTGCTCTCATCCTATGGCTGATTCTAAATAATCACATTCTTTCTTAAATAATAATTTCTTAGCAATCAGGGAACTTTGTTTAATAACTGGGGACTGGATTATACCAAGGAATTACTGTTAGGTCCATAGCATTGTGATTATTTAAGAAAATGGCCATTTTCTTTTTAGAGATGCATTCTAAAGTATGTAGGGGTGAAATGATATGATGACTGGGATTTATTACAATACTTCAGCAAAGAAAAAAACAGAAGGCAAAGAGAGGCAAGACAGATGAGGCAAATGTAGCAAAATCTTGCTAACTGGAATATGGGCAGTGCAGGTTCATTTTACTAATCTGTCTACTAGTGTGTAAATCTGAAGATCTTAATTAAAAAAAGGTTTTCTTTGACAGGAATAGGCCTCACCTGATTATCCATATCTTTGATGACCAATAGAACAGGACTATCTAGCAATGCACATTTCCGATATAGAGTTTTCAAGCTGGTGCCATGCTCTAACGTGCTATATGCAAGTCTCCACGGATACCCCTGCACCCTTGCTGGAAGGCGTCGGGCTAGCTGCAGATCCAAAGATGGAGATGTAAATATACATTTCACCCACAAATCACTCATGAACTTGCAGCATAAAGCAACTGCCTGTGGCTCAAACTCAGAATTATACACTTACTTACATGTTGTTCCCCTTTACTCTGGCAAATATTTGCCACTATAAACCACGAAACGGAAGAGAAAATCATTGCTCTGGCAGTGTTTACCTTGGCAGGGATGCTGCCCAGGGCATGCTTTCCCCCTCAGGGGTCTGACAGTGGGGTGTTATGCTACTATATATTTGAACACACAGTACCTAGCTTCACAAACAGGTATGAACGAGACACATGCTCTTCCTTTCACACTTCAACTGGACTTTCACCAAACAGTTCATATGTTTCTCCAACTGTTCTTTCTAAACCCTCAGAGGCTCAGAGCTGCTAATGAGAACTGCAGCTTCCCACAGAAGTGACAGCAAGAAAACAACGAGTGTTTTTATGCCAGTAATCAGATGTAAGGAGCCCTGGTGGTGCAATGGCTAGGCCCTCCGATGCTAACCGAAATACAAGTATATTTGCTATATTACCCACCCAGCGGCTCTGCAGAAGAAAGACCTGGCAATCTGCTCCTGTAAAGATTACAGCCTAGAAAACCCTATGGGGCAGTTCCACTCTGTCACATGGGGTGGCTATGAGTCGAAAATCGACTTGACCGCACCTTGTAACAATTGTTAGGTGTAGTCTGTTCTCATTGTCAGCTGTATCTTTCATCTACATTAAGATTTACCTTAAGCTTGGTTGTCACAAATATCAATATATGTGTATCTCTTCAAAAATATTAACAAAGGAAGTCAGAAAGAGCTGAATTCTTCAGAGTGCTTAAAATCAGTTCTGTTATCAGCATTAACCCCATCTCTGTAACTGCTTAGTCAAGTCTCTTGGCCTACTTGGGCCTTCATAGGCTTGTTTGTAAAATGAGGCGGTTGAACTTGATGATCCTTTAACCAGTTACTATAGAGTCAATTCAGACTCACGGCGACCCCATGTGTGTCAGAGGAGAACTATGCTCCATAGGGCTTCCAATGGCTGATTTTTAAGAAGTAGATCACCAGGCCTTTCTCCTGAGGTGACTCTGGATAGACTTGAACTTCATATATATATATATACATACATATATATATATATGTATATATATATATACACACACATATATATATGTATATATATATATACATATATATATGTATATATATAT
>NW_004444034.1:1038894-1120491 GCF_000243295.1 Trichechus manatus latirostris
TATTTATTTTGTTATTGTTGAGAATATACACAGCAGAACCTCTAACTTTTAGGTTAGCAGCTGAACACGTTAATCGTTTGCATTACACAGGGACTACGATGATCCTTTACGGTCTCTAAAATTCATTGTTTCTAAGCTGATTTAGTGAGGAAAATATAACAGATTCCTAACTAAGGTTTAAATACAAGCACATTATAATATTTCATAAATTCATAAAATTAGAGTAACAGAGACTTGCAGAAAATATAAAATACACAAAAAAATTGCAGAAAAAGGGAAAATCTTCATAGTGGCAGATATTTTTCATAAAGTAAGTAAAGTGCATTTGCTATATTATGTTTATCGAGTCCTATACAATCAAGTCATCGGAATGTTGCAATAATCACTAGGATAAATTCGGAGCATTTCCAAGCACATTAGAACTAGGATAAACCAGTTGTTGCTGAGTCGATTCCAACTCATGGTGACCCCATGTGTGTCAGAATACAGTGTGTCAGAATAGAGCTGTGCTCCATAGGGTTTTCAATGGTTGATTTTTTGGAAGTAGGTCTCTAGGCCTTTCTTCCAAGGTACCTCTGGGCAGACTTGAACCTCCAACCTTTTGGTTACCCACCGAGCATGTTAATCGTTTGTACCAGCTGGAGACTCCAAGGCTATGCTAGGACACTTTAAAAAAATTTATACGACAAGAAATGGCCTTTCCTCTGGGTTTGTTGGGAGACGGATGTCCATCTCTGACCAACTCCTTACACTCCTGAGAAGGCAGCGGGGAATGCTGCTGTGATCTCCAAGAAGCAGAGAAGGGGACACCAGCGTTGGTTGAGCCATGGGCATTACTCCTTTCTAACCTGGTTCATTCTTTACCCAGAGGGAGAAGAGCAAATGCCGTCAGGGATGGAAAGTAACTTTGTAAAGCCTAGAAGACCCCTTCCAGAGGACCCAGAGGAAGCCCACCTGCTCTATGTGCATGTTCTCCAGGAGAGCACTGTGGGGCTGCAGGATCGGCAGCACCTCCTCCTCCTCGTCATCATAGTAGCTGCACGTGCTCTTCCTGCGCTTTGCCTCCTCAACAGTGATGATCTGAAATGCAGCAACCAACCAACCAAGACAAATGATGTATTAGTTTCTCCTCAGACTGCTACAAACTACCTCAGGTACACAACTGCCTGTAAAATGTGGTGCACTGGTTCCACAGGACATAAATTGAAATGGCACTTTGGGGAAAAAGCTAATTTTTCAATTTCAGAACAAATGCAGAATTTAAAACAGTACAGCCGAGGCATTTAATATTTAATATATACAAATTAAAGTCACAAGTTTTTTTATTTTAGTATCATTGCCATTTGCTCAGTCACTGAGTGAGAATTATGTATAATTCTACAACCAGCATGGTGGTGTTATGTGCCATCAGGTCGATTCCAGCTCATCTCTGAAATGCTCTAAATTATTCTCCTTTAGCCTGCATCTAAGTTTGAATTGTTAAGGTACTAATCGGAGCTCATTCAGTAAGTCTTCTAGAAACAGACAGTTGAGGAGGATAAAGATAGTTTCTTAGTCAAAGTTCTAATGTTTTCTCTCAAAGCTGTGACGTAGCAACCAACACCGACAGAAACAACGAATGGTAACAACACTACCAGGAACAACACAACAAAGAGGCACGAAGGTCTAATCTAAATTCCAACTAAGTTATGATTTTTTATGTACAGTTCAGAAATGATCAAAGTATTCTTTCCTTCTAGGCTGAGAAATATTATGATGTACACATTTATTATTTTGCAGCTATGCTTATGAATTACCAAAGTCCATTTCACCTTAAAATTCATCTTTCGTCCCTCCTAAAGTCTGTATAAATCACTAAGTTATTCTGAAATTGAGGGATATATTAGGCAACTAATTCACCGAAATTCCTTGGTACCCGTATTAATGCAATTAATGTAACATTTAAGTTACATCTAGTGAAAGCTGTCCGATAATGCACTATTCAAGTTCTAAAATGCACAGCAACAGATATAAAGTACATGCCATAGTCTGAGCCAAACTTACAGGTAAGGAAATCAGCTTATAAATCTTACTATCGCCTCAAGGAGTATTTACCTAAAGAAAACACTGTCAAAGAATCACAAATCGAGCACTTTAAATGTATTAAGTAAAGCACTATACTTTTGGTGAACTCAGCATTTACCACAGGTACAATAAAATGAGGCTATGAAATAAAAAAGAAAAAAAAATTAAATAGGATTTCTGACTCCAAAGGGAAAGGGCAAACCACACCAAACTGTTGTTGCTGTTAACTGCTGTTGAGCAGACCCCTCAACCATACACATCTCCAAAAGGAATAAAAGATCTGCTCCAGCTGAAGTGTCAGCACAATCCTTTCTAATTAGAAGGCATTTCAAGACCTACTGAATGGAAGATAACTGAGGATTCACCAGCCCCTCATCATCTCTCAGGGACTTAATTCCACATACCTTCACAAAAGGCTCTTGGTCAGGTCTGGCACAATAGAAAATCTGAATGTCCACAGGCAGTCTTCGAACTCTCATTGTGACCAGTGTGGACTGTCTGCGTGCTCTCTAATGAGGAACAGGCTTCCTCTGTATCTGCATCCACACCACATATACTTGTGGCCACACAGAGCTACAACTGTTCTTGCTTTATCTAGTTTCCTGCGTGATTTGAGTTTCTATTTCCCTTAGGAGAGGGTTTAACATTTCTACAGGAACACATCCAAATTAGGACTTAGAGCAAACACACACTTCCTGTCAGGCATAGCTGTGAGACTGTAAAATAACTTTCACCTTTGAAATGGTGGTTTCCTAACAGCCTAAGAAAAACAAAACCCTATTGTTTTTCTTTGATTTTTTTTTTTCCTTTTTCTTCTTATACTTTTCTTAACGGTCCTGAGGCTCACCTACCTTTTTAGCTCTGCTTTTCAGAGTTTTTTTTCATCACCTTCTCTGAGAATAAACGTTATGCATATTCCCTGAAGTTTGATTCTCAAAGGAAGAATGAAAAGCAGAAAAGGTCAAAATTGTAGAAGTGAAAAGGAACCTTTAAACGTGTAGGTTCATTACAGTTAGAACAACAGCATTTCACTTCAGTACCAAGTCATTTTGTTTGATATGAAGAATTAAAAGAATGGGAGAACGTCTGGTTTCTGTGAGAGAGGAAGATGCCACTTTAGTTGGAAGGCAGCTTTATAAAATAGCAGGCAAAGTAATGATCACCTTTCTACATTTTAGAAAATTAGTCTTAATAACTGACGAACCTGGTGAGTCCTCCTCTACTCCCCAGACTGGATGTCAGGGGATTGGAAAGAAATGTAGATCCCCATTGGATCAATTTTCAATGACTTCTCTATGTCTTTTCCGGATGTGAAATGACTATCTGATCTTGCGGACTGCTGCAGGGTTTAGAGTGTGGCTGCATGGCTCATCCTGGGGCTCAATTATAAAGCGAACTCTGGCAGACCCTTAGTGACCAGTCCAGGCCTGCCAGAGTTCACTCTCAGTGCAAGAGCCTGCACATGACCTGGGACAGAACCACCCGGATTTTGTGCCAGCGAGACAGTACTTTTTCTTCAGGACCTGGCACTTCATGGCAGCTAACATTTATCCAGTGCTTCCTAAGCTGCTGAGTGTCAGGTGTTGTGCCAGGCATGGGGGACCCAAAGCAACCCGCAGCCCTCAGTGGTGGTGGTGTTGGTGTGGGGCTGAGGGGAGAGAGTAGAAAGAGGCATTTATAAACAAATGATGAATGTCATTCCTTGTGATACAAATGCTAAATGCTAAATGTGATACAAACGCAAAAAACTAAAAGCTCAAAGGACGTTGGGTCTACCTCCTTTGGGGAATTCTGAGTGGCTAATTCATAGAGGTGGTGGTGCTTCAGTCTGAGAGCGGAGGGTGGAGTGTGTGTGTGGCGGGGGTGGTGCCAGGTGGAGGGCGTAGCAGAAACACGGAGATATGACACAACATGCTGGTTTCAGGGAAGAGCTTCCAGGTTCACTATGCCTGGAGAAGGGAGAGCAAGGGACGTAGAGATGAGAGAGGTGGATGAGGCTGGGGAGGGAGCAAGACCTAAGACAATGAAGAACCTTGATGCCATGAATAGGCTTACAATTGATCCTTAAAGGCTAGTGTTTCTAAAACCTGGCTGTTCTTCAAAATCACCTGGGAGCTTTTCAAAATACAGATTCCGACATTCCTCCCCCAGACCTACTTTAAGATTCAATTATAAAATAAACATTCCCCAGGTAGTGATTCTGATAAATTGTCCAGGTGGGTAATGACTGCTGTAGACAATGGGGAGCCACTGAGGGTTTTAAGCATGGGAGTATGTGATCATGTTTGTGTATTTATATGCCAAAGACTTATCCCAGTACATATAAAAGACCTTTAAACACAACAAGGGAAATATCACAAATCATTAAACAGAGTTGGAAAAATTAGCTATTTAAAAAAATCATACATCAGAATAAACTTTAGATTGAGTCAAGAGTTTAAATTAGTACCATAGGGCCTCCTATACAAAAAGTGGAGTCCTAGTGGTATAGTGGTTAAGAGCCTGGCTACTAACCAACAGGTCAGCAGATCAAATCCACCAGTCACTCCTTGGAAACCCTATGGGGCAGGTCTACTGTGTCCTATAGGGTCGCTATGAGTTGGAACCGACTCAACGGCACCTAACAACAACAACATACAAAAAGTACTAGAAAAAAAGTTTTACACAGAAAAAACTATAAACAATATTAAGACAAACGAGCAAGCTGAGAAAAATCTGTCAAAAATACAGGAATCCTTAACACATAAAGAGTTCAAACAAGTGATAAAACTATTACCATATTTTTTGCAAACAACATGCCTATGTAAATAATGTGTCCACATATATAATGCTCATAGCACACCTAGGAAAGTAATACGTGAGGGAGTTGTGCGGTTGCCAAAAATCATATCAGTATTTGCATAAAATACAGTAAGACTCCTTAAGGAAAATGGACAAAGGAAATGATTTGGTAACACAGGGAACAAATATATATACATATATATGTATTTGCATCCTCAATAGTAATCAAAGAAATGAAAATGAAAATATATCATTTTTCAGCTTCCAAATTAGTAAATATTTCAGCTTCCAAATTAGCAAAAAAAAGGTAATAATACTTTCTTCTGGCAGCAGTACAGTGAAAAAGGCCATTCTTCACACATTGCTGGCAACTAAGCTGGCACTGCATAATTAAAAACTAACCTTTTGCTATCGAGTCAACTGTGACTCATGGTGACCCCATGTGTCACAGAATAGAACTGCTCCGTGGGGTATCCTTGATTGTAATCTTAATGGAGGAGCCATGGTGGCGTAGTGGTTAAAAGCTTGGCTGCTAATCAAAAGGTCGGCAGTCTGAATCCACCAGCTGCTCCTTGGAAACCTTATGGGGCAATTCTACTCTTCCTATAGGGTCGCTATGAGTTGAAATCAACTCGACGGCAACGTTTTTAATCTTAATGGAAGCAGATTGCTAGGCCTTTCTTCTGTGGTACTGCTGTGTGGGTTTGAATCACCAACCTTTAGGTTAGCAGTTTAGCGCAAACCACTTGTGCCACCTACGGAAACCCTGGTGGCACAGTGGTTAAGAGCTACAGCTGCTAACCAAAAGGCTGGCAGTTCAAGCCCACCAGGTGCTCCTTGGAACCTTTATGGGACTGTTCTACTCTGTCCTATAGGGTCGCTATGAGTCAGAATTGACTCGACGGCAACCAGTAGAAACCTTATGAAAAATCAGGAGCCTTAGAAAAGCTAGTACCCTTATACCAAGTAATTCCATTTCCAGGAACTACTCTAAGGAAACAATAAGAGGTGCAGATCAAATGTAAAACTTGAAACAACATAATGATTCTTAAAAGGGAATTTTTAAATAAATCATAATAGTGCTAAAAATATTATGCAACCATTAAAATATGAGGCTTTTAAAAATGTTTAATAATATAATTCTTACAAAATGTCAGCTAAGAAAAACAAGTTACAAAACTGTACACAGAACATGACTCCATATTTGCAAAAATAAAAAACAAGACTCCCTCCTCCACCAGAACTAAGGAATCACCCTAAACAAAATAGGGGAAAAAAAGAGAGGAAATATACAAAAGTGCTAAAAGCAGTTAGATGTGATTTTAAAATTTTCTACATTGTACCTTTTTTTGGTTTCCAAATTTTCTGCAATAAACAGGTATGTATTATTTTACTATTATTAAAATGAGGAGGTAAGGTTTATTTAAAGAGCTTGAACATGGGAGGATGGACTGTGGTTGGGGGTGGGAATGGAATTTGGAGGCTCTTGGGAGTCCACGCGGAAGGTGCTGAGAGCCTGACCAGGGCAGTGAAGGTGGAGGTGTACAGAGGCCTCTGCACCACTTAAGAGAATCAACAAGAACCTGTGACTAACTAGATATGGTCAGCGAAGGAGAAGAATCTGGGATGATGACCTGGTTTCTGGCTTGGGGGACCGCTAACTAAGATGGGAATACAGGAGGAGAAGCAATTTGGGGGAAAGATGATGAGTTGCGTTGACAGGCTGAGGATGAAATGCCTGATAGATTCTAGAGGACTACAAGAATCCCCTTCCTCACCCACAGACGAGGAGAAACGCTGTTATGGTGGATGGTTTTAAGGTAATGCTAGTGGGCAGAGCTTGCTCTTGCATAGGAGGAAGCTTGGCCAGTATTTTTCTCCTCATAGGACTTTTGTTCTCTCTTCCACATGGTGAGACAGCAATGATAAGGTGGCCTGAATAGATCCAGTCACCACTCTCTTCAGCTATCTTTTCTTTCCATACGTCCCTAGTGTTGGCAAGAATGCTAGGAGTTTGCAACAGGCTAACCCATTTCTTCCTCCTTCTCCATCCCCTTTTTCCCTCTTCCACCACAAGTGTAGAGACTACCAGCCTGATGGACTTGCCCTCTTTTACATCCTCTTCAGTGGCTGGACCTGCGAACGCCTGGGGAAGGCTGCCCAGGCCCACTCTATTCTACTGTAGATCCTGAAGCAGATCTCTTTCTCTCTCTGCATGCTTCTCTAGCTCCTGTTCCTCTGGGGCTGGTAGGTGTGGCCTCTTTTCCCACTGGAGTTATCAAGAACTGGGATTCAAGTCTGGGGTTAGTGGAAAGAAGCAAAATAGGCCTTGAGAGAGCCGCTCTGGCTCAAGATAGTCAGACCTAGTCAGCAAAAGATAAAGTTCCTCATGTGGTCTGAAACTTCTCCCTGGAACTACATATTGGGGCCAGAAGCCACACTCTCAGTAAGAAAATCTACCGTTCTGGTTTTGCTTCTTCTGTGTACATATTTCATGGGGCCCTCTTGGGGAAGAATGACCCTATGAGGAAAGAACTTGATATTCCTGGGTCCCTTTTCCAGAAGACCAATGACAAATCATCTCTGTCTCATGAAGACTTCCAGCAGGCCTGTGGGGCATCTATGAGATGTAGAGTAGCAACTTGTAAAAAGAGGTGTGTGGTGGAGGCAGATGTGGGAGTTAGCAGCATAAATCATGAGAATTGATAAGCTCATCCAAGGAAGAGGTAACAAACCAGAAGAGAAAGAGGGCCAAGGACAAACTCCAAGGGAGCATCAAAAAAAAAAAGAACAAGCAAAGTAGACTTGGAACGACTGGCCAGAATCAAGAGGAAAAAACATGAAAAAAAAAAAAAAAAAAAAGATATAAACAAGCCAAGGGAGGGGAAGCCTGATTGATAGGCTTAAATATCTTTAAACAATGGTTTCAAACAAGGAGAGCTCATGCTCTCTGGGGAGACGAGCATGCAAACAAGTAACCTGCTAGACAACATACTCCAGAACTATGGACAATGGGCTGTACACGAAAGCATCACTAAAGTGACAAACGAGCTGAACCTTGCAGGGCAGGAGGAGTTTGTCACAGAAAGCTCTGCCTGTGACACACATTCAGGCTTGGAGGGAGTGAATGAGAAAAGGAATGGAGAGTGTCAATACATATGTGAATGGACATGGCATTCCAGAAGGAGTTAGATCTAAGGAGCAGGCTTCATTACCCTAGGTCATTCCAATCTGGCTAAGAATCCAACTGCCCACTCAATGAATCTAAAAGCAGGCTGTGAGTGCTGCTGGAGCAAACGGCCCCACACTGCAGCCTGGTGCCACTATCAATGCACGGTCTCAGACCTCAACTGAGCCTTCAATACCAGGAAGCCATCCTACTAGAGTTCCTTATTTAGCTTTTTTCCCTAGTCTCCTTGCTATTTCATACCTTTTCCATACTCCTTTAACTCCTTGATTTCTAAGAAATGTCCCCTCCATCTGCTTCAGAGGAAACAGAAGATATTAGATGAGAAATAACCTTTATTTGCCACCACTGAATCTATGCTTAACTTGAACACACTTCCTCTGTTTTGGTAGAAGCCCTGGTGGTGCCACGGTTAAGCACTCGGCTTCTAACTGAAAGGTCTGCAGTTGGAACCCACCAGCAGCTCTGCAGGAGAAAGATGTGGCAGTGTGCTTCTGTAAAGATTACAGCTTTGGAAAATTTCCCTATGAAGCAGTTCTACCCTGTCCTATAGGGTCACTGTGAGTCAAAATCAACTTGATGGCACAAATAACAACATCCTCCTTCGTGGAATCCCTGGGTGATGCAAATTGCTAATGTGCTCAGCTGCTAATCGAAAGGTTTGAGTACATCCAGAGGTGCAACATCATGATAAACAGAAAATACTGAAGCTGTCAAAGATTTCACAATCAATGCCCATGGAAGCAGCAGTCAAGAAATCAAACGACGTATTGCATCCGGCAAATGTGTTGCAAAAGACCTCTTTAAAGTGTTAAGAAGCAAAGATGTCACTTTGAGGACCAACGTGTGCCTGACCCAAGCCATGGTATTTTGAATCACCTCATATGGATACAAAAGCTGGACAATGAATAAGGAAGACTGAAGAAGAACTGATGCCTTTGAATTGTGGTGTTGTCGAAGAATACTGAACATACCATGGACTGCCAGAAGAACGAACAAATCTGTCTTGGAAGAAATACAGCCAGAGTGCTCCTCAGAAACAAGGATGGCAAGACTTTGTCTCATGTACTTTGGACGTGTTATCAGGAGGAACCAGTCCCTGGAGAAGGACATCATGCTCGGTAAAGAAAAGGGTCAGCAAAAAAGAGGAAGACCCTCAAGGAGAGGGACTGACACAGTGCCTGCAACAATGAGCTCAAACATAGCGATGATTGTGAGGATGGTGCAGGACTGGACAGTGTTTCGTTCTGTTGTACGTGGGGTCGCTATGAGTCAGAACCAACTTGGCAACACCTAACAACAAAGAGATGCCTTGAAAGAAAGGCCTGGCAATCTACTTCCAAAAAACGAGCCATTGAAAGCCCTATGGAGCACAGTTCTACTTTGACATACACGTGGGATCGCCATGAGTCAGAGCTGACTCCATGGCAACTGGTTATTCCCCTTTTCTAATGTCCAACTTCCTGTCTAAGGCCTCCTCTGTTCCAATATTCCCTGCAGGTTATCAGGGACTAGCTCTCCTGATCATTCCCTTCCTCATTCCTTTATCTTCCACATCTTCCACTCTACTGTTCCTTCTAACCTCATCTAAAATGTTAAAATTTCTCTCACAAAGGAAAACCTCCATCAACCTTATCCCTTCTTCCAGCTTCTCCTATTATCTTGTTTTTTTTCTCCACAACCAAATTTGAGTTGTTTACCCATTTTTACTAGCTACACTTTCTCACCTCCTACTAATTCTCTGACCCACTAGAATCTAAATTTTGACCCTACCAGTTTAAAAAAACTGTTTTTGTCAAAGTCACTAACTACCTTCTTGGTTTTAAATCCAGAAGACATATCTCAGTTCTTATCTTTTGACTTCTCTGTAGCAGTAGTCATTTTTGACCAATCATTCTCTTCTGAAAACATCCTCTTCCCTGAATGATTTCCCTTGTTTCCTTCTCCCTTCCCTGGATGTTCCTTCTCAGGCATCTTTGTAGCCTCTGCTTTCTTTGTTTGGCCCTTTAATGCTGGTATCCCTCAGGATTCTGTTCTGAGCCCTGTTCCCTTCCCACTCTACATATTCTCCCTGGATGACCTCTTTTACACCCATAACTTCAATTTCGCTAATAATTTCCAAAAGTGCATCTTCAGATCTTTCCCCTAAGTTTCAGATTCATATTTAATTGTCTCCTGAACATTCCATAGGCCTCTTAAACTCAGATTAAAATCAAAAACACAGAGCCTTTTCTACTAAATGTAATCCTCTTGCAATCTTCCTTATCTTCATGAAGGATAGGTACCAATATCCCTCCATTTCCCACTCTGGAAACCCAGGAGATCAACCTCAACATCTTCTTCATTACTATCCACATCTAATTACTCAAAAATTCCTGTGTATGCCACCTTCTATCTTTCAAAGCCATCCAGTTTTCTCTATCCTCATTGCCACTCTCTTTCCGTAACCATTATCTCTCAATCTTGATTACAAGAGCCTCCTAAAGGTCTTCATGCCTCAATTATTGTCCAACTCCAATCCATTAAGCATTTATAAGCCAGAGAGAGCTCTCTAAAATGCATATCTGTGTACACTTCCTACTCCCCTTAGGAAAATAGCCTAACTTGTACACATGGATCAGAAGATCCTTCAGGATCTGCCCTTGCTTGCTCCAGCTTCATTTCTTGCCACTCCCTCGGCCTTTCACTCTATGCTCCAGTCACACTGAACTTGTTTTACTTCATCAAATGCCCCATGCTCTCTTTTTCTCCCCGAGTCATTCCTCTGCACAAACTTATCTCTCTGGCTAGAATATGTTCCATGCCTTGGCCCCACCCCAACTACCTACACTTCCACTTCTTCAGATCAGTTCTTCTTGGAAGCCTTCCCTGAGCCCCTTGGTCAGCTTAGGTGCCTAGCTACATGCTCCTACAGTGTTTGGCACTTCACCTACAATGGCAATTATATCATTATATTATAATGTAACTGTACCCATTGCCATCAAGTCGATTCCAACTCATAGCAACCTTATAAGACAGAGAACTGCCCCACAGGGTTTCCAAGGCTGCAAATCTTTACAGAAGCAGACTGCCGCATCTTTCTGCCGTGGAGTGGCTGGTGGGTTTGAACTGCGGATCTTTCTGTTAGCAGCCAAGTGCTTAACCACTGTGCTACTAAGGCTCCTTAATGAATCTGTATTCAATGCCAAATTATACTTGTCTCATTCACTGTGTTCCTAGCAAGGTGAGGGCTTGGTAAGTACTCAATAAAAATTATGAAGGGCTTTTAAGATCAAGTTAAACCCACTCCCATTGTGTCAATTCTGACAAATTTCATCCTACAGGTAAAAGGAATCCAGCAGCAGTTTCCAAACAGGAGAATGATATGACTTGATGGTAAACATCATGAGGGCAGGGACTATCTTTATCTTGTTTACCACTGTATCCAGAGTACCTAACATAGCATCTGGCACGTAACAGGCACTCAAATATTCATTGAATAAATAAATGAATGAAGACTTAGAAAGAAGATACGGAGGATGGATTGGATAGGGAAGGGTGACTGTAGCAAAATCAATTAGCAAAATGTGGTAAAAGTGAAAGCAAAGTAAAGAAGGATCAATTGGAAAAGATTACAGAGGCTAGATTTAAGAGACATTCCTGAGAAAGAACTGCAAAGATGTGGGGGCTATTTAGATTTGAAGATGGAGAAAGAGTTGACGTTTCAAACCTCTCCAGTTTGGGTGATAGGGAGGCTATCTTAACCTAAGTGAAAAATACATGGGGCAGAACAGACCCCTGAAGAAACGAGTGTTGACCTGGAGATGTACCCTGACCACCAGGTGGATGTGCCTACTTGGCACATGGACTGGAAAAGGAGATAAAGACCTGGGAATGGTGACCACTCAGGTAGACATGGAAGATAATGCGAAGTTCTCTACGGGTAATGGAAGAGAGGAGAATAGAAGCCTGGAGGAAGAAAACATTTATGGGGTAAGGCAAAAGAAAGGAAAGGAGTAAAAGAAACGGTCAGAGAAAGCAGGGTGAAGGTGGAGAATGGTGCTGTAAAAGCCAAGGAGGAAAAATTTTAAGAGTGTGGGTGAGGTCAGCAGTGTCAAATGCAGAGGAGAGTTCACGTATAATAGAAATGGTGATTAAGTAGTCTATGGTGACCACAGGGGGGCTGATTTCAGTAGTGATCAAAGAACAAGTTGACTGTAAGATGTTAAGGAATAAAAGGCAGTGAACCAATCTTTTTCAAGAACTTTGGTAGGGCTAGAAAGGAGGATAACAGGGAAGAACCTTGAAAGAGATTAAGGGTAAAGAGAAGTTTTTTTTTTTTTTTCTTTCTTCTATCTTGATCATGTCTTGATAAAGAAGAAGGACCCAGGAAGGAAGGAAAGAGTGATGACATAGGAGAAGACAGTTATAACTGATGAAAAAAGAATTAGCCTTAGTGAGGGGAAATATACACCTTTCCTTGAGTCAAAAATGAAGGGTACTATAACAGGTAACATTACGAGGACAGGGACTAACTTTATCTTGTTTACCACTGTATCCAAAGTATCTAGCACAGAATCAAGTATTTTTTGGCACATTGTAGGTACTCAAATATTCACTGAATGAATACATAAATGAATGATGTCTTCTTCGGAAGATGCCTCTAGCTAAGGTATGGAGGATGGACTGGATTGAGAAGTAACCCAGGGAAGTACAGAAGAGGGAAAGTAAGGAAAATCTTGTCCAATTGCCTCTTCTTTGTAAAAGGAAGACATGTCCAACTTCTGGGATTCAAGGAGTATGAAGTAGGCTAGGGAGATTAAGAAGAGTGTTGTTGTTGTTAGGTGCCGCTGAGTCGATTTTCAGCTCAAAGTGACCCAATGTGACAGAGTAAAACTGCCCAATAGGGTTTCCTAGGCTGTAATCTTTACGGGAGCAGATCGCCAGATCTTTGCTTCTGTGGAAACACGGGGGTTCAAACCACCAATCTTTCAGTTAGCAGCCAAGCACGTAACTGTTGCACCACCAAGGCTCCTTAGGAAGAGTTCAAAAAGGGAGATCACTAGAGGTGAGATACTCGTAACAGCTCATTCTCGCTGGCTAAGAGGTTTTCTCCATCAACGTTTAGCAGCCTAGAAGCAGATGAAAGTGTGAGGGTGGATTTACCCAGGATTGCATACTGGGGCCGAGGAACTTTCTGGTAAGTGTGATCCTGAATTCATTACCCATCTGTCCAAGCTGGGAAAGAAGAAATGCTATATGGGGTGCAAGAGATGAGCAGAATAGAAGAGTGTGAGGAATGAGACACTACAGAGCTCCATGGAGAGGAAGAACAAGCTTAGTGGTAAGGAGGAGCAGACGTATTTCTTCTTGTCTCATCCCCAAGCCTCCCAACTTTGTAAGCTTTTTAAGCATATTCAGAATCATATTTCCAGGTCCCTGCCCAAAAGAGGTTCTTGATACATGCTTGCATGATTGGAGAAAGGGATCAGTATAAACCAGAGGCTGGCAAATTACAGCCCGTGGGCCAATCCAGCCTGCCATACGCTTTTGTATGGCACACGATCTAAAAATCATTTTCACATTTTTAAATGGTTGAAAAAAACTAAAAAAAAAGATAATATTTTGTAACATGTACTAATTATATGAAATGAAACACAGCCATGCTCAATTATTTACATACTGTCTATGGTTGCTTTTGTGCTACAATGGCAGAGCTGAAAAGTTGCAACAGAGCTTGAATAGCCTGCAAAGCAAAAAATATACACTATCTGGCCTTTTAGAGAAATGCTTGCTGGCTTCTGAACTAAGGCATTGGGCTATGAGTGACAATATAAGAGGATCAGTCAGCATGGTCAGAAAGACTGTGTATATGTGTGGTTCTGGCACATGTAACTAGCTACGAACGAAGAGTAAAGTTATTTTCCTCTGTAACTTCACAGTTACACAGGAAATCTAACTTCTTAACAGCCATTAACTTGGAATCTGAACATGCGAACACTGCAATTGCACACTGTATTGTTAGGACGGCTACAGTCTACCCCCATCTCAAGTGTTCACCTCCCAGCTCTTGGTCGTCGGCTCACTGAAGAAGTTGTCAATCATATTAAGTTCTTCCTTTTCCACTACCACAAAGCCTTGCTCTTTGGCATCTTTCCCATAGACGTCAGGAGACCATTGAACAAAGAACGTGTACAAGTGATCCACCCTGAAAAACATGAGAGTAAAAGGGAGTTATCATCACATCCATTTTCCTGGCATGCACTAGTGCTGACATGGGCACATAAAACTGTCTCTTTCCTGCTTGCCTAATCTGTTTTGCTAATTGGGAAACTTCTCACGGTGAAGACTACCTCTACCAGTGGCCTTTCAAACTCTGGAACTGAGTCAAGAAATGAAACCAAGAGTCCCCAGGCAATAAGGAACTGTCAAAACTGTCTTTCAATCTTAGAAAAAGATCAAGAGGTGGGATGTAAATCTGAAAAATACAATGAAATATTTACACCAAATGTTTTTCTCACTGGGTCTTCTTTTATTGGACACTTGTATTCACAGAAAACAAACAAAATGAATTGAGGCTTTCGCTGGAAACAAATACTCTGACGATGTAGACTGAAGCACTATTATAATTTTAATAAAACATCTTGATAACTAGAAAGTGTCAGGAATAATACTAGCTATTATTTTATATTAGAAAGAGACCTAATTTTATTGACATAGTAATGTAGTTTGCTACCCGTTTTCTCTGTTCTCTTATAAGTATTCAATACAGAAAGGCGCTGAAGCATCTCTTACGGCTTAATCAACAGAGAGATGGCTAGTTCCTGAGCAGAGGATGTGAGCTCTCAGTTCCATGCCTAATTTATACCCCCCTCCCCCACGTATGAGACTATCACAAGTCACAAGCCCTCTAACCTCAAATTCCACACCTGTAACCACTGTAGTAGGGGAGTGGGATGGGTGGGATCAACTGACTCTTAAAGTCCCTTCTAATTTCAAAACTAACAGAACAAAACAAAACAAACAAAAATGTCACCCACAATTCTGATACTTCAATGGATCAAACTGTTTTTAGGTTTCCACTTCCTACTAGTCCTTGTCCACACATATACACAATTTTCTTATCCTTGTAATCAGAGCTAAGACATAGTTGTTTTTCATATGTAACATTATATAATGTACATTTACCATATATATTGCTAGACTTTGTAGTTATTTTTTAACGGCTTTTTTTCATGAAATTATAAACCATAATTAGCTTGTATTCTTACATTGTCAAGGTATTTAACTTGTTTCATTTCTTTGATTGTACTAACTTTGCAATGTCTAAGCTTTACAGTAAGTCTTTCACCATCATTTGAGTTATTTTCTCAAGAATAGTTCCCAGAAAAGGAATTACCGGGCCAAAGGGCATGAATTCATAGCTGATGATTTATCCTGCCAAACTGCTCCTGAAAGTTGTTGGCTATTCACTCTGCCACCTGCATTGTGGATCTTAGTTTCATCACAACCTTGTTTATCCTTTTTTCTTCTTTGAATGAGTGAGTTTAATGCGTGTAAGTTCTACCTGACTCAATCTGCCATTCTTTGAGTGTGAGCAGGTGGACCCTTTTCAATGTTTTCTTCCTGGTTGAGGCTCTTCTTTTGTGAATTAACTCTTTGTGACTGTGGAGTCAGTGTTTTTCTTTTCAGTCTGTGGGAGCCTTTATGTAATGTAAACATTAACCATTATCAAATGTATTACTATGCTGTTGTTTCCCTTTTTATCTTAATCGTGACTTTCCTCCCATAGGACAAAATTACCAATTTTCATACACTTTAAAGGTATAGTTCCTTTGTGATTTCTCCTACTCTTCAAAACATGGAAAGTTATCATCCCACACAAGGTGCAGATCAGTGAGTATGATACACTACTATCTTCTATTAAAAAAAAATATATATATATGCTATTATTATACATAGAGTACTCTGAAAGGCTGCATAAGAAACCGGTTAAAATGGTTACTTCTGGGAAATGGAGTTGAGTGGGAGACTTACTTTACTTTACACATATCTTTCTTTAAATTATTTTAATTTTTGGAGTAGGTAGTACATTCATATGGTTCAAACATAAAAATTATATTTAAAAAAAGCATTTCATGAGAAGTCTTCTCCTTATCCATATCCCTGCCCACCCTATTCTGTGCCCACCTCTGGCTCCTACAGGTGACCACTTTTTTAGTTTCTTGTGTGTATCTGTAGTGTTTTTTTATGTAGACACAAATATATATGAATATTCTTTTTGTCTTCCTTTCCTTAAACAAAACATAGTACTATTCTCTATCTTGGTTTTTTCACTTAACAATTTATCATGAATATCTTTTCACGGCCATATATATACAGCTTCCTCACTCTTTCTTTTACAACCACATAGTACTTTGCTGCATTGATTTACCATAGTTTATGTAACATCTTGGGTCATTTCCAAGATTTTGTGAACAATGCTATGCAAATAACTTCAGACAGGAGTTATTTTACACGTGTACAGAAATACACATAGGATAAATTCCCAGAAGTGGGACTGCACTGCGAAAGGATCAATTCACTTATATTTTTGATGTATAATACTATGTTGCTCTTTATAGGGGTTATATTATTTTTGACCTCCCACTAGTAATATGTATATTCTTTTGGACCTTAGAACAATTTTTACTATGTTCTATTAAAAATATAGATTAATTTAGAAAACAAGAAATAAAACACCACTCCAGTGAGGTTTGATGTATACAATTCTAACTCTTCTAGTTTTTTTGAAGTCTCCTACTATTATTGTGGAACTATCAATTTTCTTTTCAGTGCTGTTAGAGTTTGTTTTATATATTTTGGAGCCCTGTCATTGGGTGCGTAGATATTTATTACGGTTATGTCTTCATGGTAATTGTCCCTTTCAACATTATATAATGTCCTTCTTTGTCTTTTATGGTGGATTTTGTTTTAAAGTCTATTTTATCTTAGTACTGGCACTCCTGCTCTTTTTTGGTAGCTGTTTGCTTAATATATTTTCTTCCATCCTTTGATTTTTAATAAATTTATGTCTTTGTTTCTAAGGTGTGTATCTCTTGTAGACAGCATATCGATGGGTCCTGTTTATCCATTCTGTCACTCTCTGTCTCTTTATGGGTGCATTTAAGTCATTTATGTTCAATGTGATTACTGATAGGTGTGAGTTTATCGCTGTCACTTTGTAGTGCTTTTTTTTGTGGTGCTGACGTTTTCTTTGTTCCTTTTACTCTTCTGTGCTGAATTACTTTTTTGTGTGTATTTTTTTTCATTTCTTTTGTTTTTGTAGATATTGTGTTTACTGAGACTTTATGTTTTTCTCCTTTATTTTGATGAGTAGGTTTGTTAACTTTCTTTGTGGTTACCTTGAAATTTACCTCTATCTTCCTAAGTTTAAACCAGTCTTTTATTACTTGATAACACCTTGACTTCCTCTCCGTTTGAAAGTTCTATACCTACACTGTTTATTCCCTCTTTTATTGTTCTGACATTGTTGTCATTTACAGATTAACCTCTCTGGTTCCTTGCTGTAAATATTTTAGTTTTGTTTTATCCTTCAGAGTTCACTATCTAGGCTGGTATCTGGCTGATGCTGTGTTATGTGCTAGATTCAGGTTGTTGTCTGATGTTACTGGTTCTCTAACTGAAGGACTCCCTTTAATAATTCCTGTAAGTTTGGTTTGGTTTTTATGTATTTCTTAATTTCTATTTATCTGGAAATGTCCTAATTTCACCATCATATTTGAGTGAGAGTTTTGCAGGATATAGTGTTCTTGTTTGGCAGTTTTTTTCTTTCAAGATTTTATGTGTCAGCCCATTGCCTTCTTGCCTGCATGGTTTCTGCCAAGTAATCAGAGCTTAGTCTTACTGTTTCTCCTTTGTATGTGACTTTTGGTTTTTCTTGAGCTGCTCTCGAGATTCTTTCTTTGTCTTTGGTTTTAGCGAGTGTGATTATATGTCTCGGTGTTTTTCTTTTGGGGTCTATCCTATATGGGGTCCACTGAGCTTCTTAGATTTTCATCTTTCATGATATTAGGGAAGCTTTCTGGCAGCAATTCTTCAATGATCCTTTGTGTTTTCCGTTTTCTCCTCCTATTCCAGAACTCTGATCATGTGCAAATTTTTGCTTTTGATTGTATCCCACATCATTCTCAGGGTTTCTTCATTTTTCTTCAGTCTTTTCTCTGATTTTTCTTAAAGCAAAGTGGTATCCAAGGATTTGTCTTGAATTTCACTGATCTTGTTTTCCATTACTTCAAATTTGCTCCTGAAACCTTCTACTGCACTGTCTATTCCTGAAATATTGTTGTTTATCTTTTGGATTTCTAATTGCTGTTTTTGTATGATTTCTAGTTGTTTATTTTGATGTTTTGTTCCTGTATTATTATCCTGACTTCTTCCATTGTTTTGTCTGTCTTTTCCATGATTTTGTCTATTTTTTTCTTATTTTTGCCTGCATTTTCCTTCATCTGTTGGAGAACCCTGAATATGAGAGTTCTGAATTCCCTCTCAGGTAGTTCCAATGCCTTTTCTTCTAGCAGAACGTCATCTGGTGTTTTATTTTGGTTGCTTTCTGGAGCCATCCTCTCCTGTTTTTTAATATGTTTTGATATTGTCTGCTGTCTCTGGGACATTCAGAAATTATTTTCTTCACTTACTGATTGTAGATCTGATTGTTTCGTCCTACTTTTTTACTTTATTTGGTTATGTCTGGGAAGGTGGGCTAGGTGGTTTTGTTGCTTGCTTGCCTATGGGCACGGTATTTCTCACCACCTTGTCCAGGTGGGCAGGGCCAGTCACTCCGCTATGGTGCAGCAGGGCGGGTCCGGTGGAGGGATTGGGGGCAACGGGGCGGGGCTGGGGGCAGTGCAGGGCAGAGTCTGGGGGACCACGTCAGTACCACTCAGGGGCATGGCACTCAAGGCACAGTGCAGATAGGCAGGAGGGAAAGGAGAGGATGTGATGTGCAGAGCCAAGCAGGTGGGTAAAAGAAGAGAAATGAGAGAAAAACAAAGGGAAAAAAAAGGCAAAAAATGAAGTGAAAAAAAAAAAAGTAAATAAAATGGCGGTGCAGCAGGATTCGGCTGGTGGGGGTGGAGCAGACCCAGTGAGGCCATGTGCCAGGGACTCTTTAGCTGAGCAGTGTGGCTTGGCCTGTTGAGAAGTGGCGTTGGTGGCGCATGGGGCTAGGCAGGTGGGAGAAAGGAAAGAGGGAAAAGAGAGAAGAAACCAACAATCAAACAAAAAATAAAAATAAATAAAAATAATATAAGCAACAACAACAACAAAAAATATGGTGGTGGGGGCGCCAGCCGTTGAGGGCAATGTAGAATTGGAGTGGCGGCAAGCTGATGTCTCTCTTGCTGGGTGGCATGGCACAATCCTTCAGGAAGGGGTGGAAGCAGTGCAGGGTCTAGGTGGGATAGAGAAGGAAAAGGAGGAGAAACAAAGAAAAATAAAAACTATGGCACTGAGGAGCTGGCTTATGGGGTGACGCAGACCCAGGGAGGCCATGTGCCAGAGGCTCTCCACCGAAGTGGTACAATACAGCCCATTAAGAAGTTGGGAGTGGTGCACAGGGCTGGGTGGATGGGAGAAAGGATGGAAGAGAGAGAGAGAGAGAGAGAAAGAGAGAGAGAAAAGCAACAACAAAAAGCCCAAAAAACAATATCAAAAATCAAACAAACAAAAAAGAACAAAGCAAACAAAACCAAAAATATTACAACCCATCAAGAAGGGGAGGAGATTGCACATGGGGCTAGCTGGGCAGGAGAAAGGAAAGGAAGGAAGGGAGAGAGAGAAAGAGAGAAGCAACAAAAAAGGCTATGTATCTATCTATCTATCTATCTATATATATATATATCAAAAAACAAACAAAAGAAAAACCAAAAAATCACATCACAGCCTGTCAAGAAAGGGAGTGGATGGCACATGGGGCTAGCTAAGCAGGAGAAAGAAAAGAAAGGAAGGAAAGAAGAGAGAGAAAAGCAGAAAAAAAAAGTAATCAAAAAACAAACAAACAAAAAAACGGTGCTGAAGGGGCCAGCTGGTGGGGATGGGGCAGCCACTGGTGGCAGTGAGCAACTGTGGCCTGCTGGCAAGCAGCGGAGGCCTCGTACAGGGAAGAAGGGTATGGGGTGGGACAGGGTGCTCTGTCCCCTGTTGGGAGCTCTGTGAAGCTGCCTTCCCGTACTCCCTGTCTGAGTTCTTTGGTGGCTGTAGCTCAAGATGGTGAATCTGGCCACATTAGCTGGTATGACACCTCCACTCCATAGCTCTCCTCGTTCTCTGTCCGTTTTTTATTCCATTCGGTGCTCGATCGAGTTCTTTATTCTTTCTTTTGATGCTTAGGGTTCCAGGACTGACGTCTGTATCTGATTTACTTAGTTTTTGGGTCTTTGCTACAGAGGGATGGCATGGTGCTTCTGTCTATAGTGCCACGTTGGCTCGGCCTCTCTTCTAGTTTTTTTAACACTTAAAAATTTAGTCCATCTTAAATTTATTTTGGAGTACAGCTGAAACCAAATATGCTTCATTCTAACTTTTGGTAAAGGAGACATTTATTACATGTTTATATCCACACTGGATAAATTTTATGGGCACAAATGGGTTCCTAATTACTTGTTGGATAGTTGACTTGTAAGAGAAAGACAGCCTTGATACTGGGAGCTAGCCTAGTACTATTGGCCAGGCTTCAGTGTTGCTAGGAGCTGGCCTGGCACTCACAGCTAGGCCCTAGTGTTCTCCTGCTGAACATAAACAATTTCAGAGAACATCGACATCAGACAAGGCCTCTCTGTGCCCATGATGAATGACAACAACAACAACAAACCCATTATATAATCACATTTAAATACAGGAAAAACATGAACATTGTCTAACAACAAAAATGACCAAATATCATCCTAACATGGCTAATATGAGAGAATGTGCTCTTTGCCAACTATAGCATTAGCCTCTCTAGTCTATCCTCCTTTTAGATAAGATTTATTAAGATACACAATCATAGAATTACCCGTTTCCTACAGCATCCAATCCAGAGCAAATCCTTGCTTCCTTATATCCCCCCCAAAATCACCTTTCACACACCTAAATCCTGTAACTCTTTTCTAACAGTCTCTTACTGACATGGCCCGTGGTTCTGCCTGCTGTATGTTCTCTCTCACTGCAATGAGTAAATAAACTCAACTTGTTGAACCGTAGGTGTATTCCTGGGGGTCTCTGGCTGAAGGGCATTGCTTCCTTCAACAAATACTTGCTGAACGCTCATTATACGCCAGTCACCTTGCCCTCATGGAGCTCACCTTCTGGAATTCTAGAGCTGGCAGGGAAATTGAATGTCATTTACTACAACCAACTCTCTTCAGAGATAAGGTAAAGGGGCTCTGAAGTCAACAATCAGTGTCACAGCAAGGACTAAATCTCCAAGGTAGGAATCACGGTTCTTTCGTCCACACTACTTGGGAGGACAAAGTCCTCCCCTTACCCCACATGAAATTCTGAACCATTCCCAGTTAATTTCCTAGTTACTACACAAGATACATTTTTAATCACTTTTTAGACCCAATTTCATGAAGGACTGTTCCTTTGTCCTCTTGATGTGTCCTATCACTGGTATTCCTCTGGCTACAGCAGGCAGGGCAGCAGCCCTCCCTCTTTTACCAGGCCTTGGGCTCTGTCTTCTCTACCGCACAGGAAGGTGTTCATAAAAGCATAAACACTGAGTGAAGAAAGCATTCTGAGAAACTGTTATATGCTGTTATATATCCTGTGAGACTAAAAGGGAGTGAGGAATGAGGCCTGGATTTGGAGTTAAGATTTCACTTCTCCTTAGACATTACAAGAAGATGTAAATTGTGAAAATAATTTACTCAACAAAACAATAAAATCCAATAACGTTTTCAGTGAAAGAACCTACCAAACAATTGCCCGTCACTTTTATTTCTGATGATGAAGACATTACATTGTTTGGGGAGACCATTTGAGCAGTCCTTTTTAATTGTGAAGTAAGTCCAAAGTAAGTGGGACTTATTCTGGGTGGGAGAATATAATTGGACATTTCCTGCTTGATGACAGCAACTCATTCCTACAACCCCTTGGGAAGGCAGTGGAGTGGATGGTGGGAGAGAGGGAAGATTTGCATAAAGTCCAAAGGACTTCCTGGGAAGGAGCAATCTAGTACCTAATAACTTCTCTTTTGAAATTCGAGATTATTTGGCCATCTCTGATGAATTGAGGGGGTCCTAACAGAGAAAGGTCCACAGGAAAAGATACCAACTCTCTCTCCACCTCACCTTTCCTGAAGGGAAACCCTCCAAGGGGGAGGGAGGAGATTACAGTTTAAACCGATGAACTGGGTCTACATCAATGCCATGATTGCTTTAGGAGCAAGCTAACTTGCGCACGGTATGCTGCTGAGGCTGAAACTTAGACCAAGCCCCTGCCACTTTGGGCGTGGGATGGAAGGAAATGGTTGCTTATATCGTATGTATATGTGTGAGTTCCTGAGGTGCTGTAAAAAGGGGACGGGGTTTTGCAAGGTCAGTTTTGACATAAAGCATTCTTGCCTACATGTGCCATTCTCTCTTGAACCCTTTGGCCTGGGCAGGGATCTACACCTGCAGGCCGGGGGGTGGCCAGGTCAGGGGGCTTATCTCAAGCCTCTTAACACTGCTGGGTTTTCAGTGATGGTGAACCAGGCTTCTGGGTTTGGTGGTGGCCAGAGTGACCTATTCTAGAGCAGTCAAGAGCAGCCAGGGCCAGCCTTTTAAAAGGAGTAAGCAGTGGGGTTCTTCAATTTACCATAGAAGGAAGGTCTCTGGAGAGGGGGGAAAAAAGGTATTCTGTAAATATCACAGAATCAAGGCTCAGAGTAATGAAAGTTTTAATATTAAAAAGAGAAGCAATCTTATGTTTTAACCCATGCTGGTGAGATAGAACATACCAGCTACCTAAAAAGAAAAGATGTGATTCCCTGCCTTCAAGAACCTTGCACTGTATAATAACTCAACAAGGCAGGTATTACTAAGACCAATTTAAGGGTGAGGAAACTGAGACTCAGATTCCTAAGAATGAATAATGTGTTCAACCACCCGAGCCCTAGAAATGTTTTAACCAGTCCAAGCTGCATGTTGAACATCAAGGGGTTCAGGTACATTCTTGTACCTGTCTGTAGTCAGAACTCTCATAGGATGTATCAATACTCCCTTGGTTTTGGATTTTATTAATGAAGCTAAAGTAATATTAGTGGGATATCCTCGGTGGCCCTTATGGCACATCCTGCTCCCTCCCCATTCCTGCTGCTGCACCTTCCACCCACAGGCACACTGCACTGCTCTTCAGGCCCCGGGACTCAGCCAGCCAGCACTGTGCTCTGTGCCTGGGGAGCCTGGTGAGGCTAGCCACCTCATTTCAGCCATGCTTCTGGGAATGGCTCTCTTCTGGCTGCAGCAGGCAGGGCAGTTACTCTGAATTGCCTCCCTCCTTTTTCCAGTCCTGGGCTCTGTCTTGACAGCCAGTAGGGTCACCCCAACTTTGGGAAGCATCAGGTGAGGTTAAATAGGAAACCTCAAAAGTACATTCTGCAATGGGGCACCCTGACAGGAACTGTCCATGTCTTTTCTCTCAGGCATGCAGGGCAGTGGCACATCGTCATTTTCCTCAACAACAGAGAAAATTAAAATTCATTTGGAGTCAATTTGCTTAAGTTCTAAGGCCACTGGAGACCAAATGGAAAGACTCTACTTCTGTTCTATTCTCAACCCTTCATTTGTTATTTTTACTGTTTAATTGGGAAAGGGAAAGAGGATATGACTTCATCTCTTTTTCTTCCAGATAAGGGTGGCCTTAGATTATTTAACCTTATTCCTGGAATGGTTCTTTTGGGTAACTGGGTTTTCCCAGTGGTTAGTTTCCAGAACTCAACCTGCCCTCTGAAACAGGTCTCAAGTTCTGAAATTCCCCTCCTTGTCCCTCTGCCTTCCACCTCGCCCACTTCTTCCTCCCGACTAAGCCAGTTTTACTCTCACCTTGACCCTTCCTCCTCCTCTTTCCCCAGCCAATTAGTCCCTCCTGGTTTCAGGCAGGCACTTCCAGGCCAACCTTTTCATTTCATGCTCACTGGCATCCCCTAGAAGCCAGCAGTTTTGACCGTCGACTACATCTGCTCTTCTAAGCAGCCTCCCACAGAAACAAAAAATTGATCACCTTTCTAACTCCTCTACTAGAATGATAAATGTTGCTGGGCTTGCTTATTCATTCTTAATGGATCTACTACAAATCAAAGTCACCTAACCTTGGCTAGAAAAAAGCCCTCCCTCAGTGTGGCTCCACACTCCCCTCTAGCTCATTTCCTATACCACTCCACACGGGAGCTATTCCAGACCTCATCCCCTGTCATATCCACCGCCTCTCGGAATAGAGTTCGATGCTGTACTATTCTAATAATGCGCTCCTTTCCACTATCCCTCTTAGCGATCTTTCTCTTCAGGAGAAATAACTCGTCTTCTACTCATTTTAACCCTCCTCTCTGTACTTTTGATAGTCTCATTTCTTGGTGTCTTTCACTACTTTCATCCCGACCTCTCCCAGCCCTTCCATCCCCTTCATCTTGATCCATAAACCTGCTCGCCATTTCCCCATCCTTAAAAAAAAAGTTTGTGGATTTTGTTTCTGCCTAAAAGCTCTTTACCCAAATCTCACCTTCCCTTCAGAGTATATTGTTAATACTTGGGGTTAGTATATTTTCCAACTCCTTTTCATTCCTAAATTCTTCCTTTCTGATTTTATTAATCTTTCAGTATACGTGCTTTATTAAATCTGCCTCAGATGCTTTCAGAAGGAGGAAGAGTTTTTAAATCTTGTTCCCTCCCGTACCATGTCACTGAAGCTGATTTCTCAAGTCACCAACTGTCAAACCAACAGTGCCTCAGTCATCATTTGTCCTGACCTCTGAACACCTGACACTGCTGATGACTTATGTATGGTCTCCCATGAGTAACTGAGCTTCTCTGGGGCTCGGCCACTTCAGGGCACTAGCCAGGCATCTGGCTCAGACAACACAGTTACCAGTAATCGCTCTACACTGGCCTGCTAGCTGATCATGAAGCAATGGGTGAGGTAACACGTGAGCAGAGAACTGACTCAAGCGAGTCCTGGGAAATGCTAATATTTAAGGAGAAATAATATTTAAGGAGAAAGCAGTATAAGGGGTCCTGGAAGAAGCCCAAGAAGAAATGGCAGAGAGGTAGAATAAAATACAAATTGGATCACTTCACCAAGCTGGCTTAAAATCCTTCCAATGTCTCCTCAGACGTTTTAGGATAAAGGAGCCCTGGTGGTGCAGTGGTTAAGAGCTACAGCTGCTAACCATTCATCAGTATGAATCCACTAGCCTCTCCTTGGGAACCCAATGGGGCAGTTCTACTCTGTCCTATAGGGTCACAGGTTTGGTTTTTTGGTCAAATGCCTTGGGGCTGCCTGGGAGCTTTGTTTCTTGCCACTCCCCCAAATGAACTCTTTATTCCAGCCATATGCACTATGAATCTTTGCTCCAACATAGCATTCAGGCCTCAGTGCTAATGCTGTTACATATATATATATAATAAAAGAAATGACAAAGGTAATCCCATCGGAGAAGCATTTAAGGTTGGGGTCAGAGAAGGCTCCCCAGGGACCATGGGTAAGTTGACAGTTGAGGGAGGGAGGAGCACACAAGACAGTTACACAAGGAAGAGGAAACAGCATTCTACTGGAAGGGACACAGGCAAAGACATGGCATTTTAAGAGCAGGATGATGCTGTATCGAAGTCAGACAGGACATGGCAGAGAGAAGGGAGGGCAAAGCAATCAGGTCCTTGGTGACTTCCAAAAGAGGATTCTGTAATGGGGTCAGGGCTGCTGAGATGCAGAAGACCCAGGCCCTGCCCTAGAGCTCTCAGGTAGAGGGGAGTAAACAAACAATCCTAACAGCACAAACAGCACAGTGATAGAAGTAAGTGGGCATCTGAGTTGGGGTATATATTTTGAATAGGAACTAATCAGGCAGGGGAGGAATTCCTGACAGGAAGAATGAAAGAGTGAGACTTTTGCTTAATGGAATGGCAGGAGATGGGAATGAAGGAGCTGGTGGGGCTGGGTAACTATGTCACAGAGGGCCCTGGGCACAAGATAAAGCACTTGGACCTTATCCAGAGGACACTGTTTCCCAAAACGTGGCAGGGATACCTCCAATGACTTTAAGGGTACACAGAGGAACATATTTTAACAGTTATATACTTACTTAAAGGACATTAGTAAAAAATACAGCTAGCATATTAAACATGGGATTTCATAACTATTACTGTTCAGAGATATGATGCTGGCAGCTATGCCACCAGTATTTCAAATACCAACAGGGTCACCAGTGATGGACAAGTTTCAGTGGAGATTTCAGACTAAGAGAGTAGGAATAAAGGCCTGTTGACCTACTTCTGAAAATCAGCTAATGCTAACCCTTTGGATCACAACAGAATATTATTAGAGGCTTTGACTCGCTTATTTTGAATGCATCATCAAGAGGAACTAATCACTGGAGAAGGACATTATGTTTGGTAAAGTGGAGGGCCAGTGAAGGCAAGGGAAACCTTCACTGACATGGATCGACACAATGGTAGCGACAATGAACTCAAACACACCAATGATCATGAAGACAGTGCAAGATCGGGCAGCGTTTCATACTGTTATACATGGGTTCACCATGAGTCGGAGTCAACTTTACGGCAACTAACAACAACACTGCTCGGGGGAAAAAGCTAAGTAAAATAAAAAAGGATGAGTTAAGTCCTTTAAAAAAAAATAAAACCTATTATTAAGTAAATCCTAGTATAGATGGTATGCAAATATGAGGATAGTTTCCAGGTAAGTATGTGAATGACTGAAGCTTGAGAAGCACTGCTGGAGCACTGGGGAGGCAACACCAAGGGCTGCAGCAGCAGGGAGGAGACATGGCCAGGTCGGTAGTTTAGAAAGAATGCTGCGGAGCCAAGTAGGGAGGGTCGGGAAGAGACGGTCTAGAAATAAAGGGTTTGCTGAGATGACTACAACAGTGATCCAGATAAGAGACGATCCAGGCCAGACCAGACCAGGCCAGACGAAGGCAAGGCAGAGGGATGGGGAGGAGCTTGCCATATACACTCCTCCTGCACAAAACCAGTTCCAACCTATCTAGCAACAGTTAACATCAAAACCTGGCACTCAGGCTTGGTTTACATTTTCTGTTTAATTACAAATTTGGTTTTAATCAGATTTCTTCATAAACCTCAAAGGTCTTTATCTTTAACACAGGATTTACTTTCAGGGATTCATCCTACAGTAGACACCATATTCAAATTACAAATCCCCATTTAGCAGATAAATTTGTCATCTCTAAAGAAGAAATCCAAAGAAGGTAAATGATACCGGCTCTTGGGAGGCAGCAGCCTGATCTCAGAGACAACAAAGCACTGCAGATTGTAGGAGAGGAAGTAACAGCAGCAGCAACAACTCTCACTGACAAAGCTGAGGGATATCCAACCTGATGAAAAATCTAAGAGTCGATGCTTGGAACAAAACTTTATTCTACTGTTCATACCTTAGGCCTACGGACTTCAGGCATAATTACAATCTATTTTTTTTTTTAAAAAGACTCACTACTAGCTATGGCAGATTTTAGTTTATTGTTGTTTATTCTTTTTTTTAACATAACTGTGGGATAGAAAAAGCATAGGAAGTTTCCTTAATCTTTCTAAGCTTCAAAAATGAGAATAAGAACTAGTTCCTCATACTGGTATCAGTATTAAATGTGCAAGTAAGTCCATTATATTTTCTAACAGATCTTTTAGAAAATTTCTTCAATGTGATGATCTAAAATCTTGCTACCACATAAACCAATAAACTTGACCCAAACTTGACCCAAACGACCCAGAAGTAGCTAAAACAGTATTGTCCTATAATAGGCCACCTGGCTGGTAGAAAAAGAAGTTGGGGATATATACAAAGTATAACTCCCAAAACATCCACTTGATTTCAAAATTATAAGCAGGGACGATTATGCAATTTAAGAGCGACAGCATTAAACACATAATTCAGAGTATATTATGGTACAGGGAGTTGGGAATACTGAATGAAGATAAGAAAAAGAGAAGAAGGTGACCTGGAAGATACTGAAATGAAAGTCCACACAGTCCACTGTTCACTTGTATTGTCCATTATAAAGATATTCAAATGCAGTTCAATTTAAAACCTCCAGAAACTCTATTCAGAATACAACCACAGAAGCCTTCTAGGGCAAAGCACTCCCTGGCCACCAAGGTTGTAGCCAGAAAACTATCAGCTTTAAAAATCTTGCCCTATGCTCAGTGGCTTGGCCTGCGGTTCTTATCTGTAACAAGTAATTTGCCCTGTAAGGTTTCTTCTGGTTTCCACATTCCACAAATGAAACCAATGGTTAGGTTTCCCTCATCCTGGTGTAATGCCCATTATTAAAGTGCCTTCGTGTGATTACCACAACCCATTGCCATCAAGTTGATTCTGACTCATAGTGACCCTATAGTAATTATCAAAAGTAAACTTCATTTACAAACTATCAACTAAATACACATCTTTGTTCTGATTCACCAAAAATAACAGGAAAGCTTTTTTTATAATCATTGATCAAAATAACAGTTATAAAAAACAAAACAAAACAAAACAAAACAACCAAACCCACTGCCACTGAATCGATTTTGACTCATAACAACCCTATAGGACACAGCAGAACTGTCCCATAGGGTTTCCAAGGAGTGGCCAGTAAATTTGAACTCCCAACCTTTTTCGTTAAGGATCACTCAAACATAAGCAAAAAACTTTGGAGGCCTGGTGGCACAGCGGTTGATCACTCAATTGCCAACCAAAAGGTTGGCAGTTCAAACCTACCCAGCAACTCCACAGGAGAAAGACTTGGGGATGTGCTCCCATAAAGACTGCAGTCTAGAAAATCTTGTGGGGCAGTTCTACTCTGTCACATGGAGTCTCTGCGTTGAAAATCTACTCCATGGCACCTAATAACAACAAAAGTTTATTTTAAAATCAATGCCAGAGGCCTTAGGCCGGCAGCCCATACTCTATACTCAGCCAGCAGATAAGTATTCTGTTTAGTCCACACACTATTTTTAAAAAAAAAAATTAAACAGTGGCAAATATTTAAATATTGGGGAGATTTTTCACACAAATCTGTATTTCAGCTTCCTTTGAAAAAGATGGGAAGATCTAGCAACACTAGGCCCACGTCCCCACAATAGCAACAACTGCCTGGAGGTGTGCAGCAACTGTTCCCTAGAGCAAGGCTCTGTAATTAAAACTGGTTCCCTTCTTCATCCAACTCCATTTCTCAGCCAAGGCCCTGCAGGCATTTAGGCTTGCAACCTAGAACACTCACTTGGATCCCTAGTATAATTAGTTTCTGCATACTTACTCCCAAACACTGTGTGCAGCACCCACTGGCAGAGATTAGCCTGCAGTGGAAATGGGCCTGGAACAACTCCTAAAAGTGCTGGCAGTCCTCTACCAGAAAGCTCAGCCACCACAGCAAAGAGATCACTTATAAAGGGAGTTATTTTCTAATGAGCTCAGCTCTGGCTACAGAGTCACCAATTAACTCAGGAATTTGCCAAAGCTGGTTACTAAAGTTACTTACTGAAGGGTGGTTGCTTAATAATGTGCTTTTGAAAGGTGCTGATGATTTTCCAGAATCATCTAGAATCTATTTATAAAACAAAAGGTAAAATGTCCAGGAAAAGAATAAGAGCGAGCAAGACCACTTCAAAGCATATTAAAGTATTTTTTAAAAAGGAACGAAAAGATTTGCATTGTTGTTGTTAGGTGCCGTTGAGTTGGTTCTGTCTCACAGGAACCCTATGTTCAATAGAACGAAACACTGCCCCGTCCTGCACCATCCTCAGGATCGTTCTATGTTTGAGTCCACCGTTGCAGCCACTGTGTCAATCTATCTCTTTGAGGGTCTTCCTGTCTTTTATTAACCCTCTACCAAGCCTGATGTCCTTCTCCAGGGACTGTCCCCTGGACATCATACATGAAGAAAGCAAAAGGTCATTAAAAAGACAGGCAAGAAAGAAAAGACCAAAACAGATGACAGAAGAGACTCTGAAACTTGCTCTTGAATGTAGAATAATTAAGTAAAAGAAAGAAATGATGTAAAAGAGCTGAACAGAAGATTTCAGAGGGCAGCTCAAGAAGACAAAGTCAAAATATTATAATGAAATGTGCAAAGACCTGGAGATAGAAAACCAAAAGGGAAGAAAATGCTTGGAATTTGTCAAGATGAAAGAACTGAAGAAAAAATTCAAGCTTCAAGTTGCCATAGTGAAGGATTCTATGGGCAAGATATTGAATGATGCAGGAAGCATCAACAGAAGATGGAAGGAATACACAGAGTCACTATACCAAAAAGAACTGGTCGACATTCAGCCATTTCTGGAGGTAGCATATGATCAAGAGCCGATGCTACTGAAGGAAGAAGTCCAAGCTGCACTGAAGGCATTAGTGAAAAACAAGGCTCCAGGATTTGACGGAATACCAATAGAGATGTTTCAACAAATGGATGCAGCACTGGAAGTCCTCACTTGTCTATGCCAAAAAATTTGGAAGACAGCCACCTGGTCCAGTGACTGGAAAAGATCCATATTTATGCCTATTCCCAAGAAACGAGATCCAATTGAATGTGGAAATTATCGTACAGTATCATTAATATCACACCTAAGTAAAACTTCGCTATAGATCATTCAAAAGCAGCTGCAGCAGTACACTGACAGGGAACTGTCAGAAATTCAAGCCAGATTCAGAAGAGGACGTTGAACCAGAGATATCATTGCTGGTATCGGATGGATCCTGGCTGAAAGCAGAGAATACCAGGAAGATGCTTACCTGTGTTTTACTGACTATGCAGACATTCGACTGGGTGGATCATAACAAATTATGGATAACTTTGTGAAGAATGGGAATTCCAGAACACTTAACTGTGCTCATGAGGAGCCTGTACTTAGACCAAGAGGCAGTCGTTTGAACAGAACAAGGGGATACTCTGTGGTTCAAAGTCAGGAAAGGTGTGCGTCAGGGTTGTATCCTTTCACCATACTTATTCAATCTGTATGCTGAGCAGATAATCCGAGAAGCTGGACTATATGAAGAACAGGGCATCAGGATTGGAGGAAGATTCATTAAGAACCTTCAATATGCAGATGACACAACCTTGCCTGCTCAAAGTGAAGAGGACTTGAAGCACTTATTGATGAAGATCAAAGAGCACAGCCTTCAGTATGTATTACACCTCAATATAAAGAAAAGAAAAATCCTCACAATTGGACCAATAAGTAACATCAAGATAAACGAAGAAAAAACTGAAGTTGTCAAGGATTTCATTTTGCTTAGATACACAATCACCGCCCATAGAAGCAGCAGTCAAGAAATCAGACAACGCACTGCACTGAGCCAATCTGCTGCAAGACAGCTCTTTGAAGTGTTAAAAAGCAAACATGTCACTCTAAGGACTTAAGATGCACCTGACCCAAGCCACGGTGTTTCAATCACCTCATATGTATGTGAAAGCTGGACAATGAATAAGGAAACCGAAGAAGAACTGATGCCTTTGAATTATGGTGTTGGCGAAGAATATTGAGTATACCATGGACAACTAGAAGAACGAACAAATCTTCTTGGAAGAAGTACAGCCAGAATGCTCATTAGAAGCAATGACGGTGAGACTTTGTCTCATATATTTTGGACATGTTATCAGGAAGGACGAGTCTCTGGAGAAGGACATTAAGCCTGGTAAAGTAGAGCATCTGTGAAAAAGAGGAAGACCCTCAACGAGATGGACTGACAGAGTGGCTGCAACAATGGGCTCAAACATAGGAATGATTGTAAGGACGGTGAAGGACTGGACAGTGTTTTACTCTGTTGTACATAGGGTCGTTATGAGTCGGAACTGACTCGATGGCACCTAGCAACAACATAAGGTAATTGTGGCCCCAAGAGGATTAGACAGCTTGCTAATGATGCAAATGAAGTTCATGACACTCCACTGGGGGTAGGACCATGAAAATAAGGTCTACGGAACCCTAACAACAGGATCGGTCACTTCTGGCATCCTGCTAGGTTTAAAATGAGCTATCCCAGAGGTGGGAGGAGAGGATCTCACCACCAAGAAGACGAGCCAGCAACAGAATGCGTCCTTTGGACCTGGGATCCCTGCACTGAGCTCCTCCTAGACCCAGGAGATACAGAGAGAGCTGTAATACAGAAGATGGCAAGGTGGTGAGAAGTAGTGGCAGAGAAGCGGCACCAGCAGAGGCAGCAGAACCAGGAGACTGGCAGGACATTGGCAGGAGAAGGCGTGGTGGGATTCCTAGCCCAAAGAACAAGAAAGTTGAGTGCCTTTGGGCAGGACGCTTGCTGGCGGAGTAGGGTGCCTCCAGGAACTTGGTGGAATTAGGCTTGCCAACCCACAGAGCTAGAGCTTAGTGTCTTTGGCCCAAGGCTTACTGGCAGGGTGGGATGCCTTAGGGCACTTATGGGCAGAGCCGACAGAGCTTTGTAACACTTACACGAGCAGGGCAGAGGCTAAGGGGCCAGAGAGGGCTGTCCCTGGTCTCATGGTTGTCTCATGGTTGAGAAGAGGCTGTCCTTATGGAAGAACTGTATCCTGAGTGTTCCTGAACCTGAACTGTAACCTGTTACTTCCCTAATAAACCCCCTAACTGTGAGTATGGCTTGTGAGTTCTGTGTGGTCATTGCAATGAATTATTAAACTCAGCAGAGAGTGCCGCAAAAGGGACAGTTGGTGTCAGAATTGGTAAAGATGGCGGAGAGAGGAGGCATGTCTGACTTCTGTCTCACAGGAATCAGCATTGGGCTGTTGCTCTTGATTCTCCTTCCCCCTTGTGAAATTAGAGGAGGTCAGATGTCTCCGCCATGCCATTTTTACAGCCAAGTAGGACCTAAGTGGAGCTCTAGTGGCTGCTAACCAAAAGGCTGGCAGTTTGAATCCACCAGCTGCTCCTTGGAAACCCTATGGGGCAGTTCTACTCTGTCCCATAGGGTCGCTATGAGTCAGAATTGACTTGACAGCAATGGGTTTGGTTTTTGGTTTGAGGACCTAAGTTGTTCCAGAAAGTAAAACACTTTAAAGACTATTCAACACTGTCGTCATCTTGGCACTCAGTCCTCCAATGTCATTAAAGATTTCAATTTAGCCTGATTCTACTAAGAGCAAGATGACTTTTGATCAGAAAATTTAGCATTAACTATGGCTAAAGATTTCATGTTAGAAAACTAGGTCAGCTTATGATTCCATTAATTTGTCCTTTATTCTCTAAGTAGAGTGCAATTAAGACCATTTTGCTCAGTCTTCATGCGGGTTCTTAGGACCTGGACATCTTCCCATTGTAAAATGGGTTTAATAGGAGAATCAACTTTTTTTATGATTTGCTTCTCATTATAAAAGTAATGCACACTCACTAAATATATGCAGACAGAATATTTAATGGCAGACAAAGATGCTCTTTCATGTAAAATCAGTTTTAAAAAGTGTGTATTTGTATACATACATATACACATATAAATGTATGTGTGTGTATGTACGTGTGTGTATACACACACACTGTAGCTGCAACAATAGGCTCAAACATACCTACTATTGTAAGGATGGTACAGGACTAAGCAACCTTTTGTTGTTATATATAGGGTTGCTATGAGTTGGAAATGAGTCAACAGCACCTGACAACAACCTAAAATAGTATTATTACATTAACCTACATATAGAAAAAAGGCTGAAACGCTACACAAATAAAAATGAATAGTAGTTAGGTCTGTATGACAAAATAATATGAGATTTTTATTTTTTTCTCTTTCATTTTTTTTGTATTTAGAAAATATTATACAGAATCTTTTGTTTTATTATAAGACAAATATTTAAAAAAATTTTTAACCTATTAGGCTGTAAGCTCATTTATTCATGCATCCATCCAAGTAACATTTATGAGTATCTCTTATACAACAGACCCTATGCTGTTTCTAGACCAATAAGCAACATCACGATAAATGGAGAAAGTACTGAAGTTGTCAAAGATTTCACTTTACTTGGATCCACAATCAACACCCATGGAAGCAGCAGCCAAGAAATCAAATGACGTATTGCACTGGAAAAATCTGCAGCAAAAGACCTCTTTAAAAGTGTTAAAAAAGCAAAGATGTCACTTTAAGGGTTAAGGTGCGCCTGACCCAAGCCATGGTGTTTTCAATCCCCGCGTATACATGTAAAAGCTGGACAATGAATAAGGAAGACTGAGGAATTGATGTATTTAAATTATGGTTTTGGTGAAGAATATTAAATATACCATGGACTATCAGAAGAATGAATAAATCTGTCTTGGAAGAAGTACAGCCAGAATACTCCTTAGAAGCGAGGATGGCAAGACCTCATCTCATGTACTGTGGACATATTATCAGCAGTGACCAGGCCCTGGAGAAGGACATCAAGCTTGGTAAAGTAAAGGGTCAGTGAAAAAAAGGAAGACCCTCAACGAGATAGACTGACAAAGTGGCTGCAACAATGGGCTCAAACACAGGAACTACTGTAAGGACGGCGCAGGACTGGACAGTGTTTCATTCTGTTGTACTCAGGGTCCCTATGAATCGGAACCGACTCCATGGCACCTAACAACAACAACATGCTGTTTCTAGGACACAAAGTCCTAAGACCTGGCCCCTGCTGTGAGGCAGCTTACAGTCCAGCAGGAAAAAGCCACAGGTAAGCCGTATCTGTGTAACAATCTGGTAAGTACTATGACAGAGGTGGAGTACAGTGGAGTGGCATCTAAACCAGCCTGAAAAAGTTTCTTAGAGGAGACATTTGAGCTAATATGTGCATTTAGGTGAGATGGGTGTGGGGGAGGAAGTCGGGCATTCCAAGCAATCCATCTTATAAGTCTGATTTACACACCTTAATGCTAAAATATGGCCAGTCGTCTATAGATGGGCCAGAATGGAAGTAAAGATGGAGATATGTTAAAGAGAATAAGCTAGATGTGGTGACTGACCTATGATATGGGGAGATGACTTAGAGGTAAGATAATGTCCACATTCTGGCTTTGGGAACTGAATGGCTAGTACGACCATTTACTACGATGGAGAAAACAAGAGGCATGAGCTGTGGGGCCAGTGGCAGGGATAAATGTGGAAATAAGACACCCATTTTGAAGCATCATCAGTTTTAAGTTTGTTTGATCCATGAAGGATCCAAATATTGAAGGATAGAAGGTATATATTTGTTTGGGGCTCAGTAGAAAGTTCTAGACTGAAGATAGTTGGCAATGATTGGCATACAAGAGAATTAATCTGTATAGGTGGTTACACACACACACACACACACACACACACACAAAGAAAGAGAGAGGGACATATAAAGGCGAACCAGAGGAAGGAAAAGACTGGGAGGGAATGGTGGAGAAGAGGAAAGAGTGTCAAGAAACGGCAAATGGGCATTGGTGTCACATGCTATAGAGTGTTAAAATAAAATAACAGAACAAAAAAATGCCTCTTTGCTATTCACAATATAGAGGATACCTAACAGATTTTAGGGTCCTAAGCAGAATTTTTAGGGAAGGATCTGGGTACTCTCTCTGAGTAAAGCCTCCTAGATGATTTTATTACAAAGCTGGGTTTGGCGTGCACTGATTTAAGCCACAAATTCTTCATTAATGCCATATACTTTCATATCAGTGAAATAGAATACATTCCTCTACAGGCTTTAGCCCCCAACATCTCTGACTTTAGAAACTAAAAATAATTACTCCTGTAAAGGGAAAGGGCACCAGACTCTGATTGTCTGTGTGCCTGTGGGTAGTTCACCAAGCAAGTGTAGGTTGGGAAAGGACTGCATCTGCCAGTCCAGGAAGAGATCACTGTAGAGTATATTGCTTTGGGAAACACAGGATTGCACAGGTAGAGAAGCGAGGGGAACCACCTGAGGAATATTGTGTTAAAAAAAGATGCCAAGCTAGGAAAGTCTTAGGTATGTTTGGCAAGATCAAGCTTACTAAAGCAGCAGTGAGATAAAGAAAAAACTGGAAAGGCAGGTCCAGACATATTTAGAACAGGCAAGTGTATAGAGACCAAAGTTTATTAGTGGTTACCAGGGGCGGGTGAGAGGGAGGCGAAAAGGGAGACTCACTGCTTAGGGAACACTGAGCTTCTGTTAAGAGTAATGGGAAAATCTGGAAATGGATGGATAATGATAGTGGTTGAACAACATGATAAACGTAACCAACATTAAATTGTATATGTGAAGAATGTTGAAGAGGAAAATGATTTGTTACATATATATTTCCCACAATAAAACAAAACAAACAAAAAACCCCAGGAGTTTAGACTTTAATCCTGAAGGTAATCCAGCAAATATTTATGATATTCTTGTGGCAATATAACAGGACCAAAATGCTTTTTTTAGATTACCACAGCTATCAGGTAGAAAGTAGATTTTAAGGGAAGAATTAGAGAATAGGAAATTGTAGCATTTTAGGTGCAAGATGTATGTTTACTGTAACAGTAATATAAAATAAGGTACTTGGATCTTGCGATAATAGCTTTGGAGGATGGGATTTTGTTTGCATTTTTGTTTTTAGCTAGGCAAGCACTGTTCTTCATTCTAGTAATGAGCCAGCACTAGAACCAGCCTGCAACTACTTTAGCACATCTAGTATCAGAGAGAGGAAAAACAGGAATAAACCTAGAGGAAATTTTAGTCAGGCTTCTTACTTCCATACAGTTCTATGATTAAAAAAAAACCAAGATATTGTCATCAAGTCGATTCCGACTCATAGCGACCCTACAGGACAGAGTAGAACTGCACCATAGGGTTTCCAAGGAGCGGATGGTGGATTCAAACTGCTGACCTTTTAGTTAGCAGCCTAACTCTTAATCACTGCCACCAGGGCTCCAATTTAATTAATAAACACTCATAAGATGCCATCCATAGAACATCAGTCACTCTCCCCATAGTAGCAGAAATACACCTGAACAGATGGCAGGCACTTTAGCAATGTCCAAGGAGGTGAACAGATTTGGGGACACTCAAAGTGTGGCGCAATGGTTAACAGCTGGGCTGGAAATCCCATGGGGCAGTTCTACTCTGTCCTGTAGGGTCGCTATGCGTCAGAATCGACTCGAAGGCACATAACAACAACCGAATCTTTATCTCCTCAGTAGCCAAGAAATGGCTGCATGTATAAAGTCTCCCTCTTCCACCCCTATTTCAGAGCTTTATCAGCCAAAATGAAGAGTATAATTAATTCAGTTTTAACAGTCTGTTCTGGTATAGGGTTATGAGCATGGGATTTGAAATCAAAGAGACTTGCGTATAAATCCTGAGTTTTATATTTGCTAGTTTGAGCAAGGTATTAAAATTCAGTGTGTCTCAGTTTCCTTATTTGTAAAACGGGAATAGTAACACATGCCTCACAGAACTATCCTGGGTATTAAATGAGACAATTCACATAAAGTACCTGGAACCACTGTGCCTAGCACGGAGCCAAGGAGAGCATCAATTTAATGCCCTGTGCCCTCTTGCCTCTCTCTGACTTGTTGCTGTTAGGTGCCGTTGAGTTGGTTCTGACTCACAGCAAGCCTATGTACAACAGAAAGAAACACTGCCCAGTCATGCGCCATCCTCACAATCATTATGCTTGGGCCCATTGTTGCAGCCACTGTGTCAATCCACCTCGTTGAGGGTCTTCCTCTTTTTCAATCACCCTCTACTTTACCAAGCATGATGTCCTTCTCCAGGGACAGATCCCTCCTGATAAGATGTCTGAAGTATGTAAGACGTAGTCTCGCCATCTTTGCTTCTGAGGCATTCTGGTTGTACTTCTTCCAAGACAGATTTGTTCTTTCTTTTGGCAGTCCATAGTATATTCAGTACTCTTTGCCAACACCACAATTCAAAGGCATCAGTTCTTCTTCGATTTGCCTTATTCATTGTTCAACTTTCGCATGCGTATAAAGCACTGAAAACACTATGGCTTGGGTCAGGCGCATCTTAGTCTTCAAGGTGACATCTCTGCTTTTCAACACTCTAAAGAGGTCTTTTGCAGTAGATTTGCCCAATGCAATGCGTCTTTTGATTTCCTGACTGCTGCTTCCATGAGTGTTGATTGTGGATCCAAGTAAAATGAAATCCTTGACAACTTCAAGCTTTTCTCCGTTTATCATGATGCTGCTTATTGGTCCAGTTGTGAGGATTTTTATTTTCTTTATGTGAGGTATAATCCATACTGAAGGCTGTGGTCTTTGATCTTCATTGGTTAAGTGCTTCAAGTCTCTGACTTAGAACTGAAAGCTGAGCTAGAAGGCTCATTTCTTTGATGTTCCCCTTTGAGTTTTTAAGAGTGGAAACCAGCTTTGGGTGATAAAGATATTACAGAGGCATCTTTGTAAAAGTATGTGCTCAGCCAGAATATTCTGATGCAATTCATAAAGCTGCAATTCAGGTACCAGAATTATATCAGGATACAGTGAAGCTTAGCACCCACAGCTTTAAAATAAACAAAATTTCAGATAGATGGCACATCGTGCAAAGCTCAGTACTACTCTTGAAGCTCAGGCTTTGCTCTAACTATTCCAGAGCTAAGAGTGAGCACTTTTGAAAGACAAGAGAAGATACAAAGAGAGTCAAAGATAGATTCTGACTAGGATTTGTCGTCAACCAGTCATCACTCCTAACAATACAATACAGCTTTGGTAGCCAAAAGGTTACATACACGGTCTTCATATGTATGGCTGCTACTACCAGATATGTGAAAAAGGAAAGAAATCTCAATTTGCATTTATTATAATAAAGAATTTAAAACCAACATACATGAGGCTAAAATAGTCTCTAGATATACATGGACATCCCAATTAATCTCATAAAATTAAAATGTGATTAGATAAAAATATACTCTATTGAACCAGTACAAGGAAAAATAGTAGAAACCTAAAAATAAAACTAAGAAGTTCCTATAGAGGTCAGCTGAGAGCAGCAACTATGAGCTAAAGCTCTACTCCAGGTAGAAGAATTAACTATGGAACATACTTAACTACGAAACACCTACTACTTGCCTGTGGATCTAGATCTTCATTGAATATCTTTGGGGAAATAGACCCTAAAGAAAAGACACCCTCCGTAAAAGTGGGGCTTGGACATTTGGTTGTACTCTTGGGTTGGGCAACCATGGAGAGCTCTAGAGAGGCTGAAGAAAGTACTACTGCTGGTCACCAACTGGAAACTGAGTGATACGCATACAACACAGAAAACACCTGTAAAAAGGACAAATACCTGTGTGTTCATGTGTACATTACTCATTTTTATTTTGAAAGTACAAAACAATCCCAACTTTTATAAAGTGCTTGAGAATTTCTATTATTCTTGACAGTTATATAAGAAAGTATCATGCTTTCTAAAATAGAATCAACCTGTACATGACTATTTTATATAAATCAAAAGGCTTGCTAATCTTATTTAGAAGCTGATATGAGAAATATGACATTTTAGGATAATTTTTACTAGTTAGATAAATGTATGCATTTGCACGTCAAAGTATAAATACATTTTCTATTATTAAAGGAGTTACAAGGAATAAAAACTCTCAGCCTACTACCAGCCTTTCCTTAACTAAACAGATGTTATATAACAAACGCTCACTCAATTTTAAAACAAATATTTTCAAGCTACATTTTGCTTCCATTTTTCATCTACTAAACTGACAAAGATAAAGAATCATAATACTTAGATTTCCCAGCATGTGGGGACAAGGGCACTCTTATAAGCTGCTGGTGGGTATATACATTGCCACATCCTTTCATGTGCAACAGGGATTGGAAGCTTCAAACATAATCCTTTGACTTAGTAAGACCACCTGAAGGATTTTACAAAGATGTTTACTATAGCATTGTTTATAATGGCAAAAAATTCAAAACAACCTAATATCTAAAGTAGGGACATGATTAACTTAATGAGGAAACATCATTGGGTATGAATGATATTGTTTATATATACATAACAACATAGAATTTGATATGGAAAATGTATACAACATATTAAGGGCAAAACAGAAGATTGCAAAATGGAACAGGATGATCCAATATATGTTAAGTACAAATGCTAAATATTTATGCACAGAATAATGTCTGGAATGAAATATAAAAAAAAACTGCAGTGGCTATTTATTGTTGATGGAATTACAAGATTTCTCCCTCCACCCTCCTGTTTTGCTTATCTGTATGTTCAAGTGTAGCTAAATCACCTAGAATAATCATTTTCAAATTAAAAAATGTTAAAAGTTCACAAGGGTATGTTTCTCTATCTTTTGCCCCCTGCCCCTCTCCCTCTCCCCTTACTAGCTTATTATACAAATCACACTAGCCAATTAATTCAGCTTAGATTAAACATTTATGCATGACTTGGCAAATTCTACATAATTCCTGCTATTTAATTCCATTTCTATCTTATTTATTTTATAAGCCGAATAATATAAAATTAACTATCATAAAATATTTCAAGATTAAGAGGCCATAAAAAATGGGAAAAGAGAGAAAAGTTTTAATTTGAACAGGAATTGTAGGTTCTTTCTTTAAAGAAAATGAAATAATCTTTGAGTACTGAGAAAGAAAAGAAAAAGATAAATCATAGTTTTTTTGTTTATATGAACAGTATCCAAATCTATGTAATATAATCATATATTAAGTATCTAGAAAGTGCTAGGCACTGTTTTCAACAGCTTTTGATAAGCTCCTCAGGGTAGAGACCTAGTCTTATTTATCTAGAACTAGCCCAGTGCTTGTCAGGAAGTATGTACTCAATAATTGTTCAAATAATGATCTAATCACTTAACTCTCACAGTGACCCCATTTTGTAAATGAAAAAATTATGTTTCAAGTAGATTAAGCCAATTCATTCTAAGGCCCGCAACTCCTAGGGGGCTGGGATTCTCATCAGATCTGCCCAATTCGGGGCTCCTTATCCCACTGGAATAAGCAGCTCAAGACACCATATGTTTTCCAGGGCAGGGGAAAGTACTGTCTTCTTCTTATATCTCAGACAGCATCTAGCATAGGCTTGTTCAAAGTGAATGTGCAAAAATAAATGCTTGTCATACCAATCACCACATTTTTTGTAGAACTCTTTATCAATTTAGGGTTACCTTCCACATAACACCAAAACTCCTAAAGGTATATTTTGTGTTTATGGATACAAAACTATTGATCAATAAGGAAGTTAAAAAAAATTTTTAAATGAATTTCTTTGAAAAAAGGGTTTTAATGTATTTTTGTTGTTGTTAGGTGCCGTCAAGTCAGTTCCGACTCATAGCAACCCTATGTACAAAAGAACAAAACGCAGCCCAGTCCTGTACCACCCTCACAATCATTGTTATACTTGAACTCACTGTTGCAGCCACTGTGTCAATCTAAGCAATGAGGGTTTAGTAAATGAAATAAAGTATATGTAGGTGAGTAATTATTGTGAATATAATGAAGTAATATGAAGTTTTAAGTAGTTAAATCCCCAAATTATTTAATATCGTGGCTCACAACTACTTTCAGAATGGTATATAGTCAATATCTAACACTAGACCAGTGGTTTTCAATGTAGAGCAATTTTGTCCTCCAGGGAACATTAGGCAATGTTTGGAGACACTTTTGGTTATCACAACTGGGGAGTGCTACTGGCATCTAGTGGGTAGGGGTCACAGATGCTGCTAAACATCTAACAGTCCACAGGACAGTCTTCCACAACAAAGAATGATCTGTTCCAATGCTGGAAAATCCTGTTTTAGATGATTAAAATAAGGTAGAATTATCTACTCTCCGTGTGTTTAAATTAGCAACAAGGATGACAGTAGGAAAATCCATTATCTCCCGGGATTGTAAAACAAGTTCTGGACACTTTGCAAATCTCCCAAGCACACCACTGTCATCCTCAGCTGATTGAGAAGTGCATTACTCTACAGGCTGCAGTGGAGACAAAGGAGGGTTGAGAACTGATATGCACTTAGTACCCAGTGAATGTGAGCATGTTTCAAGTAGCAGCCTACAGGTGTGCAAGAAGAAACTGCCAACTTTCCTGGATTCAGGGTGATCTCGAATCAGCTTCTGACAACTACCAAGTTAAATACAACTATTACGTTATCAGGAGAGGCCAGTCCCTGGAGAAGGGCATCATGCTTAGTAAAGTGGAGGGTCAGCGAAGGCGAGGAAGACCCTCAACTAGATGGATTGACACAGTGGCTGCAACAATGGGCTCAAGCATAAAAACGATTGTGAGGATGGTGCAGGACTGGGCAGTGTTTTGTTCTGTTGTACACAGGGTCACTACGAGTCCAAACTGACTCGACAGCACCTAACAACAACAACAACAACACTGTGTATTTTAAGCAGTCCTGGTGGTGCAGTGGTTAAGGGCTGGGCTGCTAAATGAAAGGTCGGCGGTTTGAACCCACCAGCGGGAGAAAGATGTGGCAGTCTGCTTCTGCAAAGATTACACCCTTGGAAACCCTCTGGGGTCAGTTCTACTCTGTCCTGTAGGGTCGGTATGAGTCGGAATAGACTTGATGGCAACAGGTTATTTTGTATTTAGACAGTGTTTAACTACCTCACATCTCTAATTTCCAGTATCTAAAATTCAGTAACAATAGTTGAGAGGAGGGGGACAAGAACAACAGAAGATAAATAACTAAGGACTACATGCAAGGTTTCCACTCTTGCTTCCTCTCCCCACACCACCATTTTCTTACTTTGTAGACTATTCATTTGACGATAGAGTTAGGGAAGCTACAGAGCACACTGTAAATGAAGAAGGAAATTTTTAGTAGAGTTAATTTCTTGGTAATAACAAGAAAGGAGGAGGTAAACATTAAAATAAAGTATTAGGAACAATGGCGAGGAAAAAAGAAGCAACCATTTGTGAAGTTCTGTCATACAAACATCAAAGTATTATTCTCCTGTGACAAGAAGCTTTGGTGCACTGGATGAGTCAAAGGTGACTCCCAATGAAAACAAGCTGCCGCATCTATAAGGTCTCTGAGAAAAACACTGTATTCCAGAAGGAAGCCACTGCTAAGATGACTTCCCTCTGCTGCTGAAACTCCAATGGATGCATGAACAACCTCTAACCATTAGAAAATAGACAGGCAAGAATATTCAGTCTGATGTATTAAGGGAACCCAGGATATTATCAGATGAATAAAGCATTGCACACTCCTTCAGGACTGCTGACAAGCCTGAAGTCTTGAAGAATTTCATACATTAGATTTAAAAAAAAAAAAGTCTCTTCCTTCACTGTGCAGTAGGAGGCCTCAGTGGGAATTAGCTATAGGGATGCTTCATCTTTCCCCACTTAAACTAAAATGTGGGGTCCTCTAGGCCAGGCAGAAATGGAAATAAAAGAGCAATGAAAACAAAATTTCCTAACACCTACACAGAAAATCTATCACCATTAAAACAGTGACATATGATGCCTCCAAGAAAATCTTTAGTTAGTTAATAATTAGTTACAAAAAACCAAACAAAACTAAGTATGCTAGAATATTTTGCTGGCCACATAGTCATGGATACTACACAATACAGTATAATGGAATTCAGCAAGTGACTTACTTCTTAAAGTTCACAGAAAATCACTTGTATAAGAGGTCAAAGACAAGCACCCTTTCAACATTAGAGATTTCTTCGGGGTTAAAGAATGACAGTAAAATAACTACATGTGTGGAACTGCTATAATTATTCTACAGGAGTTCTTGGTGCACACAGTCCCATTAAAGAGAGTAAGACTGAAAAAAAATTTCCTTATGTTATAAACATTTTCCCAAAGGAAAAAAAAAGACTATATATGATAAGTAATTTTTCTAGATAGACCATAAAAGCTCACAAAGCCCACAATGTGGCTGAAGGTTTTGGCACTTTGTTTTTGCCATCGATCAACCAGGAGACTGGCCTAAATCTCTCAGGTATTACACAGCTGTGAAATTCTGATTTTTAGGACTCCAATCAAACAGGTCTTCAGAAATTTACCTTGCTTCTGTTGAAACATTCTTATATAATAAGAAAAGACACATTTTCTTTTTTTCTTCCTTCAGTATCCCAAGTTTAAGGCTTCAGTGAGATACTGTGGGGTATCAGTGACTCAGCAGCATGAGAAATGGGGGTTACAGGCACAGACAGAAGAGTATATTATATAAATGCAAAGCAAATGATGTTTAATGTCCATATTAACTTGGGTTTTTGTCTAGTGATAGGGAAATGTGATTAGCAAAATAATCCTGTTAATTACTTTTCACATTAAATTATCATCTATTAAAATGAGATTTCTCTCTTAATGAGAATTGTCATTCTAGGCAATAATCAGCCAGATGGTGTGCCCTTGCTTGGGATTTAATTTTGCTTTACTGAGAATTCATTCTTAAGGAAGCTCACTGAGTGTATTTGCTCTTGGCAGGTGTGTTAGCCAAAAGGTCTGCCCAGATGATGATGTTCAACAACTAGTTAGGAGAAGGAAAGACGTGTGAGTCTAGCCATTTCAAAAATGAATTGCAAGGCCTTTGTAAAGACATTTTTATTCTACCACATATATAAAAGGAAACGCTAATTTTTTTCTAAAAATAATATTTCCTAACTATATTTATTATAAGGAAATCTTCATTGATGTACTGTTGAAGAATTTTTATGGCACTATCCCTGATGTCAGGTCCCTGATGGCGCAAACAGTTGAGCACCTGCCTACTAACCAAAAGGTCTGCAGTTTGTGTCCACCCAGGGGTGCCTTGGAAGAAAGGCCTAGCAATCTGCTTCTGAAAGGTCACAGCCTTGAAAAAACTATGGAGCACAGCTCTACTCTGCAACACATGAGGTTGCCATGAGTTGGAATCAACTTGATGGCAACTGGTTTTTTTTTTTCCCCCCAATGCTATCCTAGACTGTCACATAACTAATAGAATTTCTTCTTTGGCAACTTAAAAATACAAATCTCTCTAGATGGATGCTGCTCCTCAAACCCAGCAAGGTGATCACATGTTCCATTTCTTGTGCTGCTGAGTCACTGATACTCCTTACATAAGGCCAAAGTAATCTTTAGTTCGCCAAAATTATAAGCACTTCAAAAATTACTATCATGCCTCTCTACAGCACTTAGAGAGTTTGGCTCTATTCCACAGCATTCCTTTAATCTCAGTGGAAGAGCACTTCCCAATTACTAGCACTTGAGAATATCTACATCTTCCTCCATTTAAAAATCCAACTGAGTAGAAAGTTATGAAACTAAGTCAGCACACAGTAGCTATGAAGATGTCACATTTGCTATATTAAAATCATCCTTTAATAGAAAGTCACTCAAATAACATCCTTCTAGAAATTCTAAAATGTACATTTTAGAGAAAACCATTATTCAAGAAGAAAATTAAGTATTTTACAATAAAAAAAAATTAACATGTAATTAGAATCTAACTGACGAACAGATTTTCAATTTTACCCCACACTCACCTCTCCCGAGGAACGGCAAACCAGTACTCTGGCTGCTTTCTTCGTCTGCCATACTGTTGGACCATGGCGGCAGAGTGGGTGGCAAAGGATTTTCTCATCGGTTTTCCCACCTTGATGCACAGAAACATGGGAGGAGTCTTGCTTTTCTCTTCTTTTGAAGGAAGTATATCTGAATCACACATGAAAAACCTGTCCTCAATATTGGCAATTTTGGTGACACTGAAACTTTTCAAGTTATAAAGAACAGTGTCCAATCCCCTCTTGGTGATGGAAAGACAAAACATATTGTAGAAACATCATACAACAGCATCTCACTAAGGCTGAATACATTTTCCAGACCTTCTTTAGCACAAAAGCTTTGGATGTTTCAGGTTGGTCTACCACATGAGAAGCTACATACTGGAAATAAGCATAAAAACCAACACCATAATGCAATTCAGTTCAGACCGAAATATCTTCAAAAAAGATTCTAAATTCTTTTAGATTTGAAAACTCAAGGTAAAAAAAGAAAGTCACTTGAAAGATTTTTTAAAAAGCAAACTATCTTTGAAACAGAAATCAGTCATAGGACAAGTTCCATAATAACTCATTAAACTCACTGCCGTCGAGTCGATTCTGACTCATAGCAACCCTATAGGACAGAGCAGAACTGCCTCATAGAGTTTCCAAGAAGCGCCTGGTGGATTCCAACTGCTGACCTTTTGGTTAGCAGCTGTGACACTATGCCACCAGGGTTTCCAGTTCCATAACAGATATCACATACTGCTAATTTTTGCCAATTATTAATAATCAGCAAGTCTACTCTCTATTGAGAAAACACTCACTGTTCTAAAGTAATTTTACTACTATTGCTATTGCATATGCAAGTTTTAGAAATGCAATTGTACAACAGGTTAAAAAGACATTAAAGAAAAATGACTTACCTTCAATGGGTACCTGAATTCTCTTTAATAGCCATAACTGAATTTCCGATTTATTATCCATTTGTGCACCTTGGCAGCTATTGTCCAGAGAAGACTCCAAAGAGGAGTCCAGAGACTCTTTAATCATATTTTCTCCTGTAGAAGGGCCCAGTTGCAGCGGAAGGAGTGGGCTCTCTTTCATCCAGGTTTTATCTGTCTCTTTATTTTCCTCAGTTGAGGGATCACCTGCTTGGGGAAGAGAACTACTAAGGGTGATGTCTATTCCTATGGGTTCAATGCTTTTGTCATCACCTAATTCTGCCTTTAGCAAGTTTTCAGGTAACTGTGATCCTTCTTTGTTCTTATTAAGGTAATACTCGATGAGTTTAACTTTATCTAGATCTTCATGTATGTTCAGTGTGTTTTCCACCTGGCTTTCTGGGGAACCAGATTGCTTGTCCACTTCTGGTATTGTATCTTGTTTCTCACAGGTTTCTAAATCTAGGGCCCCTTTCAGTTCAGCATCACTCTCTGTTCCTGAAAAGTTCAGGGCTGACTGCACCTGCCTTTCTGTAGCAGAACTGATGATTTGGGACTTAGCTTTGCTTAGGTCCTCTGGATCAAGGCACTCCTTTGCATTGTCTCTTTTATCCATTCCACTATCAGTTTGAGAAGAAAGTTCCTCCAGGTCAACGAAGTCATCATCTTCCACTAAAAGGGAGTTTTCTTTGGCTATAGATTCAAATGCAGTGTCAGGAGGTTCCTTGCTGACCCCAGTCACGGTGGTAGATCTACTGGTTGCCTCTATAGAGGATTCCAGTTTCTTTAACTTTCCTGACACAGGGCTGCCTGAGGGCTTTGTATGTGTATCATCGGTTAACTTCTCCAAAGGTCTTGTTGATTTAGAATCTGTATTGATGGTTCTCTCTCCATGCTGCTGCCGTTTTTCCTTGTTGAGATATTTAAACTTACTGAATGGGTTTATATCCTTTTCAGAAGCCAAGTCTTCCCATTCTCCAGGCCTGTACAGAGGACAAAGATCCTGAGGTAGGTCACTGTTGGGGAAAAATGGTGGGTGCACATGGAATGTTAAAACAAAACCAAAAACAAAATGGAGGAAAGGCAAAACAAATCAAAATCCAACCAAAAACCAAAACGTAAAATATGCTGCAAGTTAAATTTATGTTTAAATGATTTCAAAATAAGGAAATGAAATCAATAAATTGACTTCAAAAGGAAACATAAGTCAACTAAAGGAAGTGGCAAAAGAAAGAATTATGATGTAGCAAACTCTACTAGAAGCACATGAATGGTTTTGAAGTCATGTATGAATATGGAGATGTCACCCATCAGATTTTTAAAGATGAAATAATAATGTTTCCAATTTTCATGAAGGAAAGGACAAAGGAGGGAAAACATTTTAGCATCAGTGGCTGAAATTCCTTAAATATTCAAAGCTCTTCATTTTCATAAAACAGTCTAGAGACCAACTACATTAGTTCTGAATGAGTCATTTACTTAGCAACTACTGGTTTCATAGCTCTACAAGGTGACTGGCCCTGAAACATCATTATGGGTTTCATGGATTACGATCTAATGCTTCCAATAACAGATATTCTCCCACCCCTGAAGGAGATGCAAGAAACATTTATGTAAATATAGCACAATTTATGTAAATATATAGCACCTGTACCATTTAATAACTTCTCAAATCTACAGAAAAGTAAACTGGTTTATCAGCTGAAACATATTAATAACAGATGCTTCACTACCCAGACTTGGATTACAAAGAAATATTGATTATACATGTTTTTCTAGTTTAAATTGTCAGTAAACAAATATTTTTCAAATTGTGACTAGAAATGCCTTGAGCAATCCCATATTTCTACTTATTTTAGTGCTATTACTGGATTAAAACAGGGACATAAAACTCCTTTTTAAAAATAACATTTTTAGATTTCAGAAATAATTTTAATTTCTAAAAAGTTTAGATCATTTTTAGGCTATACTTTCCCTATTACTTTGTACCAGGCAGTTCTTAAATTACAAGAAGACTGTCTCCTCAAAGTTATTCTATAAATCACTTGCATGGAATATCCATGCTTTTTCTAAAAAAAAAAAAAAAAAAAGCCTACATAATTGTTAGGCTCTGACAAATGCTGTAAAAAGCCTCTTTAATTCATAATTCATTTCGATTCAATAAACATTCATTGATCCACTAAGTGCCACATGCTGAAATGCTGAAAGATGATTGTGACAGCGTCTCTGTTTTGCAGGAACTTACATGTACCTGGGGAGCATGCACAAAATGTTCTGTCCCACACTAGCATCCCAGGAGATGTTAAGGATGCATCAATCTTAGAGTCAAATAAGTTAGTATAATGTGGTTTAACTTCCATATTGGGACTCAAATTTTAATTCGGCATATTAAAGGCCGTAAGAAGTTCTGCATCAAAGAAACCCAGCTTTTCACAGTCTTGGTTAATAAGCAACACTTTCTTCTATAAACATCCAAGTCCCTTCTCCTTATCTCTTCCTTCCCTACCTAGCTTGCCCCCTCCAAAGAACACATTCAACTGCACTCTAAACAGCCACCTAAATTACCTTGTTCACCCTATCCCTCTTGTTCTTCTACCTAATCCAAGCTGCCAATTCCCTACTTGGGATTAATTTAATCATTTGCTTTCTTTGCACTGCAGTTGCCAAGCTTTGCTGGGGCAAAGTATATAATGGTGCCAAATGGCTCCATTGCTAATTAATGTTTTCTAGACTCAGCCAGGCACCTAGTAATGATCAATAACCCCTTCAATTGTTCCCATCCTATTCTCTGTGGCAGCTGGAGTTACAAGATGTCTACACAAAAAATACAAAACCTGAAGGTAAGGCTGGAGAGATTTTACATGCACACCACGATTTACATAATGCAGTTAGATAAGTTGTACTTATTCCTTTACCACATGACTTTTGGTAATAATTAAATCTTAAAGCAATTTTTAAACTTTCTATAATTGATGGAATTCTGAAGACAGTACAAAGTTCATTTCACACAGATTCCACTCATACATTCTATTTTGCTCATTAGTGCACATGCTGTTCATCAGACTAACAATTCTTTATATACTTGCATCCAAGGCAGGAATCAATGCACAACCCTGAAATAATTTCAACAAATTAGGAGCCAATTCTTAACTTTCCTTTCTCCCCCAGTCACAGCATTATCCCTATTCCAGGCCATTAAACATAATCTCACATTGAGAGAAATCTTTCTGTAGAGAGATGTACCTTCCATTTCTACTATTAAACAGAATACTTACCACCTGGCCTGAAGATGTGCATTAGTGTTACCCTATTAGAAGCCATCATCGGCCAAAAAATGCCCTATTTGTCTAGCCATCCACTTTCAAACTTACCTATATCTTTAACTATTCTTATCTTGTTTCCTCTTATCCACAGAGAACACAATGTTCATTCCTCCTTTCTGAAACTAACTCTTTCATTTCCTCTTCTCCTCCTCATCTAAGATTCCCAAAATGTCCCAGGCAGTTGGACACTCCCTCACATGGGTTCTCTGTGTACACTTCTATGTTTACAGTGCCGGCTGATTATCACTTCTGTGCATGTGTCTGTCACACCCAAGAGACTACAAGCTCCTCAAGGGCAGGGGTCATAACCCACTCATCCTCATATCCTTGGCACAAAAGAGGCATGCACTAAGGTGCACTGGAAGCCTGGATTCGCATGGATAACAGGATTCCCATGGGACAATGCATTCAGAGTTTCAGTTATGAATTAAATGTTCAAATAATAACAAAAGCCTACACATCAAGCACCAGGCTATCTTCTAAGAGCTTTGCACATATCAATTCATTTAGTCCTTATAACAACCCTATAAGCTGGGGACTACTATTAACTCCATTTTACAGATGAGGAAACTGAGGCTTGAGATTAAATAACACATGCAAGTCATGAAGCCATAAGTAGCAGAGCCATAAAGCCCAGGAAGTGTGGTTTCAGACCCAATCATCATGTCATATTGCCTCTTAACCTCTGGCTTTGAACACTTCCAGTGGTAAAATTTAGAAACTACCTCAGTGCCCATGCTCTGATGGTAGCTTGGGAATGGGAAATACTGAGTGGATCAGATACTTTCTGTCTGGATTAGTTCCCTACTTACCTTCCCTTCTTTTTAGATGAAAGTCCCAAGGCTAGCTTCTCTTTGTACTGTTAGTATCATTGTTTTGCATCTTCTTTTCTATTACTGAGGGCTTCTAAAGATTTTTATGGCTAGCATATGTAAAGAAACAGACACACTGACAAAATGACAGTAAAAATCAGATTACCCCTACAAGTGAATAGTTCCCTGAGCTTTATAAACTCTCTTTCTTCATGGGGAGTTTCCCTCTTTTTCGCAATAGACTGAGCATTATAAGGCAAAAGAAATCAGGACTAAAGTAATATTCATCTATACTTCAGAGAAAAAACAAACCACTGTTATTTCCTTTTCAATCCACTTAAGGCAGTCTACCCATAGGGAAGGAGGCTACTGTACTGTCCACTAAACCTCTCTCTATGCAGGAGCAAGCAAAGACATGAGTTAGGAAGACTGCCTATTCTGGAATTTAAATGGGGAAGAGGCAGAAAAGGAAGAAAAGGAGGAGGAGACAAGAGAGGGGGTAAGGGGTGAGGGGGAGGAAGAGAATATCTTTTTATGTCCAACTTTTCCTTATCATTGACTTTATTATTTTCATTCCCTCTCATTTTCCTATTTTTTAAAAAATTTAGAACACAAATTTTCCAGCTTGAAATTTACCTCTACATAATCCCTCACTCCTGCAAATGCCCTCATTTTTAAATTGCCGTTAATTCTCTCAATACCTCTTTTTTCTGGTTAACAAAGAAATGTGTCTTACGAGGGTAAGGCATCTTTGATCTTCATGTGGGAAATGTCATTGTAGAGGGCAATGGAAACCACCTCTTCCATGGGGCAGATGAGGCCGTACTCCTCACACCCATTTTCAATAACCAGGGGATCAGACTTGTGAGGGTCAAACATGATGTTGTTAGGAGTGACAATCATGACGCCTCCAACTACACCCTGCAGGAGAGATGGATAGGACAGAATTACCAGAGAGGTATGCTTTCAACAACCACCATAAAAGCTTTATAACTAGCTCATAGTGCCATTCCAATTGTTTTGTGACCCAGAGTATCAGCATCCTACACGACAGTCACATCTCTTCAATGAGTGTTGAAAAAAAAGCAATGTTAGCTCTGTGTTGTGGGGCAGGGAAAACACATTTGCCTTACTCTGGCAATCACATTGACCCTGGTTCCAGCACAGAAAACAGCACAATTAACAGTATGACCTTGGGTTACTCATGTGTGCCTCAGATTCTCCAGATGCTTGTCCATAAAATGAGAGGGGTTATCCCAAATGTTTTCCCAATTGGGAACACCATGCTTTACAACTCACTCAACAAGAATTTACCATCGGTCGATCAGGTAGGTGCATGGTCCTGTACTAACGGAACAGCTATTCTTGGGGTGATGGTGCCAAAAAACACCTAATATTTTTGTCTAAAATGTTTAAAATGCATAAATCCAGCAAAGACTCAACATAAAGAGGATTACAAGATATTCATCGCCAAAAGTGAATATAGCTGAACTATGGAAATTAACCACTTCCCATCTGTCGATTTTTTTGTACTGTGGTGGCTTGTGTGTTGCTGTGATGCCAGAAGTTATGCCACCAGTATTTCAAATATCAGCAGGGTCACCCATAGTGGACAGGTTTCAGTGGAGCTTCCAGACTAAGAAAGACCAAAAAGAAAGGCCTGGCGATCTACTTCTGAAAATCAGTCGAACCTTATAGATCACAACAGAACACTGTCCAACTCGCTTGCTTTGGACATGTCTCCAGAAGAGATACAATTGCTGGAGGAGGACATCATGTTTGGTGAAGGAGAAGGTCAACAAGGGCATGGGAGACCCTCACTGAGATGGACTGGTACAGTAGCTACAATATTCTGGCAATTGCAAGGATAATGCAGGACCAAGAAATGTTTTGTTCTACTGTACATAAGCCTGCCATGAGTTGGAGTCAACTCAATGGCAGCTAACAATAATCCATGGAAATTAAAGGCAAAAAGCAGTAACTTCGTGGGATCTAAAAAAATCTAAAGCTTGGTTAGATTACATTATAGACCTTGATATCCATGGAGATACATCTACCAGGGGCAGCAGAATACAGATGACTCCTTTTCGGTAAATAATTTATTTTGTACTCTTAATGAGTTTACTGATCGTTTTTGCAAGAAGTTTTGCATTTTATGCATTACTTACTTTTGGGTACAAAAGTTATAAATGCATTTCAATAACTTATTTTCCTTTTATTTAGAACCTGACATGAACTATTATGAGCACAGGAATCCACTTTACACAACATAACCCCTCTTGAGAGGCTCACTAAAAGTTGCATCTGTTCTTTGTAAAAACAACAGCAACCAAAAAACTAAACAGCATGACACAGCAGACATTATTTTTAATACCAGGATCATTAGCAGCAAATACAGGGGAGAATTTATCATTTTTCAGGTTAGGTGCTAAGCTCCTTACATGAATTATCTCTCTTAATTACCACACCCTATTAATTAAGCTTTATTATTGTTTCTATTTTATAGTTGAGGAAAACGGAAGCTTAGGAAATATAAATACCTTGCCCTTAGTCTCAGAGCTAGTGGGTGATAGAGCTGGAATTTAAATTCGTTGAGTCTGACTCCAGAATTTGCTGTTAAATATATATGATACTGTCTCCCTAACAATTTATAGGTCAAGAACTGAAAGATAAAATGATAATCTAAGGTCACAAAGAATCACATTTCCACTCAATGATCACATTGCCTCAATAAATAAAATGGGAGGTGTCCAACAGAGGAAGACTAATGGACATTTGTCAAATCTTAAGCTGAAACTTTGGGTAAGATATTTTAATGTAACATCATTTCCAGTAACTTGCAGCCACATTTAATTTTCCATAAATTCCCAGAAAATGAAACAAATTGCACTACCATATACCTTTCCATCAGTGAAGTATCGACAGTTCATTTTTAAAAATTTTACGACGCCTGGCTCATCTTCTTCAGACGCAGATGATAAGACTCTTTCAATAGGTTTTAAGGCCTTTCTTGCTAAATCAGCATCCTTAGAAAGTAAAAATTTCCAAAATAAATACAAGCAGTATTTCAAAACAAATTAATTATATAAAGCATACCCTATAAGTTCCCTGTAAGTAAACTTTTTAACTTGAACATTAAAAAAAAGGCAAAAGTCTTTCGTCCTTCAAAAATATTACAAATACAACAGGTACCCAAATCACACTAAGATTTAAAAACAAAAACAAAAAACATGTGTATGAACCTACAAAACTGAGTCATTAAACTCTTTAGAAAATAAACTAATATGAAATAATGCATATCAAACTCATGATTAAAATTCTCTAGAAAAAGGAGACTATAATAAACTATCAGTCTCATCAGACATTTAATTTCATAATTTTATCCAAGTCATGCACATTTGACTTTGAGAGTTTAAATGTGAACCAACTTCTCTTGGATAGGATGTGTTCTCTAAAGGAATGACAAATTATTTACCCTACCTATTTGGGGGAAATTTTAGATGTAACCTTATGAAAAATAATATGTAGAATTCTGTAACTCACAAAAAATCTTTTTGATAAATATGAACTTCAGTGCACGAAGGGCATACGTACAGGCAGTTTATCATATTCTGCATCTGATGATGACGGAGAGACAGTAGCACCAGGGCTGGATGATGATAACCTTAAGGTACTGGAAGGAAAGTTGGCATCTGGCACAAAAAGAACCTGAGAATGGGAGAGGTGTTGGGTAAGTAACAAGAATCAGGCAAACCACTAGCCAGTGTTTAGGGTGGTTACTCTGTGCACAGTATGATGTTAGGTGTTTGTCTAAAACCTAACTGGCTTTTGTGAAACTCATAAGCTATGTGGTGTCTTCTAGACTAAACCATGAAACAATGCTCAGCAATATGAGAGTGTGTATATTGTTGGAAACTACTGAACACACCTGTAGACACTGCAGGAGCTCACAAAGAAGACAGCAAGGTAGTATTCAGGGCAGGCCATGTGAAGGAAGTGTGCCCAAGTGAAGCCTTGAAGAGTAAGTAGGATTTGACAGGTAGGGAGGGAAGAACCTTCTAGGGAAGGGGACTAACAATATAATGAAATAGAGGAGAGAGAAGCATGGCATGCTTCTAAACATAACACCTACACCAGGTGGAAATGGAACAAATCCAGGCTTGCTAACTCCCAGCAAGCTCTGAGTGCTAAAGTACGTAAGGTCCTTAACTGAGAAACTGTACAAGGTAATAGCAATACAATAATCTTAATATTTTCTCCATCAGTGTCTGGGTTACCTAAAAACAAAAATAAAAATTCAACAGATTATTTAAAATAGTCTCCTTCTAAAAGATGTTCGGTTCCCTAAATGTTATTATGATCCCGTTATTCAATACTCTTAATGAGACATGCTACATTTTGGCTTACATCACATACAGTCTTAAAATGTTGACCTCTAATGTTATAAAACAGAATTCAAAGCTAATCATATAACAACTGATCAATATTATTTTTCATTGTCTCCCATCCTTCTAGTATTGTCTGTTTTAACATTAGTCATTTAAATCTAACTTCAACCCAGAAAAAATTTGAGGCAACAACAAAAGACACGTTAAAATAAAGGTAGGAAAGTTAGAGTCAAGGGGAAATAAGATGAGGACTGATTACTACTAAAAATACGTGCTCCAAAATCACTAAATACTCACTGAGAGGTGGGCCATAAAACTGGCTGAGTTTCCAAACAAGCAATACAAAGAGATGTAATTAATTAGTTATATCATCCAATTAGTTACAGAATTCAATTTCCATAAAATAAAAACAATTCAGTTTCTCAAGAAGAAGTACAAGCATTCTCCCATGAGGTCTCATTAAAAAAAAAGAGGGTCCTAAACTAACAATTCGCCCTCGACGCACTCACAGTAAATACGATAACCAATTTGGGTGACTGTTCTTTATAAAATCTTCAATTCCGATGTCAATGGCAAAAATGCCCAAGCTTAATTCTGTAAAAGCAACTTTACAAAGGGCTACAATGGTTTAGTCTTGGTATGCAGCTCTCTTACTTATTCTACATATATCAACTAGAGCAATGCGTGGATAGCATTTCTTTCAAGCAATTCTCCGTAAGTATTCGTTTTTTGCATCTGAGCTTTTGACAAGTATTTGGCAACACAGGTTGAAGTTCTAGTCTCAGACACATTCTAAATGGCAAATCAAAGGGGTACTTCCTATGCTTATACAGTTAACTGCACTAGAGATAGAGGTGACATTTGAAAGCTGGGAAGCTCAGCCAGAACACGTGCCACCTCAACATGGAAGTGAGCCTGGGTCACAAGCTGGGGTGAAGCTGTCCTAGTGCCTTCAGTAACTATTTCTGGATTTGTTTCAACACATAGGGAAATGAGCATTTGAGGTCCCCAAGTTCTTTACCATAAAGCTGTCAATATTTTAGTCTACAAAAATTGTTTAGCCATTGTGCCCCACGTATATTAAAAAAATCTTAAAGTATCCATTAGCAAGGTAACTTCCTAGCGTACTCAAGATAAACTACTTGTAAAAGTATATTCTTTGTCTCCTAAATTCAAAAAGATTCATACTGTATATCCTCAAATTTGCTATAAGTATTAGAACTAATGGCCAAACTCAGGACCTCTGAAAAAAAAATTTTATGCCTCAGTTCTTTAAGTTTTTCTGAGTTTGTTTTTTTGGCTTTTAAAGCAACAGAAAGTTTAGAGTGAGATTTTAATTCAGTAAGCTCCCAGGCAACCTCCTTTGTAAATCACCTCTCACATTCAGCCACTGATCTGGCCAGACCAGTTTTCTTTCCTACTTCAAAGTGATCATCAAACCAACCTCTACAAGGGTGAGCCTTAAACTTTCCAGAACCAGAGTAGCTAAACCAGGTTTTTATTTATCACATCTACTGAAATAAGAGGGTTACCTACACCTCCAGGTATCAAGACAGAGTATTTAAAAATCCTGGAAAGCAAAAAGTCAGCTGGAAAGCAAAAGCTCATCTACAGTTTTTGAAAGCTCCTCAATCTATTTCACTCTTCTTGGTTCCCTATCTTTGACAGCAAAACCATGAGTACAGAAGGGTCCTGGAACAACTGAACAGCACATAACTAGTTCTATAAGGGCCAGACAGCACTGGAAAGGCTCAAAGGATACCTGAGATAATGTGGCCCAACACCTAATTCCAGAGATTAGGAAACTGATGTCCAAAAATGAAAGTGACTTGCCCAGGCCACGTAGCTGCTACGAGGTCAAATGGAAACAAAACTTGGGGGCTCCTATTTCTGGTATTTTTGCCATTATGGTAGGCTGTCTCCAGGTAGCACATTAAAACAGTTTTTATACCTCTTACTGGCTGCTGGACCTTATTCCAGTACCAATGAACTATTTTGCTTACAGACACAGTCAAAAAACAAGGCATCTCCAGAAATTATTTTACTAAGTTTCAGTGACTGAAGTCTTTAGTCTTGAATTAGTAAATGTGAGTCTAGGCTCTTTTCTATGAATGCTATGTATTATACAGCAATACCTCAAATTATAAGATAAATCCAACAATGAAAGAGACTAAAATCTGTTAATTTTCTTAGAGATGAAAAGTTATTAATTTCTGAAAAGTGTTAATGCATACTTTCCCCAATTACCTGGCATTGAAAGTACTGTGTACTAATTCCTCCTTTTGACAAGAACACAAATACCAAAAGCACTGTAGTACAAACTGGCCAATGTGTGCCTTTGTTGGCTGCATGTGCTGATCTTGAAAAAAATACAAAGAACATTATCACTATTGTCTGAATGATGTTGTGTTTAAAAGTAGCAATATCCACCCTGAAAGAATTAAATGTCACTACAATGTAGAGAGGGCACTTGGTAGCACAGTAGTTAAGCATTTGGCTGCTAACCAAAAAGCTCAGCAGTTCGAATTCGCCAGCCGCTTCTTAGAAACCCTATGTGGCAATTCTACTCTGTCATTAGGGTTGCTATGAGTTGGAATAGACTTGATGACAATGGGTTTGTTTTTCATTTTGTTTTACAATGTGGAGAACCGACTGACTGTTTACCAAAAGGTTGGCAGTTCAAAACCACCAGCGGCTCTGCGTGAGAAAGATGTGGCAATCTGCTTCCGCAGAGATTTACAGCCTTGGAAACCCTACGGGGTTGCTATGAGTCAAATCGACTCAATGGCAGTTGGGTTCTGAGTTATAATGTAGACAAAGGAATCCCGGTAGCACAACGGTTAAGCATCTAGCTGCCAACTGAAAGGTCAGCAGTTCAAATTCACCAGTGGTTCCGTGGCAGAAAAGACCTGATGATCTGCTCTTGTAAAGACTACAGCCTAGGAAACTCTATCGGACAGTTTTACTCTGTCCTACAGGGTTGCTATGAGTAAGAACTGACTTGATGGCACACAACAACATAACTCAGAGACACAGTACGATGCTCTAGTAAGTCAACAATGGAACCCAAACATGCTCATGGTGACCTATGAGCTCCACAGATGGGACTGGGAAGCTTGACTTGAACTAAGATCTTCCAGTGACTGAATCATTTAAATTTATTGACTGAACATAATTTTTTAAAGTGGAAATATAGGAATATATTACCTTACACCTGTACAAAGTTGAATTGGCAAAAGTCGCGTGATAGATATATTTACAACAATGACCAGGGGAAAAAAAAAAAAAAAAGAGTAGCAGCTGAGGCTGCTCATGTACAACCAAAAACCTCATGGGATTTGGCTCCTTGGTTTGGAGGTTTAGGGGCATGGTTTCATGGCACATCCCAGCTAACTGGCCTAATAACGTGTTTAGTGCTTCTGTTCTACTTCCTAGCTTGTTGTATAGTGCCTGGGATCTTAAAAACTTACAAGTGGCCACCCTAGGCATGGCAATTGGTATCCGTTTGCCTGGAGCAACAGAGAGAGTCAGGAATAGGAGGAGGATATGGAATGCATGGCTAATGAACAACTGCCTCCTTTGCCATGGGACCAGAAGAACTGGATGGTGCCTGGCTACCGTTATTGAACATTTTGATGAAAGATTCTACAGAAGAATCCTGGTCAAAAGGGTGAAAATGCGGAATAGAATTTCAAATTTTCATGGACTACAGACTTTCCAGAGCCATGGAGGCTGGATGCACGCTTGAAACCACTGCCCTGAGATAATCTTTAAACCTTAAACCAAAAATATCCCCTGAAGTCTTCTTAAAACCCAACAGTCTAGCTTAACTAGTAAAAACTGTCTGCCTTGAGCATTATGCTTTTTTAAGAACTATCTATATGAGATCAAAGTGACAACAGCAACTTGAAAGATTAGATAGGAACCTTAGGGGGCAGTGAGTTTATGTTAATGGGTGAGGAACAACTCAGAAAAGCAGCGTGAGAATGGATCACAATTCAAAGAATGTAATCGGTGTCACTGAATTGTACATGTAGAAACTGTGGAACTGGTGTATGTTTTGCTGTGTATATTCTTAACAACAACAACAACAATTTCAAAAAGGGAAAAAATATATAGAAGTTATGAAAAAAAAGTTTGCTAGATTAATCTAGAGTGACAAAATTATACATTTTGACAATTTCATTCAGTTTCACAAAATACTAAAAGCCCGGAAAAAAATTGTGTATGGTCTTTTGTTGATGGTCCTGCTGAATTCGTCTCTGCCTTTGGTCAGGTCGACCACTCTTTTCAACCTGGTACCACTGTACCAAATCAAGACAAAAAAGACAAAGATTCTGCCTAATTTAAAATAAACAATGACCAGAATATATTCCAGGAGTGGACGAAACTGAAACTTGCAATTTTGAATTAAACATTCTAAGAACATTTGTTAATACAACAACAACAAAATCACATTAATTTAGAACTTCTCTTAATGCCCTAGGAAACACCCGCTACACAAACTAGCAATCATCATGATAGTCTCTGTTAATCCTTTGCAAAGCATTCCTCTCTGAACAGCTCAATTTTCAGTGTATTTGGATTTAGAGGAAAGACTGAAGCAACACACATTACCATTAATGATAATCCTGTCACACTAATAGTGAAGCATTAAAATGGCAGTAAAAAATAAATGAAGAATTTCTAAAGTCATATTTAACAATAAAATAATTACCTGGCCTGGAACAATAGTATGAGTGAAAAGTTTGTTCAGTTCTACTAGTTTATTGGGAGTGATGTTAAACTTCAGTGCTATGGAGTTTAGAGTGTCCTGGCTTCCAGTCTAGAATAATCAAACAAACAAGGCTCGTTACACATATGAAAAAAATATCTTTTGCTAGACAGTATTAATCTATTCACAATGAGTGAATAAAAACAATTCCATCCAGACATGTCATGACAGAAAGAGAGAATATGTTCTCAGTTCTTAAGAAAACCACATAACTGCAAATTCTTAAACACAATTCATGTCTGGGCTCTCTCATCTTCAAATATCACTGTCCAGTCATAGATTTCTAAATTTGCTCTGGCACAAGTTAGGAGTATGGAGTAGATGTCCATGAGGTATAATAAAAAACTGTAAGAGGAAAAGAAGCCAATAAACATACAGGAACGGGGGAGTGGGGTTAATTTCTCTATTTCAACCGCCTGTCTACTTGCCCGGCCCTTCACTGCACTCTAAGCTCCTGGATGGAGGCCTGCTCATGGCCATTTTCCTTAGTGCTCAGCACAGCGCCTGACACGCGAAAGCACTCAAACACTTGAAGGATGCATACTGTGGACGGCAGGGCAATCTGAAAGAAATTCAGATTAGCTACCAATGATTGTTCACTGTCATTAAGTTGACATTTTCCCATGGCCAGCCAAATTTAGAATTATTCTCCAAATCTAGAAGAACCTGTGATACAGATCCCAGTTATACACTTTGTTTTTGGGTGTTTTGTTTTGTTTTGTCTTCCAGTAATAGAGGAGGAAGAGGAATAAAGAAGGCAGTGAGAAGATGAGAAATATAATCAAAAAGCTCCACCCAGGATCATCAGACAGCCCTTGCTAGTGGTAGGTCACTTTGGTCAATGTTACTAAAAGTTCCCATCTACAATCCTGGGTCAAGACTGGTGGCTGTCCCTACAAGTGGAACTGGCTACACCAGCGGAGTCTTGAATTAGGTGGAGATATGGGGAGGCTGCAGGAGGAGGTGAACTGACTGGGGAGAAGGTGGAGACATACAAGTGGAATTAAATGCATCAACTAGTTGAACTGTCTTAGAATATTGATAGGTTATGGTTACAGAAGAGGTCCCTGGGTGGCGCATATAGTTTGTGCTCAACTACTAGCCTGAAGGTTGGTGGTTAGAACCCACCTAGAGGCACTGCAGAAGAAAGGTCTGGCAATCTGCTTCCATAATGATTAAAGCCCAGAAAACCCTATGGAGAAGTTCTACTCTGTAACACGTGGGGTCGTCATGAATTGGATTCAACTTGATGGCAATAGTTTTGTTTTTGTTTTTTTTGTTAATAGTTACAGAAGAGGTCCCTGGGTGGTGGAAATGGTTAATGCACTTGGCTGCTAACCAACAGGTTGAAGATTCAAGTCCACCCAGAGGCACCTCAAAAGAAAGGCCTGGCAATCTATTTCTGAAAAACCAGCCACTGAAAACCCAGCGGAGCACAGTTCTACTCTGACAAACATGGGGTCACGCAGGGTCACCATGAGTCAGAGTTGACTCGATGGCAACTGGTTACCATTTACACATTTTAAGTTACAGATACCACTAGCTTCAAAGCCTTTCTAGAAATGTTTTATAAAATCACTGAAAATTTAAGTAAACAATGTATGCCCCTACTTCTACCCTGTGCAAAATCATCTCTAGCAAAAAAAGAAAAAAAAAATTTTAATATACATTTTTTCAATATTATATACTTACATAATATACTCAAACTCAGAGGTTTTCAGGGTTTAGAGTTAGTACAAGATACAAATTGAGAATACAGACTCTGGAGCCAGACTGCTGGATATGAATTCTGGGTCTGCCATTTACTAGTTGTGTGACTTTTGCTTAACTTCTCTATGTCTCAGTTTCTTTACCCATCAAATAGAGCTAACTGTAATATCTGCTTCATGGCACTTACTTCACAGTCAGCGATCAATAAATTTGCTTCATATTTTTATGAGTAAAGCTTGTGGAAGATACAGCGCATGGAGGGCTCAGTGAAGGAGAAAAAATTTAACAATCGAGTTATTATATAAGGGTAAAACATACAAAAAGAATTAGGCCACAGGCCCTGAGAGGAATGCTGGGATCATTTAATGTTTGCACTAAACCAGAATGCTTGAACATTCACAGCTTGGGAGCAATATAAGCAATCTGGTAAGCACTAGTTCGGTTCTCTAACTACGAAACTTTTATTTCTAATGACAAGTGCACAAAATAACTTGCCAAGTAAAACTAGTCTCCATAACATATAAATCAAACAGGGAGGCATATCTATATTACTATTTTGATCACTTATTTATATTCACTAATTTATCTGGGCTTTGGTTATCACTCTCACTGCACTCCTTCGTATATACTATATAAACGGACACCTAGCAAACAGCACTCCTCATTTCTTTGAAGGGTCTTGTGAGTCACTGCAGGACACACATGGATCTTAAGAATTATGGCTTTAGAATTAGCAGTGCTATCGTCGATAAATAATTTAATCCAACATCCTCGAGTGCCTGCTATGAGGTAATGCACTGTGCCAGTGTTACCGGCATCAGCAACACATTTCAGATAGTGGTAATGTGAGACGTAATCACCCCAAATCCTTTCTGGAAATAAGTGGGCCTGTACACCACAAAAAGATGCCTAGAGATGTTCACAGAGCACTGAGCAGGAAATCCCTGTGCTCGGGGCTCTTCAGCATGACTCCACAAAGGCTTGGAGATTTACCATTTCAAAAGAAACACCACTGAAGGATCAAGTCTTGCTGCTTTCCTTATGAGGGCCTGGCACGGCATAGGAATAACAAATATAAAACCAACTGACCTTAGGGGAACACAACCAGGAAATGGCAATGGCATTTGATTTCTATTTAGAAGTCGAAGAGAACACTCCGTGATAATGCTATTTCATAGTGAATTAAAGCAGATCTATAACTGAGTGCCCAGATTGTGCCAGGCCTTGAATAAATAAGATATAGCTCTTGGCCTCCAGGAGCTCATCAAGCAGTGAAGGAGGTGAGCACATGACACACAGTGTGAAAGTATAATAATGGACACATTTATAGCCTTATTCTTCTACTGATGCAACAATATTGAGTGCCTACACTCTGCTAGCACCAGGAATACAATGGTGAACAAAAAGGGGTCCAGTCTCTTTTCATGGATATATGAATTAGGGCATGAGACAGGTATTAAAATAACAACCACACTAAATGAACCAATAATGTTAAGCTGAGATAAAATATGTAAAAGAACATGATTCTATGAGAGAGTAAAATGAAGGAACCTGACCTAGACTTGTAGGATGGTTACAGAAGGTAGGCATGACTATGGCGAGTGAGGGGAAGATGTCAAGGATAAAGGATTTGGCTTGTACAAATACGTGGATGAAGGGGTCACTGCTTCTTGTAAAGGACCAAGGAAGCATGGAGGTCCAAATGGATGTGTTGAGTATGTAGATGAATATATGGTTTTGGAATTCAGAAGGGATGTCTGGTATGGAGACCTAAAACTGGTAGTCATTGGTATATCAAAGGTAATTCCAGTCACAGGTGTATATGAGATTGCTGGGAGGAAGTATAGAGGGAAGAGAAATGGTCTACAACAGGTCTTAAGCCTCATGATTTAATACGTACATAAGAGGAATGCAGCTAAGAGGCAGGATGTGTCACGGAAAAACATTACGCCAATCTACCAGTATTAACAAGTATTTGAACCATCTTGTTCATACTTACAGTGTATTCCATAGTACCATGTGGCTTCTGAACCACCATCTTCTTCTCTTTTTTATCATGTGTTTTGTTCTGATTGTCATCTGAAGAATAAATTGTATGTAAATGAGTAATTTCATTTTCAGCAACTGAAGATGGGTTTACTTTACAGTATATAAGACCTCCTCTCGAAACGATAAAAAAAAGCTTCAAAACACCAATAAAAAAGTGGACTAAGGGCACACATATGCAATACTCAGAAAAGTATGTCATTAGACAATGAACATATGAATAAATGATTAACGCTAACTGTGAGAAAATAATACAAATAAAAACAATGAGGTAATTAGTTATTAACATAATAGTTTAAAATGAGAATGCAGAATGATGATGAGGTTAGAGTAAAACCAGTGCAGTCTTGATATAAATGATACATATTGCAAATCAGCACAGCCCTTTTAGAGAATGATTTGGCAATATGTGGCAACAGCCATAAAAGTGTTCTTTCTCTGACTCAGTAATCCTTCTCTTAGGAATTTATCCTAAAGAAAAATTCAAAAAGAAGAAAAATGCTGTATGTCACAGCATGTGGTCAGTGCAATATTATTTATATTAATGAAAAGCTGGAAACACTTATATATCCAACAACATATTAAATTGAACCATAGATTTTTGCTGTTTTTGTAGGTCAAAAACAGCCAACTACTGCCAGCTACATATAAGTCAACCTAACTGTTACAGTTAAATGCATCTTGATGTAGTAATCTAACAGAATGTTATCCAGATTAAAAAAAAACCATAGAGACATATTGCAATGGATAAAAATTTAAGTGACAAAAAGGATATAAAATTGAATTGACTATGAAAAGATGCTCCAACTTATATGTGATCCGAAAAATGCAACTTGAAAGGTATCGTTTTACATCTATTAGCCTGGCAAAATAAAAAAACTGGGTAATTTAGGGTTAGTAGAGATGTGAACTGCTACTAGGAACGGAAACTGGTAAAGCCATTCCAGCAAATTAAGTACAGAACCTGGATAAGCTAATAATCTAACTCATGGATGTACATCTTCCCTAGGAGGTATACACTTTATGTGTACCATAAAGTGACAAGTGTCACCTATGGCAGTGGGAAGCTGGAGGGTAAACAAAACGTGGTGTATACACACTCTGGGGCATTAGGTGGTAATGAGAAATAACAGATCAGAAGTATACACAGTGACATGTTTAGATTAAGAGAAACAGAATGGGATCTACAAAACAGTATCATTTATGTACCTTTAAAATGTATGCAAACAAAACCACCACACACATTTTTCAAGGACATAAACAAATAAAAGGCTATACACTACATACAATAGATTGGAGTGGGGTGAGGAAGAAAATGGGAGTGGGAAATGAGGATAGAAGGGAATTAATGAATAAATAACAAAGGGCTCAGCTCTGACCAGTGATGACATCTCATGAACTGAGAAATGTGATTAACTCAGCCTTCTACACTTCAGGTCCTACACACACACACACACACACACACACACAAATATATCAACAGTATAATTTCATCTACATATAAAATATGGGTGTACTGGATGAGACCTGGAAGGTAACCAAGAAACCTGAAAAGAGTTAATTCCCGTGGGATGGTATTTGACTTTTAAAAATTTCCTTTATACTGTTTAAAAATAAAAACCAAGAGAGAAAAATATATTTAAGCAGATGCTGCCATTAAAAGTCATGTTCTAGACATTTGTACATTCAAATAAGACTATTCATAGAACCAGAGACCCTGAGAATTCCTCTAGACTATATTAAAAAAATTACCTCACTACCTTCCAGTGGCCACATCTAAATTACTTCAGGAAGATGGGACTAATGACTATGTGTTATAGATATCCAGTTCTCCAAATAAGAAGATTTCTACACAGCCTACCCAGAAACCCAATCACAGTATTTTCCAACTCTTTTATAAGATAAAAAGTGTAAAAACTGGTTTGTATAGTTCTGGGCACGTAAGCAATAAATGTTAGCAACACTCTTCTTTCTTTTTTCCTTCTAGAGAGTCAGAAAAAAAAATTGTTTTTGTTTTACACACATGGAAGGTGGATACCCCAGGCTTGTAACTCCCAGATATATTCTTTCAAGGGACCCTTTGGCATTAGGTTAAATGTTGTTTACTCCTCTTAACATCTCAGCTGCACTCTCTTTGTTGTGCATTCCTGTCCTTTCTCACTGTCACCATAATCAGCTGTCACTTGAGATCTTCTTGCTTTCAAAACAGCCTCTTTATATCCCTTTGTGGGCGCTTCCTGTTTCTAGAACCTAAGATATGCTTCCCTCTTCCCATCTGTGGCAGCTTCTGTCCCACACCCTTCCATAAGCTATACATCATGATCTCTAGCTGCCAGTAGGGAGTACTATTATAAGACACATCAACTCTTCACCCAGCTGCAAAAGAAAAATGTGTGCTGGATGAACCTTTCAGGGTAACCATAACTAGATATTCCTGAATTAGTACAAAAATCAAATTACTTTCCATTGGCACAGGTGGGTAGGCTAGAAAAATGACAAAAATGGTAACATTATTGAAAAAGAAGAAAAGAAAAAGCCTGTCCCTCTGGGGTCTAAGATTTTGAGATAGTTGAGATTAGGACTGTGATGTACCCATTTTTGAATGTCTTGTGCCTTAATATGATACCTGACATTTAAGGTTCAATGAATTTCCCAATATAGGTCAAAGAGCCTGATGAGTTTGGTTGTGGGCCAACACTACACTGATCAAATCACACGCACCTGTCAAAGACCCCAAATGAATACTACATTTTAAAGTTGACCCAATATAGAAAGCAGAGGAATTGGAAAATTCTTAGGATCTTATTTAATTGTCTTCATATCATTGCAGCACAAGGTAAGGTTTCATATTACTTCCTAAACTTTTTTTGCAGTGAGTTTTAAAGATGGTTATCTAGTAAGTGAAGTCCCGTATATCTTACCAAGCCGAGCTCTGCAGCACCTAGTCCACAATGCACTGGTGAGGTTTCTGGCCCTAGAGAGAGCCGGGAAGAGACCTGACCTGCGGCAGGGAAGGACTGCTCTTCTGGGCTTTGGGACAAGGTTCCAACTCCAGTGTTTCAGGCTAGGACCCATGATCATCCCCAAGGGTGGAACTGTCTCCCACTGACACTGACACCTCTACTTCCAGCTTCAGGCCTTTATAAATCTACCCAAACGCTGACCCTCTCCCTCCTCCTTTACAGGAACTTGAGGCAAACGTAGCCGAAGGATCCACTGCCGGAGGGGCAAGTTAGCCAAGCGTTCCTCAGAAGCCATTCAGAGCAAAGGAACTGAACTTCTTAACGGCCCCACCCCCAAAATGAAGTTTTCAGAGTGGGATTTTCCCAGTTTAGTTAAGGAAGTAACTGTGGCAAAACTGACAAATACCTAGAGAAACGAAACACAGGCCCTTCAGCCTAGCCTACCTTGTTCTGCATAAATTCGGGGTCGTGGGGCAGGTACCTTTGTTGTCCTCAACCCAGGTGGATCTGGTACCCTGCCTACAAGTCTTGCTTCCTCCCTCCCAACCCCTACAACGCTAGGGGTGTCGGGAACCCAATACTCTGAGCTCCTGAATCTGAGAAGATCCCCAGGAATGGGTTTACTGAAAGAAACACTCTCTCCCTAGGCATTGGGAGCCCAAGAAAGGGGAGAACAAACTCCCTACGACTTCAGGTCTCCTTCTTTTTTTCCCTTTAGAGCATACCTAAGCAAATCCACTTGCAGAAGCAGATGATTCCAATTGCAGGACAAATAATTAGAATGTACATTTTAGATATAAACTGGAAACTGCATGTGTTGGTTTTGCACAAAAACAGGCACGGAACCCTAACCTAAGCTCTCCCCAACTCTCTATAGTACCGCTGTTCACATGCAGCCATCTGGTGCTGAGTCAGCCTCTTTACGTTAACTTCTGGCTGCTCTAGCACCTCCTGTGTTGCTGGTGCTGATGGCAAAGCAGCTTCAAACATCTGCTGAAGCTGTTGCTTGAAAAGGGCCATACTTCGCTCCAGAGTGGTGAGAGCTGAATGAGTCTGTATGTACAAGAAGTTTCTTTCTAAGGGTCCACTTTTGGTCCTGCCACTCAGGGCATGTGAGGTTACAATGGTGCACAATGCAGCCTAAAACACATAAAGTCATCTTAACCAGTGCCTCTTGCATGTTCAAAAGAGCATTGAGATGACTAGCATTTTCAAACACGGCCTCCAAACTGATCTGGGGTAAACAAAAGAGCTTTGAAACCATTCTGTTCATCTCATACTATGGCTGCTGTTCCTCATAAAGACTAGAAGACATGACACCATGTTAGTACTTAAGTCTTTACAACTTGGAAGGAGTGCTCTCTAATTTTATATTACCTAGAACTGGGAAAAAACAACATTCTTTTAGTTAACCTAACAATTTCTTTTTCTTTTGGAGAGGAAAACAAAGAGGAACAAATAGTCCACTTTTCACCAGCAATTTTTAAAATGTAAATCTAATTATTTGGGACTGGTAGATATAAAAGAACAAGATGCTGGCAACCAATGGTAAACAGACAGAAAATCAGACCAAAAATGCAAAGTCAACAAAACTTCCAAAAGCTTTGAAAGTAATGATGCTAAGAGTTGAAGAAAATAAACTTGGAAGGGCATGCAATATTAAATTCAAATAGATATCTGTCTGTCTGCTATGTATTGGGTATTGGTAGAGGCAGAGGAGGAGGAGAGGGAGAGATGATAAGAGTGATTATTCTACAGGACGTTACACTCTAACAGGCTTTCTCAAACTCAGCACTATGGTATTTTGGGCTGGATAATTCTTTGTTTTGGGGGGATCTGTCTTGTGCATTGTAGGATGTTTAGCAGCACCTGGCCTATATCCACTAGATGCCAGTAGCAACCCCTCTTCCCAGCTGTGACAACCAAAAATGTCTCCAGACATTGACAAATGTTCCATCAGGGACAAAACTGTCCCAGTTGAGAACCACTGATTTAATAGGAGTGATACGACAAAAACAAGACAATCATTCTAAACAGAAAATTGTGGTGATGATGATGAAGAAAATTAATGAAGTTGCCCTTAAGTGGCTACTTAACTCTGTGCCTAGCACTATGTGGTAAGTACTTTACATGCATTACCTCATTTAATCCTATGACGTAGGTATCATCATTATCTCTATTTTATACGTGAGTAAACCAGGGCACAGAGGGATTAAGTAGCTTGGGCACTTCTAGTATTCTGTGTATGTGTGTGTTTTGAATAATACTTTATTGTGCTTTTGGTCAGAGTTTACACAGCAAGTTAGGTTCTCATTTGACAATTTCCACACAAAGTGTTCAGTGACATTAGTTACATTTTTTACAATCTGTCAGCATTCTCTTTAATTGTATTCTGGTTGTCCCATTTCCAGTCCTTTAGGTTCCCTGACCCCTCATTTTCTCATCTTTGCTTTAGAGTAAACGTTGTTGAACTTTTGGTCTCATACAGATGGTTTTTTATTTTGTGTGCCACCTGCTATTTTGCTAAAAGGTGATCTCAGGCTTACTTCTAGTATTTTTATTTCAAGTTTCATAGAGAAGGCAGGAGTCCCTGGGTGGTGCAAATGGTTCACACACTCAGCTGCTAATCAATAGGCTGGAGGTTTGAGTCTACCCAAATGCTCCTTGGATAACAGCCTTGGCAATTTACTTCTGAAAAACTAGCCATTGAACACCCTGTGGATGCTGAGGCTGCTTATGTACAACCAACACCTCGTGGAATTTGGTGTCTCAGTTTTGGAGGTTTAGTGTCATGGTTTCATGGGATATCTCAGTTAACTGGCCTAATAACATGTTTACTGCTTCTGTTCTACCTCCTAGTTTGCTGACTAATACCTGGGGTCTTAAAAGCTTGCAAGTGGCCATCCAAAGCACGACAATTGGTCTCTATTCTTCCGGGACAACAGAGAAAGAAGGAGAGTTAGGAATAGGAGGAGGATGTGGAATGTGTGGCTAACTGCCTCCATGAACAACTGCCTCCTTTGCCATGAGACCAGAAGAGCTGGATGGTGCCTGGCTACCATTACTGAGTATTTTCATCAAAGATCCTATAGAAAAATCCTGATCAAAAAGGGGAAAATGCAGAACAGAATTTCAAATTTTCATCTGACTTCAGGCTTTCTGTAGCCATGAAGGTTGGATGACCCCTGAAACTACTGCCCTGAGATAATCTTTAAATCTTAAACCAAAAATATTCCCTGAAGTCTTAAGAGCAAACAAGTCTCTCTTAACTAGTGAAAACTGTCTGCCTGAGCATTATGTTATTTTAAGAACGATCTATATGGGATCATATTGACAACAGGAACTTGAAAGATTAGACAGGAACCTTAAGGGGCAGTAAATCTGTTAATGGTGAAAGAACAACTCAAAAAAGGAGGGTGAGAATGGTTGCACAACTCGAAGAATGTAGTCAGTGTTACTAAATGGTACACGCAGAAACTGTGGAATTGGTGTATATTTTGCTGTGTAAATTCTCAAAAACAACAACAAAATAAAAAAGAAAGAAAAGTCTGCGGAGCACAGTTCTACTCCGACACACATGGGATCACCATGAGCCACAATCAACTCGATGGCAAGCTGGTTATGGAGGCAGCATCTGGGACAGGCCTAGAAGAGTTGGGTAAGCTTTGGCTATCAGAGATGGTGGGTGGGGAGTTCCACATGGGCTGAAACAATGAGCAAAGGCACAGAGGTGAGCAGAAAGGCATAGGCCTCAACAAGACACGGACAAGCTGTCTGATGTTCGCCAAGTATAAAGTAGATAGGGGATTTATGGGAGGTAAGCCTAGAAAGGTAATTTGAGACCCTAAAGTGGAATCTTTGGAGACAAACCTCGTTTGGTAGATACTAGGGAGTCTTTTTTTTCAGCAGTGAAGGAACATGCTAAGAGATGCACATCAGGAAGAACCTTCTGGGTTAGAACCTGGGACTGACTGACACCCAGGGAGGGACTCAAGGCATAAAGACCAGTAACGGAATCATGGCACTAGTCCAGGGGAGAGGTAATCAAGACTTCTATTAAAATGGAGGCAGAGGGGATGAGAATGCAGCTGAGATGCCAGATACTTGGCCATTGACCAGGTGAGGAATAAAACAAAGATGGTATAAAGGATCATTTGAAGATTTCAAGCCTCTGTGAACTGAAAGAAGTTAGTGCCACTGATAGAAATAGACAAGTCAGGGGGAGGACCTTATCTTTTCCAGCTTTTAGAACCAAAAAACCAAGCCAAACCCGTTGCTGTCAAGTCAATTCCGACTCATAGTGACCCTATAAGACAGAGTAGAACTGCCCCTGTAGGGTTTCCAAGGAGCATTTCACTGACTATGCAAAGGCATTCAACTGTGTGGATCATAACAAATCACGGATAACACCGCGAAAAATGGAAATTCCAGAACACTTAATTGTGCTCATGAGGAAACTGTACATAGATCAAGAGATAGTTGTTCGAACAAAACAAGGGGATACTCTGTGGTTTAAAGTCAGGAAAGCTGTGTGTCAGAGTTGTACCCTTTCACTATAGCTATTCAGTCTGTACGCTGAGCAAATAATCTGAGGAGCTGGACTGTATGAAAAACAAAGTGGCATCAGGATTGGAGAAAGACTCATTAACAACCTGTTATGCAGATGATACAACCCTGCTTGCTGAAAGTGAAGAGGACTTGAAGCACTTACTGGTGGAGATCAGAGACTACAGCATTCATTATGGATTACACTTCAACATAAAGAAAACAAAAATCCTCACAACTTGACCAATAAGCAACGTTGTGATAAACGGAGAAAAGACTGAAGTTGTCAAGGATTTCATTTTACTAGGATCCACAATCAACACCCATGGAAGCAGCAGTCAAGAAATCAAATGACACACTGCACTGGACAAATCTGCTGCAAAAGACCTCTTTAAAGTGTTGAAAAGCAAAGATGTCACCTTGAAAACTAAGGTGCACCTAACCCAAGCCATGGTGTTTTCAATTGCCTCATATGCATGTGAAAGCTGGACAATGAATAAGAAGACTAAAGAAGAATCGATGCCCTTGAATTACAGTGTTGGAAAAAAATATTGAATATACCACGGACTGCCAGAAGAACGAACAAATCTGTCTTGGAAGAAGTACAGCCATATGCTCCTTAGAAGTAAGGATGGCAAGACTTCGTCTCACAACATCTTCATAGGTTCCAGGAATTAGGAGAAGACATCTGTTCTTTTAGGGGGCATTATTCTGTCTGTCACAAATGCAGAACAGATTTATAAGAAAAGATAGGAAAAGGGATTGTGATTCAAAGGGGATTTTTGAGGATTCAAGAAGCGATCTCAGCTGTGACCTGTGTGGGTAGGAAGGGTGGCAGAGAATGAAGTGCTGATTAGATGTTCTGGTTCTGAGAAAAACAGGCAAGAATGAGATAATACGAATGTCAGTCAAACCCCAGCATCTGGCTCCTGTCACAGACCTCTGTGAACTGGGTAAAGTTACGACAGTGGACATCATTCATTATTATACTTGAAAACAGAAAAAAAAAGAGAAACCTGTGGAGTTCCTGGATCTTGGGTCCATAATTTCTACAGATTTAAGAAGGACAGAAAGACAGCACGTAGCCTTTTATTGTTGTTGTTACCAATTATCTGAACAAGCACAAGCAGAATTTTTGAAAATTATCAGGTTTTCAAATTCTAGCAGGACTAAATCTGCACTGGTCTTATACTTAACCAGTGTGTGCAACCCTCCTTCTTCCCTCACTTTCCTTGAAAAATCAGTTCTCTCGCATCCATCTATCTCTATCACAAGAGTCTAAATAGGGTAGATGGTGCTGATAGCATGGTACCCTTAACACCTTGTCTAAACAGGGAGGGTCGTTTCCATAGCATCCAAATAAGGGGGATTCAGAGAAGCAAAAAAAATTAGCTGTTTCTCTAGGGCTTTCTAAGAAACGGGTACCCTTATTTATCAACATGAGAATCTGTTTTCAATAACAGACATATCCTATACTGGAAAATGATGCATCCAGCTATGACAACTTGATAACATTAGCCATGAAAACAGGTCATGCACCATCTCCCTTATGTCATCAAACATCTTTCTGACTACCACTGGTGTGGGGGTCAAAATGAGATGGGTTCATCTAGCAGTGGTGATACTTTCTCATGGGGTGCACAATGTTAAGCAAGTTACTTACATTCTTTATGCCTCAGTATTCTATCTGCAAAATGAAGAACTACCTCACAGAGTTGTCCAGAAGTTTAAATAAGATCATGAACACATTCTGTTTAGCTCAGAGCCCGGCACAGAGTAAGTGCTCAACAAATGTTATCTATTATTATTAATAATAATGCAGTCAAAAGAATAATAAACAATGGGCAAGAAGGTTTAATTCTACCAATGCCAAGAGTGATATAGCATTAATATGGCAGATTACTGTAAATTACTTAAAGAAAGAAAACTAGTCTGGTCACTTTGATACATACCCCCCCCCCAAAAAAAAAGGCACTGATGAAATTGTTGCTATTGTTAGGTGCCATTGAATAGATTTCGACTCATAGTGACCCCATGTGACAGAGTAGAATTGTCCCATAGTGTTTTCTAGGCTATAATCTTTATGGAAGCGGACTGCCAGGTCTTTCTCCCTGGAAGCCACCAGGCAGGTTCAAATCACCAACCTTTTGGTTAGCAGCTGAACACTTAACCACTGCACCACCAGGGCTCCTTTTGATGAAATTAAACAGCCATCATTATGAGTTAGAATCGACCTGATGGCAACGGGTTTATTATATTAAAAAAAAAAAAAATAGAAAAAATACAACTGTTAGAAAACTAAGAATAGAAAGGAACTTCTTTAACATGAAGACTTTTTAGATACTATTTGATGTTCATTAGAAATATGATTCTGAAAAAGCAATGCAACCCCCAAGAGTCAATATCAAAAGCAATTTCCCCACGTAAGAACTAAATTGAATGAATTCACGGTATCATTTGCAGGTCTGTGGCAACTGATTTATTACCTCACTATAGCCTGAACTACATCACTGGTGAGGCCTGGCCCCTAGTTTTATGAAGGATTCCAGGTGTGCAGTGATAGGGATACCCACAGGCACTGCACAAGCATTTCTTCTACTGCTGTTGTGCTGTGGAAGGCAATGACTAAGAGCAGTTCCAGCAACACTTTTAAGGTTTCTGGGCATGATATCTACATTCCATTAAATTTTAACATGGAGGCTAATCTGATGTGATGCAAGGCCAAACCACAAGTATTTAAGTTTATAAAATAAACTTTGTAATGAGGAAGAATGCGGAAAAGCTACAAACGTAATGGAGACATTCTGGAAATCCCATGGATGAAGAGGGGATGCCTGCTGTTCATTGGAGGTCACCTTTCACAAGACTGAAAAGTAACACTTGTGCACAAACACACTATGGGGCACCCATGTGTTCACCAATGGTCTCTTTAGAAATTAAGCACCATTCCAACCTCTCCTAAAGTATACCTATTTAAACTGAGATAAACCCTTACATCACAAACCAAAAGGCAACTATTAAAAATGAAAACTAAAACACTAACCAGCATCAAAACAAGAATTCATGCTATCATGGTGTTATTCAATTTTGTTTTGGAATCTCTAGTCAAAGCAACAGATAAAACTGATCTAAATAATGAAAAGAAATACACGAAAATTTGATTATTAACAGATGACTTATTTAGAAAAACAAACATTATCATAAAAATTTCCAGAATTTAAAAAAATATCAAGTAAGGTGGCCAGATACAATAATCAATCACTTTTCTTTATATTTGCAAGAGAAATGTAATCAGAAAAGTCCCAGGCAGAGTGGTATCAAACTGTAAAACACCTAGGAATAAATATAAGAAGATATGTATAAAGAAAACCAAAAAACTTTACTGAAGTATATAATAAATGAAAGCTTCAATAAAAGGAGGGATATGTAATGCTCCTTAATAGGAAATCTCACCCTTTTAAATATTTCTCTTTCTCCTCAAATTAATTTTTGAATTAAGTGCAACTTAAAAATACAATTATTTTGGAGAAGGGAAACTTGACAAATTGACAACCAGGTGTATCCAGAAGCATAAATACATAAGACTATCCAAAATTATTTTTAAAAGAGAAATACAGGTAGGAACATTCTACTGATGTTAAAACACATATTTATAATAAAAATACTGCCTTTTATTAATAACTAAAAATAGATCAACCATGGCCTCATCTACCCTGACTAGAAGAACTAGAAGGTGCCTGGCTACCATTACTGACTGTTCTGATCAGGGTCACAATAGATGAATCCTTATAGAATCAGAGAAAAATGTGGAACAGAACTCAAATTCTTAAAAAATCCAGACTTACTGGACTGGTTCAGACTAGAGGACTCCCCGAGACTATTGCCCTGAGATACATTTTAAACCTCAAGCTGAAATTATCTCTTGAGGTCACCTTTTAGCTAAATAACATATTGGCTCATTAAATACAGAATATTACCCATGAATAATCAGCTCCTTTAAAAAATCATCTACAGGAGACCAAATAGTCAAAAATTACTACAGAGCAAAAAAGAAAAGGTAAAGGGGTGGGTAAACTATAGAGCAAAGAAGAAAAAGTAGAGGGGTGGCTAAACTATACTGGAAAAGATACAACCAGAACCAAATGAATGGGAATGACACCTTGTGAAAAATGAGATCCATATCACTTGATAATTTGTGTGTTGCTGTTAGGTGCTGTGATCGTTAATGCTGTGTGTCAACTTGGCTGGGCAGTGATTCTCAGTGGTTTGGCAGTTGTGATAATAGTCTGGCAGTCATGTGATGATGTGATCACTTCCATGATGGGATTTGCTGTGAGAAGCCAATCAGCTGAAAGGGACTTTCCTCGGGAGTGTGGCCAGGATCCAATATAAGTGGACTTTCTGACAAGTCTCATGGGCTTTTGCTCACTCTGAATCCTGCAGCTGGCTCCTGTTTGTTAGACCTCTGGTTCTTGAGACTTGAGCTAGCAGCTTACCTGCAGTCTTGCCTGCAGATCTTGGGATTCCCTGATCTTCAAAGCCTGTGAGCAAGAGTCCTGCTGCTGTGAGCAAGAGCCCTGTGGCTACATGAATCATGACAAGCCTCTATCCTGACCCACAAACTTGGGACGTTCCAAGTCTCTACAATCCCCTGAGCCATTTTCTTGATATAAATCTCTCTATATATTTATACGCTTTACTGGTTTTGCTTCTCTACAGAACCCAGCCTAAGACAGGTGCCAATGAGTTGCTTCCGACTCATAGCGACCTTATGTATGATAGAACGAAACACTGCCCAGTCCTGTGGCATCCTCACAATGGTTGCTATGTGTCATGGATGGAATTGCATCCCCCCAAAATATGTGTATCAATCTGGCTTGGCCATGACTCCCAGTATTGTGTGACTGTCTACCATTTTGTCATCTGATGTGACTTTCCTATGTGTTGTAAATCCTATCACTATGATGTTAACAAGATGGATTCGTGGCAGTTATGTTGATGAGATCTACAAGCCAATCTCTAAAGCCAATCTCTTTTGAGATATAAAAGACAGAAGCGAGCAGAGAGACGGGGGGCTCATACCATAAAGCAGTGCCAGGAGCAGAGCACATCCTTTGGACCCATGCTTCCTGCATGGAGAAGTTCCTAGTCCAGAGAAAGATGGATGACAAGGACCTTCCTCTAAAGCTGACAGAGAAAGCCTTCTCCTAGAGCTGACACCCTGAATTTGGATTTCTAGCCTACCAGACTGTGAGAAAATAAACTTGTGTTTGTTAAAGCCATCCACTTGTGGTATTTCTGTAACAGCAGCACTAGATAACTAAAACACTATGTTTGAGCCCAATGTTGCAGCCACTGTGTCAATCCATCTCCTTGAGAAGCTTCCTCTTTTTCATTGACCCTCTACTCTACCAAGCATGATGTCCTTCTCCAGGGACTGGTCCCTACTGATAACATGTCCAAAGTACTTGAGACGAAGTCTCATCATCCTCGTTTCTAAGGAACACTCTGGCTGTATTTCTTCCAAGACAGATGTGTTTGTTCTTCTGACAGTCCATGTCATACTCAATATTCGTTGTCAACACCACAATTTAAATGCATCAACTCTTCTTCGGTCTTTTTTATTCATTGTCCAGCTTTTGCATGCATGAGGCAATAGAAAATATCATGGCTTGGTTCAGGTGCACCTTAGGTGCAAGGCGACATCTTTGCTTTTTAACACTTTAAAGAGCTCATTTGCAGCAGATTTGCCCAATGTGATACGTCGTTTGATTTTTTGACTACTGTTTCCCTGGGGAAGCCCTGGTGACACAGTAGTTAAGAGACTGGCTGCTAACCAAAAGGTTGGCAATTCGAATCCACCAGCTGCTCCCTGAAAACCCTATGCGGCAGTTCTACTCTGTCCTATAGGGTTGCTATGAGTTGGAATTGACTCGACAGCAAAGGGTTTGGTTTTTGGTTTGGCTTCCATGGGCACTGAATGTGGATGCAAATAAAATGAAATCCTTGATAACGTCAATGTTTTCTCTATTTATCATGATGTTGCTTATTGTCCAGCTGTGGGATTTTTGTTTTCTTTATGTTGAGGTGTAATACATACTGAAGGCTATAGTCTTTGATCTTCATCAGTAAGTGCTTCAAGTCCTTTTCACATTCAGAAAGCAAGGTTGTGTCATCTGCATATCACAGGTTGTTAATGAGTCATCCTCCAATCCTGATGCCACATTCTTCTTCATAAAGTCCAGCTTCTCAGATTATTTGCTCAACATACAGATTGAATAAGAATGGTGAAAGGATACAACCATGACACACATCTTTCCTGATTTCAAACCATGCAGTATGCACTAGCTCTGCTCAAATGACTGCCTCTTGGTTTATGTACAAGTTCTGCATGAGCACAATTAAGTGTTCCAAAATTCCCATTTTTTACAATGTTGTCCGTAATTTATTATGATCCACACAGTTATATGCCTTTGTATAGTCAATAAAATGCAGGTAAATATCTTTCTGGTATTCTCTGTTTTCAGCCAAGATCCATCCAACATCAGCAATGATATCCCTCATTCCATGTCTTCTTTTGAATCTGGCTTGAGTTTTGGCAGTTCCGTGTTGATGTAATGCTGCAAGCATTTTTGAATGATCTTCAGAAAATTTTTCCTTGCATGCAGTATTAATGATATAGTTTCGTAATTTCCTCATTCGGATTACCTTTTTTTGGAACGGGCACAAATATGGATTCTTCCAGCTGGCTGGCCAGGTAGCTATCTTCCAAATTTCTTGGCATAGACAAGTGAGCCCTTCCAGTGTTGCATCCATATTCCATCAACTCCTGGAGCCTTGTTTTTAGCCAGTGCTTTCAGTGCAGCTTAGAATTCTTCCTTCAATACCATCAATTCTTGATCATACGCTACTCCTCCTAAAATGGTTGAACATCGACCAGTTCTTTTTGGTACAGTGACTCTGTACTCTTTCAATCTTTTTTGGTGCTTCCTGTGTCATTCAATATTTTACCCAATATTGCAACTCGAGGCTTTAAGTTTTTCTTCAGTTCTTTCAGCTTGAGAAATGCCAGGCGTCTTCTTTCCTTTTGTTTTTTTAACTCCAAGTCTTTGCACATTTCATTATAATACTTTATTTTGTCTTCTAGAGCCACCATTTGAAATCTTCTGTTCAGCTCTTTTACTTCAACATTTCTTCCATTCACTTTAGCTACTCCATATTCAAGACTAAGTTGCAAGTCTCTTCTGACATCCATTTTGGTCTTTTCTTTCCTGTTTTTTTAATGACCTTTTGCTTTCTTTGTGTATGATGACTTAATGTCATCACACAACTTGTGTGATCTTTGGTCATTAGTGTTCAATGCGCCAAATCTATTTGTAAAAATGGCATAGAGGTGGTGTCTGATGTCCTCTAACTTCACCAGGGGAAGGAGAACCAAGATCAACAGCCTAAGTCTAATTCCTATGAGGTGGAGGTCAGACATGCCTTCTCTCTCCGCCATCTTTACCAATTCTAATACCAATCGTCCTTCCCATAGCACTCTCTACTTCTCTGCTGGGTTCAATAATTCATTGCAATGGCCACACAGAACTCACAGATCATACTCACAATTATGGAGTTTATTAGGAAGTAACAGCTTACAATTCAAGCTCAGGAACATTCAAGGATATAGTTCTTCCATTAGGACAGCCTCTTCCCAGCCATGCGTGAAGGCACACCTCTCCCTGGCCCTCTGACCAAGGCATTCAGCTTTCTCCCTCCGTGGGCTGGGAAGTCCACCACGTGGTTTCCTGCTGCCAGGTCTCTCCTTCCTTGGTAGTGGTGGGATCTTCTCTCTCCTGCCTCTGGGGTGGCTTATTTCAAGCCCAGCAGGATGGCAAAACTGACCAACCCCCTGGGTGAGCTACAATTACCCTATGTGCACAGTCCCACTCAATCACCTGGGTGGGAGTTCCAAGATCATGGTGAGAAAGGCCACACAAAAACAACACATTACACTGCACTATTCTTGAGATGGTCTCTAAATTCAGGTGGGATATACTCTAGGTCGTACTTTGGCTCTTGTGGACTTCTTTTAGTTTTCTTCAGCTTCACCTTGAACTTGCATATGAGCAACTGATGGTCTGTTCTGCAGTCAGCCCCTGGCCTTATTCTGACGATACTGAGCTTCTCCACTGTCTCTTTCCACAAATGTAGTCGATTTGATTCCTGTGTTTTCCATCTGGCCAGGTCCATGTGTATAGCTGCCATTTATGTTGTTGAAAAATGGTATTTCTGATGAATAGGTCGTTGGTCTTGTGAAATTCTATCATGAGATCTTCAGCGTTGTTTCTATCACTAAGGCCATATTTTCCAACTACCAATCCGTCTTTGTTTCCAACTTTCACATTCCAATCACTAGTAATTATCAATGCATCTTAATTACATGTTTGATCAATTTCAGACTGCAGAAGTTGGTAAAAATCTTCATCTTTGGCATTAGTGGTTGGTGCATAAAATTTGAATAATAATCATATTAACTGGTCTTCCTTGTAGGCATATGAATATCCTGTCCCTCACAGCACTGTACTCCAGGGTACTGAAATGTGTTTTTTTGACAACAAATGAGATACCGCTCCTCTTTAATCTGCCATTCCCAGCATAGTAGATCATATGATTGCACGATTCAGTATAGCCAATATCAGTCCATTTTAGCTCACTAATGCCTAGGATATTGATCTTGAAGCAATCTATTTCATTTTTGACAACTTTTAAATTTTCCTTAATTCATAGCTTGTTCATTCTACATTTCAATTACTAACAGATGTTTGCAGTTGTTTCTTCTCCTTTTGAGTCATGCCACATCAGCAAATGAAGGTCCTGAAAGCTTCACTCTACTCACGTCATTAAGGTGGACTCTACTTGGAGGCAGCAGCTCTTCCCCAGTCGTATTTTACGTGTCTTCCAAACTGTGAGGCTTATCTTTGGGCACTGTATCAGACAATGTCCCACGGCTATCCATGTTTTCACTGGCCAATTTTTTTCAGAAGTAGATTACCAGGTCCTTCTTCCTAGTCTCTTAGTCTGGAATCCCTGCTGAAACCTATCCACTGTGGGTAACCCTGCTGGTATTTGAAATACTGCTGGCATAGCTTCCGGTATCATGCAACACACAAGCCACCACAGTATGACAAACTGACAGACGACTGATGGAAATAATTTGTGTAGAAACTGTTAAATGGGAACTTAATTTGCTGTGTAAACTTTCGCCTTAAACATTACTAAAAACCAGTGACTAAAAAATAGAACTGACATAAGGGAATTTAGTATGAAATGAAAGCACCATTATTAAATTAGTGAGAAAAGGATGGCTTTTTCTATAAACATAACTTCATGTTAAAGGAGAAGCTTTGGTGTCAGACTGTCAATGACAGTCCTGTTTTGCCAGTCACTCACTACTCTGTGACCCTGAGAAAGAGACTTTACTTCATCTAAGACACAGTTTCCCCGTCTGTAAATTGGGGATGCCAACTGAACTCCCACAGAGAGTTATTTTAAGGATTGTTGTTGTTTTTAGTTGCTATCAAGGTGACTCTGACTCATAGAGAACCTATATACAATAGAACAAAACGTTGCATGGCCCTGTGCCATCTTCACAATCATCAGTACGCTCGAGTCCATTGTTGTGACCACTGTATATTTTGAGTTCCTTCAAACCTAGGGGGCTCATCTTCCAGCACTATTTCAGACAATATTCTATTGTGATTCATAGGATTTTCATTGGCTAATTTTCTGAAGTAGATCACCAGGCCTTTCTTCCTAGTTTATCTTAGTCTGGAAGCCCTACTGAAACCTGTACACCATGGGTGACCCGGCTGGTATCTGATATACTGGCGGCATAGTTTCCACCATCATAGCAACCAGCAAGGCACAACAGTACGACATACTGACAGAGAGGTGGTGGACTGTAAAGATTAAACAAGGCAATTCATCTAAAGAACTTTGCCTAGGTGTGAAGTAAGGGCTCAGAACACCTTAAGGATTATTAATTGAGGTTGGGTAAAACATTGGCTAAGATTTGGAGAAAAATTTAGATCACTCTTATATCAAGTCAAATGGATAAAAGATTCAGAAGTAAAAGTCGTAAGTGTCTTTGAAGAAAATACAGGACTTGCCCTTGCTTAAAGAAATAATGTAGTCTTTAATGGTGATGGACATTTCTCAAATATTGGCCTTACCAGGTAAAGAACATAAAGAAAACAAAAATCCTCATAACTGCTGAACTAATAAGTAACATCATGACAAATGGAGAAAATGTTGAAACTGTCAAAGATTTCATTTTACTTGGATCCACATTCAATGCCCATGGAAACAACAGTCAATAAATCCAACGAGGCACTGCATTGAGCAAGCCTGCTGCAAAAGACTTCTTTTAAGTGTTAAAAAGCAAAGATGTCACTTTGAGGACTAAGGTGCACCTGACCCAAGCCA
>NW_004444034.1:1120591-1134516 GCF_000243295.1 Trichechus manatus latirostris
GCCTGCTGCAAAAGACTTCTTTTAAGTGTTAAAAAGCAAAGATGTCACTTTGAGGACTAAGGTGCACCTGACCCAAGCCATGGTATTTTCAATCGTCTCATATGCATGTGAAAGCTGGACAATAAATAAGGAAGACCAAAGAAGAATTGATGATTTTGAATTATGGTATTGCCAAAGAATACTGACTACACCATGGACTGCCAGAAAAACGAACAAACCTATCCTGGAAGAAGTACAGCCAGAATGCTCTTTAGCTCCTCACATACTCTGGACATGTTATCAGGAGGGACCAGTCCCTGGAGAAGGACATCATCCTTGGTAAAGCAGAGGGTCAGTGAAAAAGAGGAAGACCCTCAACAAGACAGATTGACACAGTGACTGCAACAATGGGCTCAAACATAGCAATGATTGTGAGGATGGTACAGGACTGGGCAGTGTTTCGTTCTGTTGTACATGGGGTCAGTATGAGCTGGAACTGACTCAATGGCACCTAACAACAACAACATAAAGAGTGCAATTAAAATATTCAGCATTATTATTTAGCACTTTATGAATAACTTCTGGAACGCCTAAATCATTAGGTGTTATAATAAAACAAAAAAGAAAAGTATGTCATGATGAGCCTTTTATCTCCTGAACATGGAAGAGGGCAGGGGTTACTGGGAAGAATGAAATCTATACTCAATATGAACTCTGAAACACAGGGAAACACCACGCAGTAAATGTTACTTTACTTCCTTCAAGTCCTTCTGTAGTCCTTGACTAAAATGAGACATACTAAACTAAAATCTAGAACACAAGTGCCTCAAGGGCAGGTTAAGTTACCTATCTTATGGAATGATTTACATCAGAACCTAGTAGCAGGCCTTCAAAACATCTGTCGACTGAATGAATCTAGGTGACAGGGTAACAATCTAACTAGTGAGTTGTCTGGGGAAATAGATGCTTGGTTGCTTTATCAATAGCAACTTATTTTAATCATTGTCATGGTTTGAATTATGTCCCCAAAAAAATGTGTGTATCAATTTGGCTAGGCCATAATTCCTGGTACTGTGTGATTTTCCTGTATGTTGTAAACCTGCCTCTATGATGTTAATGAGGGAGGATGGGTGGCAGTTGTGTTAGTAAGGCAGGACTGGATCTACAAGACTGGATTATGTCCTGAGGCAATCTCTTGAGATATAAAAGACAGAAGTGAGCAGTGAGATAAGGGGACCTCACACCATCAAGAAAGCAGTGCCGGGAGCCGAGCGCGTCCTTTGGACCGGCCTCCCTGGGCCGAGAAGCTCCTAGTCTGGGGGAACACTGATGAGAAGGCCGAGAGAGAGAAAGCCTTCCCCTGGAGCTGACACCTTGAATTTGCACTTTCAGCCTACTTTACTGTAAGGAAATAAACTTCTCCTCGTTAAAACCATCCACTTGTGGTATTTCTGTTATGGCAGCACTAGATGACTAAGACAATCATAAAACAGTATTTTTAGTGTAACTACATATATGACCAGGCCTACTAGTTAACCCTAGAGAGAAATATCGACTTCACCATCCTTCAAATCATAGCTCTGGGGTATATGAAACTCTAGTTACAGTGAACTTGTCCCTCCTTACTAAAAAACAACAATGTTCTTGGGACAATGTATAAAACACTAAAATTTTAACATTTTTTTTATCTTTTGCCTTATTTTTCTCTCAGAGTTGATTTCGGGAAAGCAGAATGATATATGAAGCCTTCACTCAGGCTTTGGTCTGAAGAGAGCTAGCATGACTCCCTGCTCCATGCTGACTGGCAGTGGGACTTTGGGCAAGTTATGCAGCTTCTCAGTTTCTTTATTTGTAAAACAGGCTACCCACCACCTTGTCAGATCATGATGAATAGTAAAGGAAGTAATAAAATACACCACCTAGCACACAAGGTGACACCCATCGAAAATAGGTTCTTTCTGCTCTTCCTCATGCTTGATGCTTCTCTTTTCCTTCCTATTCTCTTTCCCACCCTCCAAAAGTTCTTTTCAAAACGTTTTTTGTATTTTCTTTTTCCAAATGGATCAAAGATTTAATTGGGCAAATTTAAACTTTTAGAAGAAAATACAGGAGATATAAAAATCAATTCCATGTGAATCAAAACTACTTATGGTTGTTTAAAAATACAGATGATCAAAAAGAAGAAAATAAGAATGACTCATTTTACCCCTATTCAGAGAGAACCATTTTTGCATTCTGCAGAATATACTTCCAGCAGCTTCTTACCCCCTTTTTACATGTATGTAGATGAATTATTTTTTGAACAAAAATAGGATCATAATCTATACACTATTACCAACCTGTATAGGTTGGTAATACCATTTTGTAAACACTATTTTGTAAAAATCTCCCCTGCTATTAACTGTTTTTCTACATCATTTTAAAATGGCTCATAGTATTTTTATTTTCCCACAATTTTAAACAATGCCATGACAGTCACTGTAATTAAATCGTATAATATGCTCATTGATTGTTTCCTTAGGATGAATTTTTACAAACAGAACTGATGAGACAAAAGGTATGCAAAAGATAAGGCTTTAGATAAAAATGGTTGGCCTCCAAAAAGATATGGCCACATAACTCTCCCACCATCAATGTAGTCAAGTGTTTTTCCCTTGCACCCTCCCCAGTACACTTCCGATTTGTTTTTTTCAAAGCTTATCATTGATCGTATTTAATCTAATCTCTGTTGTCCTTCCCTTGGACCAAACCACAGTAGAGGCAATTCTCTTAGAATGAGATTTCTCATAACACAAGGACAATATATAACACAACAGATTGATTAGGGAAAAAGATTTGTATTATGTAGACCACTATAATTACATATGTTGCAAAAGACCCCTTTGAAGTGCTGAAAAGCAAAGATGTCACCCTGAAGACTAAGGTGCGCCTGACCCAAGCCATGGTATTTTCAATCGCATTACGTGTGTGCAAAAGCTGGACAATGAATAAGGAAGACCGAAAAAGAATTGATGCCTTTGAATTGTGGTGCTGATGAAGAATACTGAATATACACCATGGACTGCCAAAAGAATGAACAAATCTATCTTGGAAGAAGTCCAACCAGAATGCTCCCTAGAAGCAAGGATGGCAGGACTACATCTTACTTACTTTGGACATGCTTTCAGAAGGGATCAGTCCCTGGAGAAGGACATCATGCTTGGTAAAGTACAGGGTCATTGAAAAAGAGGAAGACCCTCAACGAGATGGAATGACACAGTGGCTGCAACAATGGGCTCATGCATAACAACAACTGCAAGCATGGTGCGGGATCGGGCCGTGTTTCGTTCTGTGGTGTACAGGGTTGCTATGAAATGGAACTGACTCGACGACACATAACTATAATTATAATGGAACTAGAGTCTGAGCTCAAGCTTGTAGTACAACAGGTTCTTCAAGACACAGCTGATTGAGTCACTGACTTTGTACTTTTTTGCCCTATCAATGACAAGAATACAATATACTGTGTACTGAATACTGTACTGAATACAATATTCTGTGTTAATGGGAGTGCTGGGTTGTGAGAGGAAAGCAAAGCTGTGTCCCTTGAACTAAATCACAGCTGGGATATTTGTTTCACAGCTACTTATTTGTAGACATCCATACTCCTTAACTAATGGAGTTTCTAAGGAAACATAACTGAAATTCTAGACTCTAAACCCGTTTTTCCCTTTTGAACAGTTTTTAACAGAACAAAGTTTTAACACATTGTTGATACTTTAAGCAAGATAGTTTTTGCAACCAGCGTGGACGGAAAAGTCAACAGTAACAATGTTGAAAACAGGGCAAACCCACTCCCATCGAGTCAATGCCAACTCACAGTGACCCTATATGACAGAGAAGAAATGCCCCATAGGGCTTCCAAGGCTGTAAATCTTTAAGGAAGCACATTGCCACATCTTTCTTCCACGGAGCGGCTGGTGGGTTCGAACTGTTCGAACTTGGTTTATCAGCCAAGTGCTTTAACCACTGCACCACCAGGGCTCTGAAAACAGAGCAGGGGAGAGGAAAAAAGTAACAACAGTCCATCAAGCCCCAAGAATGGCCCAGAATCCCCCCTCGAATCTTGAGAAGCCGACAAATTCTGAGAATGGAAACTTCTCTGTACTCCACGGGTCTGTCTGTTTTAAGTCTCAGGTGCTCTCAAACCGATCAGTAATGTAAGGCCAGGAAACTGGGTTCTTCAGATTGTAAAATATGAATCAATGCAGGCAGGGGGATATTACATGGGATATGCAAAACTGGATTTCCTCCTTGTAAAACAGATTTAGGATTATTACTATCTTTGCTTTCTTTTCCAATTCTGCTTCTCAATGTTTGTTAGTTTAATCTGAGGATTACAAAGCTAGATAACTATTACCTAACCAGGGGGTTGGGGGATATTAGTTAGATCTTAGGTTTTAAGAAATTTTTATGCCTTTTACATTCATGTTTATAACCATATTTATAATAGTCATTATACATTTTTAATTTTGTTTAATTAGTTTCAATACTCACTACCAATGCTTTTATAAAAATACTTTTTCCATTCTTGAGAACTAGACTTTGACATGTGCCTCAGTTAGACAAGAACACTTCTTTCTCAGTAAATTTGTTTCAGGGAAGGCATGACACAAAAGAGACCTTGTGTGTCTGAGAATGTCTTGTCTTTGAGCCTGAAAAACAACTTCTGCCTCAAAACTCTGAATAAGATATTAATTCCTCTCGTGTTCATTGCTTTGAACAAAAGTCTGTGCTACATCTCTTCTCTGCTCCTTTGTAGGTAACATTGTTTTGAAAACATTTATCCCTTTATCTGTGGCCTGCAAACATCTGCCACAATTTATCCAAGTGCTGTGGTTTCCCCTTTATTCTGCTCACATATAATAAGCTCTTCAGATTTCTAAACTCAGGTATGAGTTTCAGCTCATGAAAGCTTTCTTCTGCATACTATCTTTGATTACTGCTTCTATTACTATTGTTTTAGCCTCTTCTCCAAGAACACCATTGACTCTGGGACTCTTCACTCATGCCTCCCATATATTTCATCTTCTCTCTTAAATACTCCCTTTTCATTCTTGAGGTACTTGTCATTCTTGTCCTCTTCAATATCTACATTTTTATGGTATGACTTCATCTGACTTCCTTGATGGCCCCAAAAAGCACAGGCTTAACAATTTCTATCCTAATGATTAATTTCAATTTATTTATAACCCAATCCCTCATGTTTTCTTTACATTTTTCTTAATAAAAACAAGAACACAACATACAATTAAGTTCCTGACATCCTCTTTCCACATGAAAGTTTATTTTAATCCTTTCTTTGAGTCTTTGATACCTGTTGTTGTTGATTCTGACTCATGGAGACCCAATGTGTGCACAGGAGAACTGCTTCAATGGTTAATTTTTATGTGTCAACTTGGCTTGGTCAAACACTAGTCTAGATGTTGTTATGAAGTATTTAAATGTGATTAGCATCTAAATCAGCTGGCCTTAAGTAAAGCAGATTATCCTTCATAATGTGGGTAGGCCTCTTGGGATTTTGGAGACGACATATTCCTCACAGGGATGTGCTACTCTGGCCAAGTTACTGAGTTATCTGAAAAGGTGATATGTTTTATTATTATTTTAAATGACAATTTACTATGTGCTAGGCAGTATATTCAGGATTTTATACATATTATCTCATTTAATCTTTATTTTTTGTTTATTATTGTAGTTTAAGTGAAGGTTTACATTTCAAGTTAGTCCCTTATACGAAAATTTATACATACATTGTTATGTGACCCTAATTGCTCTCCCTGTACTGTGACAGCACACTCTTCCTTTCCACCCCTGATTTCCCGTCCATTCAACCAGCTCCTAACCCTCTCTGCCTTCTCATCTCACGTCCATACAGAAGCTGCCCGTTTAGTCTCATGTATCTACTTGAGCTAAGAAGCAGAGTCTTCACGAGTATCACTTTGTGTCCCACAGTCCAGTCCAATCTTTGTCTGAAGAGCTGGCCTCGGAAATTATTTTAGTTCTGGGCTGACAGAGAGTCCAGGGGCTATGCTTTCCGGGGTTCCTCCAGTCTCAGGCAGACCATTAAGTCTAGTCTTTTTACTAAAATTTTAGTTCTGCACCCCACCTTTCTCCTGCTCCATCAGGGACTCTCTATTGTGTTCCCTGTCAGGGTGGTCCTCGGTGGTAGCCAGGCACCATCTAGTTCTTCTGGTCTCAGGCTGATGAAGTTTCTGGTTTATGTGGCCCTTTCTGTCTCTTGAGCTAATACTTTCCTTGTGTCTTTGGTGTTCTTCATTCTCTTTTACTCCAGGTGGTTGGGACCAACTGATGTATCTTAGACGGCAGCTTGCAAGCTTTTAAGACCCCAGACACCACTCACCAAAGTAGGATGCTGAACACTGAAAAGCTGCTAGTTTTGAGTGGAGCCCAGAACAAGAGAAGACTCTTGAACAGGTCCAGGCTGTCAGGCAAGTTGCTCTGCCACTTGGACCACATGATCCAGCAAATCCAATGGTGCTTAAAGTTTGAGTGGCAGAAGAGAAGCTGTTTGGAGCCTCTGGCAGATCCTTATAGGTGAATAATAGTGCAGACTGTTAGGAATCTGGAACAAAGCCCTGTCATCCTCTCCTTTTAAGAAATAGCTTTTGGCTTGCTACTGGGACTTAGTAGAGACTGAACACTTAACCATGGGCCACCAAGCTACCATGCAAGCTGAGCTGCCCATCACAAACTGGGCCACACAGCTGGAAGTGCACAACAGCAGTCTATCATCAAATGGAAGTGGTATGTAAGAGATTAGGCTTGAGCAGGCCCCAAAAGTACAGTAAGTTACATGAGGAAGTGGCCCAAGTACCCATGGTTCCCACTTCTGCTACACTACCTTCTCTCTCCCCGCCTGCCCCAACGGCCTCATGAGGAGTTCCCTATGATCAGCTGACTGAGGAAGAGGAAACTCAGGCCTGGTTAACAGATGGCTGTGCATTCTACGCATGCACCACTGGCAAGTGGATAGTTGCAACACTGCATTCCCCTTTCGGGACTTCACGGAAGGATGGTGGTAAAGGGAAATCCTCCCAGCAGGCAGAACTTTGAGTAGTGCACCTGGTTGTTCATTTTGTTTGGAAAGAGAAATGGCCAGACGTGCAACTGTATACCAATTCATCAGATGTGGCCAATAGTTTGGCTGGGTGGTCAGAGACTAGGGGAACATGATTGGGAAATTGGTGACAAGGAGATATGGGGAAGAGGTATGTAGACAGACCTCTGTGAACTGGCAAAAGATGTGAAGATGTTTGTGTCTCATGTGAAAGCTTATCTTCTTATTTATCTCTTATCTTCTTACTTAACCCATAACATATGATGTATTAATTTTAAACTATAGTATATACGTTACAGGATATCAAGGAGAAGAATAACATCACCCAAAGACTTTGCATCATCTCTGGGGAAGGGGTTAGTGCATTTTCAGTTGTAAGCAGGATAGCTGTATCATGCCGGTGGAAATATGACTTTCTTATTGTCTTTATTTGGAAATTAAGTACAGTTTAAGGGGAAGTGCACGGATGGCAAACTGCTCAGTCAAACACCGGTCTAGATGCTGCTATAAAATATTTAAATGTGATTAGTATTTAAATCAGTTGGCCTTAAGTAGTGCAGATTGCCCTCTATAATGTGGGTGGGCCTCACCCAATCAGTTGAAGGTCTTAAGAGCAAAACCAGGCGGTTTCTCGAGGGAGGATTCTGTCAGAATTCCTCCCTCCACAACCCCCGCCACCTGATCCACCAACTTGAGACACAAGACTGCTGGGTTTCCAGCCTGTCACCTGAAAGACAGATTTTATTTTGTTACTGTACTTTAGATGAAGGTTTACAGAACAAATAGTTTCTCATGAAACAGTTAGTACCTATATTGTTTTATGACAATGGTTAACAACCCCACGACATGTCAACACTGTCCCTTCTCGACCTTGGGTTCCATATTACCAGCTTTCCTGTCCCCTCCTGCCTTCTAGTCTTTGTCCCTGGACTGTTGTGCCCCATTAGTCTCGATTTGTTTTATGAGGCATGATGGACCAATTGCTTGAGTCAGTTCCTCAAAATCAATCAATCTCTTTCAAACACAAGTGCATTTTCACTCTCCCTCATCCCCCACTTCTCTCTTTCTCTCTCTCTCTCTGTGTGTATGTGTGTGTGTGTATTTCTTACTGGTTCTGTTTCTCTAGAGAATTCTAAGACATTTCCAAAAAATTCCTTAAGAGCTAATATAGATAAGCAGCATAAACAAAAAAGGAGTCCTATGTATTAGTAAATTAAATGCAAGAACAGTAGTGTTTATTAAAGAAGCTTTTTTTTTTTTTTTTTTTTTTTGATGCTTACCGTGTGCCAAGTGCTACACTAGGTGCTGGATCTAGATTTGTCTGATGCCATCTGCCTCAGTGTAACACTCCACTTCCTTTCCCCTACTCCCCCCCTTAAAAACAATAAAACATTTTTATAATCATCACAATTTCTATTACAATCAGGCAATTGTGACTAATTCTAGTGACTCAATCTTTCCACAACATCTTTGATTAGTATCTTAACTAATGTGTTCTTCTAAGTGTCAGGGATAGCAATGAATTATTATCCAAAGCTAAGTGAGGCACAGGTAAAGATAATTCAACAAGTAAAAACATTATTTTGGAAAAATATGCAGATCAGGCAAATAATGTTACAGATGTGGAATAACTACAGAAAATCATTATTTTCTTGTATTTTGGCTATAGAACTTTATATTTGATCTTCTTTTTGCAAAGCTCTTACTTGTAACCCATTACCTTATTCATTTCTCTATAATTTCTGATTATCAATATTAAAAAAAACTATAAAATGTAAAATACGCCATAAAATGAAGAACAAAATAAAACTCCCTTGCCACTTCTGTATTCAGAAAAATAACCATTGGCATATCAGTATATACCCTTCCAGTCTTTTTTCTATAAATACATTATCATTTGTAGTCTATTACCTTTTCTACTGACTTCTGTGTATTCCCTGAATTACTCACCTCATACCTCTAAGAAGCAATTTCCAGGCCCCTTTACACAAATCCGCTTGGATGTTCCATAGTCACCTCAGACTGTACATCTCCAAACACAAATTCATTATCTTCCTCCGTCCTTCTTGAGTTCTCTAGTTTGTCAATTCTTGACTCTGTTCTTTTGCTCCTTCACAAACTACACTGGTCACCAAATGCTGCCATTTCTATGAGCAATATCTCTCCTCAATGTGCCTTTTGTCCTTCCCCTGCTTCTGCCCTGGTTCAGTCCTGCACCCAAGAGCTCTGCCCCACTCTCTGACCAGCACTGTCTGCCTTCACACTCAGTCATCTCACATTGCCCTTAGATTCAACATTTTAAAATCAAGCTCCCCAACAGCTCCCTACTGACTACAGAGTAAAGTCCAAATCCTTAGAGTGGATGACAAGATCCTCCCCAGTTTATTATTTGCTCTTCTCCCCAGACTAGAGCCATGGAAAGAAGCAAAGAACTGGAACTGGGATTACTCGACTTAAGGTCTGATGCTCCACCTAGTGGTAGAAACAACATCCTGGAAAGGCAATCTGATATACCAGATCAGACCCTGTGAAGTCCAGTTAATCTGCCCAAGATGTCTGTCAGCTAGAGTAAGATGTGGAAAGGACCACAGAGACCTGGAAGTCAATGGCCCACCTAGTGGATTTATCTATGCACTGGATTCTCCTGAGAAAATGCCCCAAACCAGCTGTTATCATTACTACTATAGGGTAGGGAGAAATGGGGAGAAACAGTTTAATGGGTGAGGGTTTTTACTTTGGAATCATGGAAATGTTTTGGAACTAGATATGGTGGTTGCATAACATTGTGAGTGCACCTAAATGACATTGAACTGTTCCCTTTAAAATGGTTAATTTTATGTTAATGAATTTTATCTTAATAAATTATTTTTTAAAAAATTCATTAAGCTATGTAATATATTATAGAGTAATCATATTAACCCACTGGAATGTTACAAACTGCATGCTTTCAGCTGCTGGTACTTCATTTGCCTCTCTTGGAGCAACATCAGCAATGCAGCACCTATTATCACCCCAAAGGCAGCACCTTTTATCTTTGAAAAGAGCCGTTAGTTAAGTTCTACTAAACATGGAGACAAAAATTTGTCTCACTGTAACTTTGGCATACCCAGGGCCAAGTTTGGAGTCCTAAGGAACAAGTCTCATTACACTGTTACAAGGCCAAGTTTCACATACTGAATTCTCAAAGGCATGCTCCCTCCTTGCCCCAACTTCTCTCTCTTAGCCTAGCAATCCTAAAAATGCCATACCTGTATGCCACATCGAGTTCTGACTCCTAGTACCCTTTGTTTGACGCCTGGCAGCACAGTGTTTAAGTGCTCGGCTGCTAACCAAAAGGTCAGTGGTTCAAACCCACCAGCTGCTCTGAGGGAGAAAGATGCCGCAGTCTGCTTCCATAAAGATTTACAGCCTTGGAAACACTATGGGGCAGTTCTACTCTGTACTATAGAGTCACTCTGAGTTGGAATCGACTCAACGACAATGGATTTACCCTTTGCTGATGTCAGATGGATCCTGGCTGAAAGTAGAGAATACCAGAAAAATGTTTACCTGTGTTTTACTGACTATGCAAAGGCATTTGACTGCGTGGATCATAACAAATTACGGATAACGTTGCGAAGAATGGGAATTCCAGAACACTTAATTGTGCTCATGCTGAACCTATACATAGAGGCAGTCGTTCAAACAGAACAAGGGGATACTAAGTGATTTAAAATCAGAAAAGGTGTGCATCGTGATTGCATCTTTTCACTATACTTATTCAATCTGTATGCTGAGCAAGCAATCTGAGAAGCTAGACTATATGAAGAACAATGTGGCACTAGGATTGGAGGAAGACTCATTAACAACCTATAATATGCAGGTCATACAACCCTGCTTGCTGAAAGTGAAGAGGACTTGAAGCACATACTGATGAATATCAAAGACTACAGCCTTCAGTATGGATTACACCTCAACATGAAGAAAACAAAAAAACCTCACAAATATAAAGAAAACAAAAAACCTCACAACTAGACCAATAAGTAACATCATGATAAATGGAGAAAAGATTGAAGTTGCCAAGGATTTCATTTTACTTGGATCCACAATTCACGTCCATGGAAGCAGCAGTCAAGAAATCAAATGACATACTGCACTGGGCAAATCTGCTGCAAAAGACCTCTTTAAAGTGTTTAAAAGCAAAGATGTCACTTTGAAAACTAAGATGTGCCTGACCCAAGCCATGGTATTTTCAATCATCTCACACACATGCAAAAGCTGGACAATGAATAAGGATGACTGAAGAACAATTGATGCATTTAAATTATGGTGCTAGCAAAAAATACTGAATATACCATGTGCTGCCAGGAGAATGAACAAATCTATCTTGGAAAAAGTACAGCCAGCATGCTCCTTAGAACCGAGGATGGCAAGACATTGTTTCAGTACTTTGGACATGTTATCAGGAGGGACCAATCCCTAGAGAAGGACATCACACTTGGTAAAGCAGAGGGTCAGCAAAAGAGAGGAAGACCCTCAACAAGATGGACTGACATAATGGCTGCAGAAATGGGTTCAAACATAGCAACGATTGTGAGCATGATGCAAGATCTGGCAACATCTTGTTCTGTTATATTTAGGGTTGTTATGAGTCAGAAGCAACTCAACGGCACCTAACTACAAGAAGAACCCTTTCTTCGCACTCCTTTCTGAACAGAGTCCAGGCTTGTGTGTGATAGGAACCATAACTGTGAGAATGAGCCCAGTGAAGCACGATTATCACCTCTACCATTTTAGATACGCCATTTCTAATCATGCAGTTTCAGAATGCAACGGCTGTTGTAAGAAACTGCATAACACTGTGAATTCATTTTGAGATTTTACTGAACTAAAACTCTCAAGTCTATTTTTTTAACTGATGGATGCTAGGCCACGTCTTCTTCATCTTCTATAGCCTAGCTGATGTCAAAAGGCACAGGCATTTCTATTAACACTTTTATGGATATGTCTACATACGTTAAGAAAAATATTTCTCATACAGGAAAAGTGAATAGTCATTTGACAAATGTTTATGAGTGCATAGGATGTGCTAGGCACTGTGCCGGACATTGAGAACACTGTTGAACAAGACACACTAACACATTTATTCCATTGTCATTTCTGTACATAAGATTGTATATATAAAGCAAGTGCCTGGAATACATAGCAGTTACTCAGTAAACTGTTGCTATTACTGTTATGATCATTTATAAATTATAATCTTTTAAAAATCATTAGATTTTAAAATAAAAAATGCTGCAGTTATTGCCACCAATACTTACCAATATTATAGTATCTCTTTAACTCTGTACGTCTGATCTCCTTTAACTGATTATTCTTTCTCTTTTTTTTCTCATCAGTAATATATTCATCCTCTTGCACAGCAATATTGTACTTATCTTGTTCTAAAATGACTGCATTAGCATCTTCTTTTCCAGTATGACTCCTTGTAGCTGTAGCTGAGGGTGTTTCTGCATTTTGTTTGGCTTGTTTTTTCTTTTTCAATCTAGGAATGAAGGAAAAAAAAGAAAAAACTAAGAAAAGCATTGGAAAAATGATTTGCTAGTAGGAGTTATATTAATTTCATGCTGTTTGGCTTTGAGAAACTGATTAACCGATACAGAAAACGTTTTCCTTATATTGTAAATAACATTTTTCTACTGATTTTTTCGTATCACTGAAAAGTTCTTATGTTGAGATCTGTGTCCTTTCTTCAATTTTACATCTTGAACACTTATTTCTGAGAAAAGTATTGGGAAATGCTCTAGGCCTGAGGAAAAACTAGGTTCTTCTATGCTGAGTATTTCCTATCAAGATATACAGCTACTCTACTATAATCCAATGCTTCATGTGTTACATATATTTAAAAAAAGTACCTCTGATTTTCAGTGCTACATTTGGACTGATGGACAAGCATATTTGTGAAAACAAGACCATTATAATTGACTCACACTCTTCAGTATTAAGGTTTGGCAAGGTATAGGCTGGTTCAAGTCTGAGTAATTCTTTTTCTTTCTACGTAAGACAGGAGTACTGAAGAAAGCTGTATTTTCTGAGACAGAAAATGCCATGACAACACATAATTATCATTGTGATTACTGATAACAGCTGACTGATACATTAGTTCACATATTTGAATATTTGATGCTTTCAATTCTTTACTCCTAAGTCAAAGATGCATAAGAGATGAAGTTTATCATAATTCACTGAAATCCAACAACTCATAATATTTTTCAGTTGCTGTGTCACTCTGTAATTAATTGCTGTGACACTCCGTAATTACTACTTCTTCCTGAGGATGTTTTTATCTTTCCAGAAAGTAAACCCGTTGAGAATAAGGGCCTTGGCCTCCACCATATGTGGCACTCTGCTCTGCCTCAGAAAGTATACAGTAAATTTATTTTTTAATTAGGACCTTCCCTTCCCTTTCTATCCAGGCACAGTCAGCATTCTCTTAGCCATATCTATCTCCTTTGTCTTCTTCAGCATCTGTACAATCTGGGTAATGGATAAGTAAATTTTTAGGGAGAAAAATGAGATAACTGTAGGATAATATGGGAACTAAGGCTTGATTTTATACTGCTTTGGTCTGTGATGTTGCACAAATCAATTTAACAGTCTGGAGAAGTCGCGACTGGGGCTTTGTCCCTTAAGAGAGCTTGACTTGAGGCTAGGGACTAACTCCTTGAGCCTCAGTTTTTTTTTTTTTTAATTGTACTTCAGGTGAAGGCTTACAGAACAAATAGTTTCTCATGAAACAGTAGTACACATATTGTTTTATGACATTGGTTAACAACCCCACAACATG
>NW_004444034.1:1134879-1167473 GCF_000243295.1 Trichechus manatus latirostris
ATCCTTCTCCAGCTCTGTCCAGAACCCTCTGTTGTGATCCTGGTCAGAGCAGTCAGTGGTGGTAGCTGGGCACCATCTAGCTGTACTGGACTCAGTCCAGTGGAGAGCCTCAGTTTTTTCATATATTCAATGGTGATAATCATACCTCCTTAGCTACCTAACCCACCAAAAACCCACTGCTGTCGAGTCGATTTCAACTCATAGTGACCCTATAGGACAGAGCAGAACTGCCCTATAGGGTTTCCAAGGCTGAAGCAGACTGCCACAACTTTCTCCCGCAGAATGCCTGGTTGGTTTGAAGAACCGCCAACCTTTTGGTTAGCAGCCAAGCGCACCACCAGTGTCTTTTATTAGAATCAGTTGGGATAATATATGTCAACATATAACACAAAACAAATAGAAAAAGAAATAGTAAAATATTCTCTAATACAATCACAAGATGACATGAGAACTATAAGAATATAACATACTCAGCTTTTGGGATAAGGGTCCCATATTCTAATATGATATTTCAATCAGGCTGTTATTCATTGATATTAGTAGCAGCTAATTTCTTAGATTTTTACTGGCTAATAAATGAGTACATGGCCTATGAGATAGGAGGAGCTGCAAAAAAAGTCAGAGATGAATACACTTCCCATCTTAGTTTAGCTATCATTTCTGTTTGCTTGTTATATAACAGAAGCCCTGGTGGCACAGTGGTTAAAGCTCTCAGCTGCTAACCAAATGGTTGGCAGTTTGAATCTATCAGCTGCTCCGCAGGAGAAAGATATGGCAGTCTGCTTCCGTAAAGATTTAGTCTTGGAAACCCTATGGAACAGTCCTACTCTGTCCTACAGGGGCACTATGAGTCAGAATCAATTAGATGGCAGTGGGTTTCATTTTCTGGGTTTTGTTATGTAACAAACCAAAACCACTAACCAAACAAAGCTGAAGACTCATAAAAAGGAATTATACTCAGTAAACATGTTTTCATTTTCTATCCTCAGATTTTAAACTGATTTTCTGATAAAAGAGTAGGTGGACCTTTGCAAAGTTGAGTCAGATGATGCCCTTAATAAAACGATTTCTCTCCCTATCAAGATTACTGTATGAGTCTGAAATCAATACACAGTATCCTAGATACAATACAGTGATCATCTCTTTGTTTAGGAGGTTTGTCTATGCTAAGAGCTGATCACTGTATTCAGAATGCTGGCTATGGGTATGCTGATCTTGTTGGCTCTAATTGCTGGTCAAAAACACGCTTGAGATGAACCATATTGTCTTCTTCCACAAACAATTCCTTCTAGGAGGAGAGAAAATAGGCGTCAAAAACTAGCTCTATGCAGCCTGGTATACGTGCTTCTTATGCTGAATTTTTCTTCTTTAAGTTGATTTAAAGGTCCTCATTTCATTGTCCTCAAGATAATTAAATTCATTCAGATCTAGAGCATGTGTTTTGATGAATAGCAGCACTGTTTGGGGACTTCTCATTAGAAACTAATGTTCACACATGGAAATAACAAAATGGGACACATTATTTTATTCACCCCCCCCCCATTCCCACACAAACCATCATTGTCAACACATACAGCCATAGTTGTTACTTCAGAAAAAATTGCTAGAAAATATCAGTATCAAACTAGTTTAACAGGTAAGAGTACAATTTAACACTTACATCTTTCTACAATCAGCTGTATCTTGTTTTGACTACAGTACTCATGAAAACTTATTTGTCTGGAGGTTATCTATTACTGGAATGTTCTGATCTTGAAAATGGTAATCAGATGTTTCTGAAAGCCCACTGTAAAATCATTCTTTCGAAGAAGTAAAATATATTTTGAATACTTTTTTTAAAGGGGAAATAATTACCAATGATGAATGTAGTATAGTTAATATTCTTCAAACATTTACTTTTAGGGCTTTTATCTTTCACACTTTCTCTTTTGCTCTTCAAGTCAATATCTATCATGATAAAATATTCTCACAACAGGGTTTTATTATTAAATTAACGTTAACTGAAAAAGAAAAGGTCATGCAATTAACTAAACTCTCCTTATTTCACCTCAGCTTTTCAATGACCCCAAATGTACACTTATTTAAATGGTCAACTACGAAATACTTGGCAAATCATCTAGGACAGATAAATGATTGAAAATAATGACATTTAACATATTTGATGCTATGAGTACAAGTTAAAATAAATTATGCTGCATTTGTTTCTCTTTAAAATAGGTAACAATTACACAAGTGTTTATTATTCAATCCCCTCATGCTACTATAGCCAAACCCTGTCAATTCTATCTCCTAAATCTTTCTTTCTCGAATTCACCTTTTCTTCTTGGTCTCTGCTCCTGTTGAATCATTTCAGGCTTTCCTAATCTCTCTGCCTGTAATATTTTTATTTGGTTAAAGTTTTTGAAAATACAGAAGAGCAAAAAGAATAAAATTTAAATCAAACACAACTCTGCTAACAGCAATCATTGCTTTGGGGAGATAATGTAAAAGCCAGAATATAAGTGAAATGACATTATTCAGACCTCTTCCAAGGGCAGAAGATTAAGGCAAACCAAAACCACTGTCACTGAGTCACAGCAAACTACAGGACAGAGTAGAACTGCCCCATAGGGTTTTCAAGGTTATAATCGTTATGGAAGCAGACTGCCACATCTTTCTCCCATGGAGCGGCTAGTGAGTTTGAACTGCCAACATTTCAGTTGGCAGGCAAGCACTTTAACCACAGCACCGCCAGGTATCCTTGAAGACTGAGGCAGTGTGGCTCTAAAACCATGATTCTGAGCTTCTTATTTGTACTCTTCCATGATGGAATATTAAAGGGCTTATTTATTCTGGAAACTCTTGACTTTTTTTTTTTTTAACAGTAAAATGGTGTGTGCTGTTGTAGGCCACATGCATACCTCATTTTTTTTCCTCACCAATATCCCAGTCAGAGCCTTGGTGGCACAGTGGCTAAGGGTTACGGCTGCTAACCAAGAGGTCGGCAGTTCGAATCCACCAGCTGCTCTTTGGAAACCCTATGGGGCAGTTCTGCTCTGTCCTGTAGGGTCCCTATGAGTCGGAATCAACTCAACAGCAATGGGTTTGATCTGGTTTGGGTTTTAATATCCCAGTCCAGGGTTAGCTGACTGACTGAAGAAATAAATAAGGTGATACTGCTAAAGAAAGCAGTTTCAGTAGCTGCGTGAAAATTGTTTTTACTCTGAAGTGTTTTCCTTTACAAAAGGAAATGAGTTTGGGGCACTGGAAGTAATCAAAGCCAGGGCCTTGGGCAAGGTATTTTGTGTGTCTCTGCCAAGGTTCCTTCTCTTGCTTACTGACATGGAGTGTAAAAAACAATACACAAAGGCAACAAATGAGAGGAGGATTTCATTAGTATTAGAATGAAAGCTTCATGAGGGCAGCGATTTATCTAGGCTTTGTTAAATGCTGTCTTGTTTCCCAGGGTCTATGCACGGCATACATAATGTACCAAGTAAGTACTGAATGAACGAATGGATGAATGAGGCTATGTTCTGATTTGGTTGAGTTTCACTGGTACTTGATGGTCCTATAAGCATGCCATTTCACAACCTTCTCTGACTATTATGTTCTCAAAATAAACTCCAGTCTTCTTAATTAAATACTTGATTTAAAAAGAAAATCCATTGTTGTTGCTGTGTGCCGTCAAATCAATTCCGACTTATAGCAGCCCTACAGGACTGAGTAGAACTGCCCATAGGGTTTCCTAGGCTGTAATCTTTACAGGAGCAGATCACCAGGTCTTTTCTCCTGTGGAGATACTGGTGAGTTCGAACCATCAAGTTTTTCGTTAGTAGCCGAGCACTTAACCATTGTGCCACCAGGGCCACATGTATTTACAAAGGTATTAAGCTATAACTAACTAACCAGTTGTCATTGAGTCAACCCTCACTCATGGTGGCCCTGTGTGTGTCAGAGTTGAACTATGTTCCAAAGGGTTTTCAATGACCATTTTTTTCAGAAGTACATCGCCAAGCATTTCTTCTGAGCATAAACTACAGACTTCTTTAATTAATATTAAATTGTGGTTTTATATGATTCTTTCCTTAATTCCACATCTTGGGGTCCATGTGCTACTGTAAGAAGCCCTGGTGGTGCAGTGATTAAAGTGTTTGCTGCTAACCAAAAGGTCGGCAATTTGAACCCACCAGCTACTCCGAGAGATAAAGATATGGCAGTCTGCTTCTGTAAAGATTTACAGCCTTAGAAACCCTATGGGGCAGTCCTACCCTGTCCTATAGGGTCGCTATGAGTTGGAATCAACTCCATGGCAATGGGTTGGTTTTGGGTGTTACTGTAAACATTGCCTTAATCATAAATACCTAGCATGGTGTTGTCCCATATGGTAGCCACTAGCCAGATACGCATTCCTATTAAATTTAAATTAATAAAAATTAAGCAAAAATTCAGTTTTTTAGTTGCCACATTTCAAGAGCTCAAGACTCATGTGCTAGTGGATACTGTATTGGACAACACAAATAATAATACTTCTATCATTGTAGAATGTTGTACTGGACAGCACTGACCTAGAGATACTGATTCAACAGTTAGGTCTATTAGGAAGTGTCTGGAGGGGAGGGAGAAGATAGAAATCATTTAATATTTAAAACTTAATAGCCATATGCATAGAATATGTCTACAAGGGCACACAAGAAACTGGTAAAGTGAGTTTCCAGCCAAGGAAAGGTTGGTGGCTGGGGAGAAAGAAAGAGTAGGTGAAATTACTTTTCATTACGTTCCCTTTTGTACCTTCTGAATTTTATACCATGTACAATAGCTATTAAAAAAAGTAATAAATTTTTTTAAGAAAGTGTTCAGCCTTTCAAGTCTCCTTATAAATTACAGGAATAATTTAACACTTAAGTACTGTGAAATTTAAACAATTGACTTTTACTTTTTCAAAAAATTATATACATAATCTTTGAAAGAGCTTTCTTCTAACAGCAACTACTAGAGTTGACTAATGAATCAGCCACTACGCTAACATTTGACAAATATCGTCTTAAACTCACAAAAGCCCAGTGAGGTAAGCAATTATATCTTCATTTTACAAATAAGAAAAGGAAGGCTGAGAAAAATTATGGCCATTTCCCAACGCCACAGAGCACAGTTAAGTAGTGGAGCTGGAATTCAGAAACCTAGGTTGGAGCTAACTGCCAAAGAGCCTCCAGGGCTTCCCCTTCTTAAACTGTTCTATGGCATATATTTATACCTTGTTTTTAAAATAAAATCCACTGTATTTTGGAAACTCTGAACTATTTGGGGAAGAAATGGGCTTCAATGCTAAGTACACTTACAGGAAGGAAAGATTTGGGTTCTGGTCTTGGCTCTGTCAGTAATCAGCTCTGTGACCTTCTTTGGAAATATGATAAACTATCCGGGACTTCTAAGTTAAACAAAAGCAACAGGCTGACATGATTTTCAAGGTCCTGTCAGACTCTAAGTTTATACTTGGCTGAGAAGATTAGAAAACATGCTAAAAGTTGTTTTGAGGTTTAAAAAAAAGAAAAAACACCTTTAAATCTAAACAAAATCTTCCCAAGAGTCTTACACTTTGCTTTGTTTCCCTTCTTGTCTCATGTTTGATTACATCTTCCTTCCAGGGCAAAGCTCCCAGCACTGGGAAAGTCCAAGGGTCAAGATGAAACATCATTGATATACAAAGGATATAAAAACAAAACAAAACAAAATTAGCATTTCCCTACAATTTGGGGCTAATAGCTCCATAAAAAAAGTAGAAAAGTCAACATTGACCAACCATAGGACAACACAGTTCTCTTTAATAAAAAATTTCTTCTCAAAATTCCCTCTGTAGGGAAATAAAAGTACTAACATACAAGAAAAAACCTGTTGATGAAACCCATCACCGTCGAGTTGACGCTAACTCACAGCAACCCTATAGGACAGAGCAGAACTGCCCCATAGGGTTTCCAACTGGTGGATTCAAAGTGCTGACCTTTTGGTTAGCAGCTGAGTTGTTATCCACTGCGCCACCAACACTCCAACATACAAGATAAAGATGTTATATTATTTTGTGAAAAAATTATGTGTGTGTGTACACAGATAGATACATAGACAGACAGATATAATCCTGTTTTATGTGGATAGATACATAGACAGACAGATATAATTCTGTTTTATGTGGGAGGAAAAAGAAACCTTCCAGAACAACTATTATACACTTAGATACCTATGTACATAGGTTTGCTGGATGTATGAGAAAACGGTTGGTCCACAGGGAGAAGGAGAAAAGAGGGGTAACTTTTACTTTACATTTATATAATTTGGTACTGTTGAATTCTTTGTACAGTAACCATATATTACTTTTGTAATTATAAGATCAATAAATTAAAAATCAAATTAAGTATCTGCAGCTATGGCAGCATTTTACTAAATCTCTTTCAATGGTTTATTCTTTCTTCTGAGTCCAGCAATTGCAGTGAACTCCTTGACTTCAGTTCCACGCCCTTCTTTATCAGACAGAGCTGGTCTCCCTCAGGGGCTTTCTCTTGGTTCTTTGCCTATTTGGCTGCAACCCTGTCTTTTGTACTGTTTTGACCTTCAGAGTCTAGGCTGTTTTTCTCCATTGCCTAATCCTGACTTTTGCCACTTCAAGACTCAGGGAAATGGGGTGCTGCAATGAAAGGAGCTCAGCTTATGGACCAGAAACTTCTGCATTTGAATCAATCTTCTTTGTTTCTTCTTAGATGCACATCTTCCGGCCAGTTGTTAACCTAAGTCTCAGGTTCCTTGTCCATGAAATGGAGATAATGGCCTCAGATGGGTTCTGGTGATAATTAATAAACAGTACACAGAAAGCATACTTTTACTATTAAACATGATCTGTGCCTAGTTCACAGTAAGAGCTCAATAACCAAAAGTTACAACTGTGTTGTGTTGCTGCCGCTGTTATTACTTGGAGATTTGTGAGGATCCAAGTAAATGAGATAACATACAATGCAGTATAAAAGAACAAAGGTGTTTGATAAACTTGAGATATTATTATAATTAGGTATTTTTCTCATTGTACATAAATATTAATTTTATCTATCCGTGCTATGAATTTGGAGTCCCTAGGTGGCACAAACAGTTCAGAGCTCAGCTATTAACTGGAAAGTTGGAGGTTCGAATCCACGAAGAGGAAGCCTTGGAAGAAATGTCTGGTGATCTACTGTGTACTGTGACCATGGTCACAGCCACTGAAAATCCTGTGTGCAGTTCTACCCTGAAACACATGGGGTCACCATGAGTTGGAATCAACTTGATGGCAACTGGTTCGTTTTCTTTTTTTCTTTTTTGCTATGAATTTAGTCACTACTATAAAGCTATTTATTCTTCTAGAAGAACATCACTTCTTGTATTCCACTGCATTTTGAGAGTTTATAAATAGAGGGTCAGTTTTCAGTGCAAATTTCCAATTGTGACATAAGCTAAATAAAATCAAACTAAGCCGGGAGCCAGGGGAAGGGATAGTATAAAAACAACTCGATTAAAATTTTCTCTTGGAACCATGGTTAAATAACAACACATAATTTAAGAGAAATCACTGAAAAAAATCTGTAGATGTACCTGATTCCAGCACCATCCACTGAAGTGTGGATTCTTTTTTTCACTTTGTCTAATTATGATAATGTGATTATTTTTTTGCCAAAGCAGTTCTCAGAGTAGAAATACTCTGGTTCCAAAGAACCAGAACAGTCAGAAAAGAGATCCTTTGGCTTTAGGTTCAGTAACTAGAAATATATTGCTATACAGGTGAACACACACGCACATATAACAGAATTTCCTTTGGCTTCAAGGAACAACCACATTCTAATAAAGACCATTAAATGGAACACCAATCAGAGGCAAGTGACAAAAATCCAGTTTCCCTCTTCTAAGATTTCCTTGGAGTCCCTAAACCAAAAACCAAACCCATTGCCGTTGAGTCAATTCCGACTCATAGCAACCCTACAGGACAGAGTAGAACTGCCCCAAAGGGTTTCCAAGGAGTAGCTAGTGGACTTGAACTGCTGACCTTTTTGTTAGCAGTCAAGCTCTTAACCACTGTGCCACCAGGGTTCGGTGGTGCAAATGGTTAACATGCTTGGCTGCTAACTGAAAGGTTGGAGGTTGGAGTCTACCCAGAGGAGCCTCAGACGAAAAGCCTGGCGATCTACTTCCGAAAAATCAGCCATTGAAAACCCTGTGGAGCACAGTTCTACTGACACACATGGGGTTGCCATGGGTTGGAATCACTTGATGGCAACTGGTTCTTCTAGGCTCTCATTATGTGATTTAAACAGTAGTGGGGTCGACAGCTCTTAGGGGACTCCTGCAGGTGCCAGGAATAGCTGCAAACAAATTCTCACACTCTCAGAGGAGTTCTCGGGTTGGTTCGTAATGGACACTTTGGAGAACCTTATATGCAACTCCCAGGACCAGGATGACAATGACACTGCCCACAAAATGGATGCAAACTGTGAAGAATGTCTGCCTTGTATTTGTGAAACAAGACAGGCTTTTGTTGCACACATACAGGATGCTCTGTCTGGGAATCTAGTTCCATTTTCTAAAAGTCAGGATGCTGAGTCACAGCCTGAACAAGTTACAGGGAAACTCATGGCACAGACAATGGTGATAAATACCTCAGCTATAAACCAAGAAAGGGAACCAGTAAAGGGAACTTGTTCCAGGTAATACCAGAATCGTGTTGTGACAAGAGTAATCAGCAAATTCCTGTAAATACCATATTTAGATGTCAGGAATTACACTGTTTATCAACCAAGAATAAGCTGATAAACATAGCAACACAATGGTTAATCAAAATTTACAAATATAAATTTTAAGAAGTTACTAAGTACTTGGAAGTTACTTTTTCCTCTATGTTTTATAATGGCATTATATATGTGGCTTATTTAATTTAATTCAATTAAAGCAAGTGGCTGTACTAGTTCCCCATGGCTGCTCTAACAAATTAACAAATTTAAACAATACACATTTATTCTCTTATAGTTCTGGAGGTCAGAAGTCTGAAATCAGTTTCATTAGGCAGAAATCAAGGTGTCAGTAGGGCCAAGCTCCTCCCGAAGGCTTTAGGGGAGAAACCATTTCCTTGCCTTCGGCTTAGAGAGCTGCAATCCTTAACATCCTTGATTCTAGCCCTTCTTCCATCTTCAAGTCAGCAGTGTAATGTCTTGCTTCAATGTCACATTGACTTCTTCTCTGCAGTCCAATCTCCTGTCTCCCTCTTATAAGAACACTTACCCAGGTAATCCAGGATAATCTTCCGATTTCAAAATGCTTAATTGAATCATATCTGCAAGATTTCATTTGCCACATAAGGTAACATTCACAGGTTCTGTCTATAGTGCCACGTTGTCCCTGCCTCTCAACATTCACAGGTTCTGCAGTTTGGACCTTGATGTCTCTAGGGGTCTTTATTCAGACCACCACACTAGCTAAATTAGCTTTTTTGTTATAAATGTACACAGAGCATCACATCACTATAAGGTCATAGTTTCCCATGCCCAAATCATAACTATGTCCACACAACAGGTAGTCTATACTACTTGAAAAAGTTCACTCTTGGCAGCTACTAGTAATAAATGCATATTTCTAAAGAAAAACCAAAAAGTTTATTCAAGAATACCCTGAAATCTCAAGCTGCAATAAGAATACTACAAATACTAACTTTCCTTTTTTTTGTTGAGCGACTCCAAAATAGTCTCTTGGAGGTGAGGGTATAGAAGGGAAATTTTAACAAGCAGGATTTCTAAAGGGGTAAATATCTCATTTTTATATTTAATGATTTCAATCTGCACTGAAATTAGTTGTTCACTTTTTATAATCACTTACAAAGCAAAGGAAGTCTCCCAAAAAGATTTTTTTCTTTTACTAAAGCTCTCTAGCCTGCCAAGGAATCCTTTTTGTTGTTGTTAATTTTTTTAACTCAAAATGAATCATATGCTCTGACTTCAAAATAAATTTTACAGAAAATAACATCAGGAGATAGCAACATATTTCAGTGATACAATTTTTCCGGAGAAACAGAAAAATTTTGGTTTCTTGCAGCCATTTCAGCAAAACAGGCAGCTAATTCAAGCATGTTGTTGTTGTTAGGTGTTGTCGAGTCAGTTCCAATTCATAGTGACCCTATGTACCACAGAACCAAATGCTGCCCAGTCCTGCACCATCCTCACAATCGTTGCTGTGTTTGAGCCCCTTGTTGGAGCCACTGTGTCAATCCATCCTATTGAGGGTCTTCCTCTTTTCCGTTGACCCTCTACTTCATCAAACATGATGTCCTTCTCCAGGGACTGGTCCCTCTTGATAACATGTCCAAAGTACTGAGATGAAGTCTTGCCATCTTCGCTTCTAAGGAACACTCAGGCTGTACTTTTTCCAAGACAGATTTGTTCAATCTTCTGGCAGTCCATGGTATACTCAATATTTTTTGTCAACACTATAATTCAAATGTATCAACTCTTTTTGGTCTTCCTTATTTACTGTCTAGCTTTCACATGCATATATGAGGAGATTAAAAATACCATGGCTTGGGTCAGGCACACCTTAGTCCTCAAAGTGATATCTTTGCTTTTTAATTTTTTTTTTTTTTTTTTTTAACACTAAACACCTCAATATAAGGAAAACAAAAATCCTCACAACTAGACCAATAAGCAACATCATGATAAATGTAGAAAACACTCAAGTTGTCAAGGATTTCATTTTACTTGTGTCTATGATCAACACCCATGGAAGCAGCAGTCAAGAAATCAGACGACGTACTACATCAGGCAAATCTGCTGCAAAAGACTTCTTTAAAGTGTTAAAAAGTGAAGACATCACTTTGAGGACTAAAGTGTGCCTGATTCAAGCCATGGTATTTTCAATCACCTTACACACATGTGAAAGCTGGGCAATGAATAAGGAATTCAAGCATAGGTACTATGAAAAATTTTAAGCAAAAATAAAATGATGCTAGGGATTTGAGTTTTGGATTTTAATCTAACTCCCTGTTAACTGCTTAAACTATAAAACATAGAGTAAAATAAAGGCTAAAATAAATACAGTCCTGAAAATAATTAGTTTATGATATAAATTAATGCTTTCCTGAAAAACCTAGTAATTGAAACATAAAGCTTAAGATCAGCAGAAATGGCCTCCTGGTAGAAAACAATTATGAGTGGCATAAAATTAGAATATGTTCTAACTCAACTTTCTCCCGCCTCAACTTTTAAAATATATCCTAATAATTTTAAATTGCTTCTGAACAATTTTATACACACACATATACTTACCCTCTTATAATAATATGATTTCAACGCCATAAACTATAAGTGGTTTCATAACTTGTCTTGCCATTACAGGTACTTTCAGAAAGAATAATCTGAGTTATAAAATTTTAAAATTATTTTGGCAGATGGCCTCAATTTAGTTGGCTTCCATCCAATATATCCATTCAATTTCTTAGTGGTATTTTTTCCAAATGATATATATTGGCAGTTTCCTTGGGAAGTGACATTGCTTAAAAATGTGATTCAAGGAGTGGGCACTGGTAATACCAACTCTGCAAATTTTTCTTCTAAAATTAAGACAGAACTTTGGGGTCCAGAGCCCAAGGGTGAACCAAAAATAGATTTTTTAAGGAATAATCCCAGGCTTGCTTCTATACTTCTCTGAGGAACCACCTCCCGGGTGATAACCATCCAATCATATGATAGTCTTGGTCAGGCTCTCCCAAGAGCCTCATCGATGGTCATCTCTCAAGTATACTTTCTACTCTTAACCAACCACAAAAAACATCAGGCTCCAAACTTTGCCACAGAACCAATCCTGAGTAGAGCAGAGAAGATGATAAGACTGATAAAGACCTGTACAAAAGACATGCCGTCTGCTCAGAGACGAGTAACTGGATGCCTGCTGGCATGTTCTGCTTGACCCACAAAGCACTTTTTAGAAGTCCAAATGGCTGAATAATGAGTGTTTAAAATGAGGACATTTCACAAAAAAATTTGGATTTCAGGCTCATCCTAAAGAATCAGAAGACATAATAGCACTGATCAATAGCTCCACGTGGTAAAGCAGGATAAAGCTGAGTAGCAGCAGCTTCCCTCCTCCGAAAGAGCATGTGCTATCCAGTAACCTGTCTCTCCCTTCCTTATGATGCCCTGTCATGGACTGAATTGTGTCCCCCAAAAAGTGTGTGTATCAATTTGGCTAAGCCATGATTCCCAGTGTTGTAACACCATCCTAACCCAGGTCACATCCCTGATCCAACGTAAAGGGAGTTTCCCTGGGGTGTGGCCTGCACTACCTTTTATCTCTTGTAAGAGATTAAAAGGAAAGGGAAGCAAGTGGAGAGTGGGGGACCTCATACCACCAAGAAAGAAACACCAGGAGCAGAGTGCATCCTTTGGACCCGAAGTTCCTGTGCAGAGAAGCTCCTAGTCCAGGGAAGACTGATGACAACAAGGACCTTCCTCCAGAGCTGACAGAGAAAGAAAGCCTTCCCCGGAGCTGATGCCCTGAATTTGGACTTCTAGCCTACTAGACTGTGAGAAAATAAATTTCTCTTTGTGAAAGCCATCCACTTGTGGTATTTCTGTTAGAGCAGCACTAGATGACTAAGACATGCCCCAATACCTGAAGCTGGCAGTTACCACTTATTCTCCACTCATTAAATTACCTCTTTGGTCTCCAAGGTTTGCAATTTTTGTTCCAGACAGCATCAAGTTTTCTCCTTGGGTCAATTCAGATCATCAGAAAGTTGCCGTCTTGGACCATATAGCGTTGGTCCACTGAAGAATATATTGGCATTATGCCCTGTCTTTTCATCAACAGATATTTGCAAGAAAAAAATTCTGTTTTTATGGATGTTGTTAAAAACACTACCACTACATTTTTCAGAGCCTCCATGTAAAGGCCCATATAATTAGAGTTAAGAGCTAAGAAGGACTTTGTTACCTACGGAATGGGTGTGCTCTCCTCATGGATAAGAACTATGTTAAAGATTCCCTTTTTAACAGTAAACATGAAATACTTCTGAGTCAACCACACAATGAACAGCATGCATTTTACTGTCCTATTTTTCATTCCAATGTATATGTTCCCAAGTCTGGAGTTTCAATATTAAGTGTATTTTGTAATTTTTAATAAAGGCAACAGAGAAACTATATTAATACAAGAATAATCTCAGCCTAGTCCTTGCACCACCTCCTAAGGGAACGTCTTGGGTTTTCTGCTCAGCTTTTTCCCCCCTTTTAACACAGCTGTGAGAAATGAATTATGAGGGAGAGATGAAAAAAGACTTGGAGTGAGAAAGGAAATAGAAGAAAAGAGATCTAGAGAAAAAGGAGAAAGGTAAGGACATGAGTAGCTATACTGACTGGATTTATTTGGGGAGAACTATTGTGGAGGTTTCAAGAGAAAAAGGAGCTTGGGGAAGCAACTGACAATCACATAAAAGGCACTGAGTCAGAGAGATGGGAAAGAGTACTTTTTAGGTTTTACTATGTATAATGCATTTACTCCTCCCTTGAATGTCTGGAGCCCCGGTGGTGCAGTGGTTAAGCATTCAGCTGCTAACCAAAAGGTTGGCAGTTCGAATCCACCGACCACTCCTTGGAAACCCCATGCGGCAGTTCTACTCTGTCCTACAGGGTCACGATGAGTCAGAATCAACTCAATGGCCACAGGGTTTTGAATGTTTTCTGAGAGGTGAAGTAAATATTCAGATTATTTTCAATTATTTTTTCTGTCATACTTTTTTCTTTGAATGTGACTTTGTGCTAGAACTAAACCAAAACAAAGCTCATTACATATGGGTTATGTATGCGAAGTCTTAATAAGTTGCCGCCAATCTTCGTGGAGTAAGATGAGGCACGAATAAACAAATAAATGAATAAAAAAATGAACAAACTTCAGTCCTAGAAAGATAAAGCAAGGTAGTTATAAGTTATCTATGTCAAATTTTACAAACTGATATAACTGTTGAATTTGGATTACATCATACAGACTAAAAGGCAGCAATCTCAAGTAAAGTTGTTTCACCCCCTTATAGTGAGGGAAATCAAACTCCATCCAGTATCAATCTACTAATTTAAAGAATAATATAAAACTTTTTTTTTTTTTGGGGGGGGGGCAGACTAACAATTCCTCTCACCCAAACACCTCCTCATTTCCCCTAAATAAAGAGAACTAGAATTCCCTATCATTAACTCTTCGTCATACCTTATGTGTCACTTGGCACACTGGTGAAACAAACTTCAATATATGGCTTTAACTGAGTAATCAAACCACCTTCTCCAGCAAGTCCTGACCAAGAAACGTTCGCTTTGATTTTATGATACTTTCTTTTTGATTATCTAAGAGTCGTTGATAAAAGGCAAGATTTTCATAGATTTACAATTGTTCACGTTGTTTTAAACGTTCTGACTGCAGAAATTCCTTTTAATTTTAGTACACTCTATAAAACCCTTTTAAATGTTTATAGTACTGGAACAACAGTCATCCAAATTTCCTGTGGATTTCCATGCTTCTGCATTAAGCCATAAGAAAACTCAGCTGGACTTTATTTTGGCTGAGATTAAAGGAAGCTTCTGAAGAAAACCAAAATAGAATGAAAACAATATTTCATTAAGAAGGGGAAAATAAATGTGTTTTTAACTATTACTGAGACTCTTTGCAGGGAATATCTCAGCTATAGTTCAAAATAAGAGTCAAATAAAAGATATTTTCAATGTTGTTTTTATGGATTAGGCCAAAAAAACCTCAGTCATCCTCAGGAAAGTGTCCCTTAAAAACAGGGGCTCAACATTTAACCCATGTATACATTATAATTTCATGATGGCATGGGCAAAAACTAAAATGCATCATTTGTCAACTATTACATCGTTAGTAAGAGTGATACACACACACACACACACACACACACAAATAAGGCACTCTACCAATAGATGAATTATTCTATGTGCAGATATTGTTTTAAAGGACTTGTGATAAAGAAAGCATGATAAGGAGTTGTTCATGGAGTTGTTACAATATTAAAAATGTTAAAATTATAAAATAATAATTTAAAACAATAAAATAACTACCTAAGATAATAAATTATCTTTTCCATATTGTTTTCAAAGAATTATAAGTTGTGGAATCTCAGGTAGGAAAGTTCGTTAAAAAGTCATCTCATCAAATCATCCATTAAATGATGGTATTAGCTACTACACTTAAATCCTCTTTCAAAAACTCCAATACCTAGAAACTCACTGAGACTCACTGTATATTACTATTATTCTTTTTAAACTCTAACTTCAGTCTCTAAGATTCCTATGGGTGCAAAAAGTTTGTACTTGACTGCTAACCTGAAGGTTGGTAGTTCGAACCAACCCACTGATACTGAAGAAAAGGCCTGGCTATCTGCTTCGGTAAAGATTACAGCCAAGGACACCCCATGGAGCAGTTCTATTCTGTAACATGTGGGGTCACAACGAATTGAAATCAACTCAACTGCAACTAACAACAACAACTCCAGTCCCCAGTACAGTGCTTGACACACTAGTCAAGTTTAGCAGACTTTTCTTGGCCTCTATACAATCTATTCTTCTTTGTTTTGGCATCAAGACCTTATTTTCAATAAATATACCCTCCCCAGTCTAATACCATTTCTGGGTAGGGCTCCAGCCCAACTCCAGGAGTGAAATGCTTGACTCAGTCTTGTCCAGTCAAAGCACTGACCCCCCTCTCCTCCTAGCTGCAGTGATTAGTCCAAGAACTGTACAGGATCTAAGCTGGTTCAAGCTGAGTGAATCTCAGGATTTATGTGACCTACTGGCAAGGACACTCACTTTCCCTGCTGTTCCATTAGGGATACCCCAAGTGGCCAGCATTTACTTATCAACTAAAGCTTGAAAAGGAAGCCAAAAGAATGGGAAGGCACAGAAACTGGGTCAGGATGACATTATTTAAGCCCCAAATCCAGGCATTCCTGAAGTCAGATCTAACTGGGGGCTTTTAACTTATGTGAGCCAATAGGTCCTCCACCTCCTTTTTTTGCTCCTAAGCTAGTTTGACTGGTTTCCTGGTACCTGCCCCCTTAAAACGGGTGTAATAGTTTCAGAGGACTTCCATAACAAAATATCTCAAAGTGAGTGGCTTATAAGAACAGAAATTTATTGTCTCATCATCCTGGAGACTAGAAGTCCAAATCAGAGTGTCAGCTATGTTGATTCCTTCTAAGGCTTTGATGGAGAATCTGTTCCATGCTCCTTTTCTAGCTTCTGCTAACTCCAGGCATTCCTTGGCTTGCAGCTGCAATGCCACATGGCATCCTTCCTCTGCCTCTCTCTCTCTTCTCCTCTTTTATAAGGACACCAGTCATACATGATTAGGACCCACCCTACTCCAATATGACCTCTTGTTAACCTAACTGATAATCCCAGGCTTGCTTCTTCAAAGAACATCTTCAAAGTCTCTATTTCCAAACAGGGTCCCACTCAAAGGTACAGGGGTTAGGACTTCAACATCTCTTTTTGGGGAGGTATCATTCAATCTATAACAAGGGGGAAGAGGGTCCTAACTATTATAGAAATCCACGTTAGTAAGGTTGTTCCACACAAATGACCCCAAAATGTGGATTGGCTGAGCTAGGGTTGAATGGTAGCTGGGAAGTTGGTAGTCCCTGTCATGATAAAACAGATGCCTGTTATATCTTAAAACTCTGATCAAATGTCAAATGCCTACCGAAACTGCCTCATTAGGGGGCTTACGAGAATTTTTAGGATTCTGGAATAAGTTGCTATGAGTCGGAATCGACTCGATGGCAGCAGCAGGCATCGGGGGAGTAAGCTGTCTACTTCTTTTAGCCTTCAGTCAAGTCTAACAATTACAGGCAAGCTTGGGCTGTAACTGGTCTACTGAATGCAGAGTGAGACATACAACTCAGCTAAGAGAAGCCATTTGTCTATGGCTTGTAACAGCTGACAGTCTTGTGACCTGAAGTTTCATAGGGGTGGAAAAGCCAAAATATTTGCTCCCAAACTAAACTTAGTGCAAGGAACATAGGGGAGTCTGCTCTACAGAGATGAGGATCTGTGAGAAGCTGATTTTCCCCAGGTCCCTCCCAAATATCTCGTTATTCCCTCTGCCAGACACACAGGATAATGGCCCAACTGCAGTGATGCAGACAGAATGGTACAAGCTAAGGAGCAAATAAGGAGCCCTGGTGCCCTGGTGGTGCAACAGTTAAACACTCAGCTGCTAACTGAAAGGCTGCTGGTTTGAACCCACCCAGTGGCTCCAAGGGAGAAAGACCTGGCGATGTGCTTCCATAAAGATTCTTGTGTTGCTGTGTGCCATTGTGCTGATTCCAACTCATAGCAACCCTATATGACAGAGTAGAATTGCCCCATAGAGTTTCCTAGGCTAGAATCTTTTTGGGAGCAGATAACTTTCGTCCCATGGAGCCGTTGCCTGGGTTCAGAGGCATATCTACAGAAAAATCCTTATGGCAAGCACTGAAATTGCACCCCTGCAGGCCCACAGCAGGGGTAATGTGCGCCCAAGGGCAATCCTAAGTTGCACCCACCCCAAGTTGAGCACCCAGGGGCAAGCTCTAAATTGCACCCTCTCCCCCCACCACCCCAATTTCAAGATGAATAGATGTTGACAGTGGCAACAGGCCAGCAGAAACACCTTGTTTCCTCTTATCCAGCTGCCTCAGTCAGGTGCCTTTCATATTTGTGGTGCCTTGGAATGTCATTCCACCCCTCATCTGGCGCTACCTTAGACTTGCGCCTGAGGGCAGATGACCCCCTCTACCCCCCTCCCTCCACTACGCCTCCGTGTCTACAGTGCTTGAGGAAGGACGTTGGGCCATACCAGGTTAACAGAACCTGCTCAGTGGCGCCCCTCCCCTTCGAGTGGCGCCCAGGGCACATGCCCAACCTGCCATACCTTAGATTCCTCTCTGGCATGGGTGTGAACTGATCTTTCAGTAAGCAGCCAAGTGCTTAACCACTGAGCCACCAGGGCTCCTCTGTAAAGATTATAGCCTAAAAAAACCACAAGGGCAGTCATACTCTGTCACGTGGGGTTGCCATGAGTCAAAGATCAACTTGATGGCATATAACAACAAGGAGCAAATAAATAGTGCTTCTCCAACTCAGGCCACTATTTTATACTGCCCCGAAGCAAAGGCTCCAAGGGAAGCCACTACTCTGAAACCCGGGGAAATGGGCTGAGCACCTGTCCACTGCTACAAGACCAAAATTCCCAGGCCAAGTTCTATCTCGATCCAAAGACCATAGCTCAGCCAAATCAATGCCTCTGGTTACTAGACCATGGGACTGGGCCAAGGAAAACAGAATAAAAGCCTGCTGAATTTTTAATGGAATTGTATTATCAGAGAAAAACCCTGAAATTGCTCAACTCCAAAGCAATCCCTAGGTCCCTGTCTTCATTTTCTAGTGCTGCTATGACAGAAATACCACAAAGTAAGGTGGCTTTAAAGAACAAAAACGTATTTTCTCACAGTTCTGGAGGCTAAAAGTCCAAATTAGGCTTCCAGCCATGTTGATTCCTTCATTGTAGGTTGTTTCGGGTGTTCTTTGGTTTCTTGGCTTGTAGACAACCCTCACATGGCATCTGCCTTCCCGTGTGTGTGTGTGATTGTGTGAGTGTGTGTGTTTGTGTATGTGTGTGTGCTTGTGCGCGCGCGCGCACACGCATGCATACTGCTCTCTTTATAGCTCAGAAGTGATTACATTTAGAATTCATCTTACTCAGGTATGATCTAATTAACATAACAAAGAAACCCCTATTTGCAAGCAGGATTACATTCATAGAGGGACTGGGATTCCACCACATATTTTGGGGACACAATCTAATCCACAAGAGTTCTCAAATTTATTTCCATCAGGAAATTGGCTGCAAGTGAGGTCCAGCCCCAGCAGGGTTCCTCCTCAATGTTCTCAGGGCAGTGGACAAGAGCAAGCCACTCCAGAGCTGATCTGGTGGCTGCCATAAGGCTGACCAGGGAAGTCACTCTACTGCCAGAGCAGGAAGAACCTGATATTCCTGTTCATCAACATCTGGTAAATGCCACAGACCACTGGCCACCCTGTGCTGTTTCCTTTCTATGCTCCCCTTTCCCAAACGGAGTTTTTACTTCAATCCAATCAGAGTGACTCTTCACGCTACAGAGCATGCTACCAGAAAATACTCTTGATCTTTCCTACCCAGTTAGATGTGAGGCAAGAGCTGTAGCAGGCATCCTGTCACCACACAGGAAACGTCTAGAGCCATCTGGCTCACTGTGGGGGCTGATAATGAAGGGGAAACAGAGCTGAGAGATGCACTATATGAACTCCGAATCTAGGTATTCTTAATGCCACGCCTAATTCTGGATTTTGGGGATATGTGATCTAATTCATGACCTTTTATGCTTAAGGAGTCTGAGATCACTTGCATCAAAAGGTAAGGAGCCCTGGTGGTAGAATGGTTAAGTGCTAGCTGCTAACTGAAAGGTTGGTGGTTCAAACCCAACCAGCGACTCTGCAGGAGGACAACTGCCAAAATCTGCCTCTGAAGTTTCCACCCACTGGTTTGACTTTCCCTCCCTTGTGCCGTAGGAGAAATGAGACAGACAGACAGACAGACAGACAGACACAGACACAGACACACACACACACACACACACACACACACACACACACGTTCGCTGTGAGTTGGAATTGGCTCGATGCAGTTGAGTTTAGGGGTGGCGGGCTTTCTGCTTCCAACTGTGGAAGGCCTGCCACGAGGTGCGGAAGTTTCAGTTCTCTAAGGCACAAGGGAGGGGAAGTCAAACCAATGGATGGAAACTTCAGAGGTAGATTCTAGCGTTCAGTCTCACAAGAACTTTATGTCATTCATTTATTTACGAATAATAATTGTTCTCTGTATCAGTTAGTGTTCCTTTTGCCATCCTAATAAAAAAAAAAAAAAAAACCCTGTTGCTATCATGTCACTTCTGACTCATAGTGACCCTATAGGAAAGAGTAGAACTCCCTCATAGGGGTTCCAAGGCTGTAATCTTTATGGGAGAAGATTGTCACATTTTTCTCCTGCGGAGTCGCTGGGTGGGTCTGAACCACCAATCTTTCAGTTAGCAGCAGAGTCAGTTAGTGTGTGGCTAGTTAGGGCATTCATTCATCCAGCAAACATGTATATTGCTTCTACTGTGTGTCCTGGATACTGTGTTAAGCACTAAGTATACAGTGATGACTAAGACAGACATATCTATCCTTTGAAACTATTTGTGCATATTTTCCCCCTAAAAACAGGCCCTTACTGCTCAGTACTTTATTACTTAATGCTACATATAGGAAGATATCTCTTTACGACTTCATTTGTGTTGCATTGAATTGCACTGTATGTATATACCTTTTTGTTTTCGTACAAACGATCTGTAGAATAAACTCCTAGCTGTGATCAAAGCCTATGTGCAGTTGAAATTTTGACAGTTATCCCAAATTGCCCTCTGAAAATGTTGCCCCAGTTTGCACTCCTACACACAGTGCTTTTTGTGGGGTTTTACTTAACATTCTGCTGTGAAGTATGTGCTTCTTTAAGGTTCCTATTGTTGGTGTCTTGGTCTATGTCAGCTTCGCCTCCCTCCCTTTTCCAGTCTTTTCGTCTTTTTCTTTCCTTTCTTCCTTTTTTGTCTTCCTTCCTCCCTTTGCTTCTTCATCTATCCATCAATATTTATTAAGAGGCTATGACATACTGGACAGAGTGGTAAACAGCTCTGAACATCCAGTGTTGTCTTGGGCGGCACACAGTGCGAGCTACATTGAATGGGGAAGGAGATAATAGAGGACAAAAATGCCTCTCTTGCCAGGCCACAGATGAGACTGCAGGTGCAAATGTCTTCAAGCTCCATCCATACTGTAGCATGCTCACTTGAGAGCCATAAGCATAACAAGGGGCAAAGATGTATCTTGTATAAAGAGAAAGGGAAGGTACTAGAGGTATTTAGCCTGAAGAAGAATAAAACCACCTCACAAGATTCAGTATCTCATCTTTATCAGTAAGTTAGCTTATGTGATTTTTAAGATACTTTCTAGCACTAAATTTCCGTAAAAAATAAACAATTAAGCAAATAAGTAAGTCTAAATCTTGTAGGGATTGATTATTCAGAGAACAAAAAATCTTTAGTTTTTTTTTTAATGAAATTGCTTAGAATTTTCTTCTAGCAGTAAGGGACCAACTATACCATGTCCACGTGTATTTAACAAGTATTATTAATATTTTTAAGTCACTTTAGATTTATCTAGTGATGATTTTAGATACACAGACAAGTGTTTAGTAGAAATATTCCATATAGACAAGTGCTTAATGGAAGCTTTCCATCGTTAAAATCAAACATTTGTGTTTATTAAAAAAGCAAAACCAAAAATAAGCCACCCACGTTTCTTTTAATACTCTCCCACTGTGTATCAAAGTACATCTTACTTTTTAAAATTCTCTTTCATTTCTAGATAATCTACCTAACAAATGTTTTTGTATGCATTGTGATTTTTTAAAAAATAGTAAAAACGTTTACACCTTAGCATGTCTTTTTTTTTTTTTTTAATGTCCATTATTATTTCTCAGAGGAAACAACTTTGTAGAATCAACAAGAAGGAAGAGACAGTGAGAAGAAAGGAGGAAAGAACTCTTGCCAGTAACCACACTATAGTTTCTATACAGGAAGAGCTTAGGGGTAAAATTGATTATGGAAGAAAGAAGAGGCAAGCAGACTCTTTTCTAAGGACTGCATGCTTATTTGGGGTGGCACGTGGGAAATGTTGATGACAATGGGCATGGGAAGGTGTCTAAAGCCCCCAAAGTACTTCTTGCCTCTATCTTGATTAAAGCAGAAAACCAGCCCCACTGAATTCTTTTAAGAGTCTTGGTTGCTGTCTAGTTAATTAAATGTTTTATATCTATGTGTGTGTTTTCATTATAAGCACATTTGTCATTCCTGGTTTCTGCCTTTTTCTTTAATTTCCCATTTTCTCTTCAGTGAGGTAAACTATGAAGATCACTTACAATCTATAGCCGCAAATTAACAAATCACCAAATTTCTAGGGCCAATTGCTTCACTCCATGGTAACACAGATTGGGGCAAGAATTTTATTTAGGAATAAATACCTGTTTCATTAAAACACAATTTCTGGATGTTAGGAAAATAATTTATATACGATACAAGAAAGAAAACTATTCGTAAGTTGCAGAGAGAAACTGAAACTGGTAATAGACTCTTGGTGAGCAGAACATGTGGCAGAGGAGAAAGAAGACCCAGCGACCATGCCGTGCTATGACACGACAGTGTGATAATGTCCCACAGATGAGAAATCTGGACCATCCTGGGCTGCAGGAAACAAGGATGGCTGATAGTTACTAGCAGGCCTTCATGAGCCCTGTCAAAGAACTTCTCACTGGGTGTAGCACCTGACCAGGAGGTAAACTTGATGCTGAGTGTCACCAAAACTGGCTGTGAACTCTGAGCAGCCCACCAGCCAAACATGATAAAAAACAAAACAAACAAAAAAAACCTGTGAACTTAGGAGCCCTGCTGGCACAACAGTTAAGAGCTTGGCTGCTAACCAAAAGGTCACCAGTTTGAATTCACCAGTCACTCCTTGGAAATCCTATAGGGCAGTCCTACTCTGTCCTGTAGAGTCACTATGAGTCAGAATCGACTCGATGGCAACGGGTTTGGTTTTTGGTTTTTGAGTATCCTTGATAAGCTAAGCCCTCCCAGGTCCTAACTGAAGGCACTTTACTAACCAATGAAAAATGAGACTGGCTAAAACCAACAGCTTATGAACTTATGGACTCATTCTCCATATCCAGGGCACAAACTTCAATACTTAATTTAAATATAACTAGAGAACTGGTGTGTGTTCTCTTGCCCGAAAAGTAATAAAATAAATTCAGGGCTTGTCTTGTTGATCCCTTTGACAGTTAAAAGAAGAGTGAAGTATTTGGGTGATCTCCCTGCCAGGGGAGACAGAAGCAACCAAAATTTGCTCTGGTAGTGCTGATTAGGTTTAGCGCACAAAATGACAAAGTAGAGAGCCTCCTAAAAGTGATCAAACCCATCAGCTAAGAGGACTTTATCTAGACACATGGTCAAGGGACTGCTTCCTAATGGAAGAAATCTGAAATGACTCACTAGTGTCTTTGAAGTTCTGAGTAGGAATTCCTGGATCTGGGTCTTCAGTGATGTTTTCCTCTCATCTTCAAACTGAAGATTGTGATTTTAAATCAAAAGGAATATATGGAAGTGTACAGTAGACAATGCAAAGAACTGATGTGAATGATAGGCTTCTCAGAGAATATAAGGAATCTCAGTGTCCTGGTCACATGCAAATCCCATGCAATTTGACATCTTCATGCATCTGCTTTGATGGTCATCCCTCTGCTCAGACTCCCCTCCTTCCTTTTCTCTTCATGGCAAACATTACTCACATCTGAAGACAGCCCAAATGTCACCTCTTCCAAGATGGCACCCAGGCTTTCAGATAGTCGCTTTTTCTGCCCCACATCCTTAACACTTGGCAGTGACCTTGGTTCCAGTCTATATTCCATTGTTACTACCTTCTTAAGCATCCTATTATTTCACCAGGTTGTGTACTCCTACAAATGTATGTTGAGGGAAAGGACAGATACGCCTGATTTCACTGGCAGAGACTAAAAGGGAAATGACTCAAAAAGGGTAATATATTCTTCCATAATAAATTCTGTCCACTCCACAAGTGAGCCTGTTCAAGAGGCAAAGCGAAAAGGCATCTCAAGAATAAAATATGGCCCACGAGCTTTGGTTTTCACTGGACACTTTAAAGGAATGGCCAGAAAGCACATAATTAAGCTCGAGCAAAAGCAAAAACCAAATGTAAGAACAATGATGGAAAGCTTAAGTTCAAATGCACAGAATTTTGTAAATCTTACAAAGGAAAAATAACAAGGAAATGTTAAGAGTTGCTGAGACGATGAAGAACTAGGAAGCACTAGGCCCACGGCCTGCAGCACGCTGGGTGAAACTAATGTATAACAGAGATAAAGTAGATCTAGTCCAATCCTATTTTGTAGCTCTATCAAAGAGAATAAGAAAAAAAAAATGAAGCATTCATTGCTAAGAAGGAAATGAAATCCAGGTTGAACAACGAAAGTCAGAAGAGGTACTTAGCTACTTCAAATGTGCTCAAGTCTTCAGTCCTGGATGAAGCAAGCCTTGAGTAATCAAATAATAACAGACCCATTACCAGTAGTCTCTGGAGGAATCATGGAGAAAGAAGATTGGAAGTAGAGGACAGAGAAAGCTTGGTTTTTAAAAGAGAGGTTAAAAAAAGAAAAAGATTCTAGAAATGACAAATCAAGTAGCTTAATACCAACTCCCAGAAAAATAAACTAACATGCCTGTCTGTCAGATGCAGTGGAGATTCAGTCCCTGGGTGGCAGCCCAGATGACATCTGCCTTTCAACTAAAAGATTTTTATGATTCTGAAGTCAGGCATGGCGCCTATATTAGGAAGACGAATGGAGGAATAAAACTTTGAGACCAAGTTGAAATAAGCTTAACATCTGTAAAAGAAAATGCTGTGCTGTTTTGTTTTGTTTTTCCTAATTTCTAAATCACTTCTTCCAGGTCTCCAGGGGATTAGTTAATTACCTGGTACCTCTACATTCTGACCTACTCTTAGACAGAGACTGAAGTACCTCATATGATGAGGTGCCTATAAAATTAAGCCTTTATAAAACAACAACAAAAAAAAGCTTATGGAAATGACACTCATTAGAATTCTAAATGCAAGAAAAGAAATTATCAGCTGTTATTAGAGCTATACAGATATAAGCTCATCACTACATGTTGTTTACTCGAAAATGCAGGAACATGTTTGCTACTGGCTTGCTTTTTGTATGTGGTAGGCTGCTACAGCTAGCCTAACCAGCTGTACTTATCAAATACACTGTACATCAAATTCATACATGGATGTTACTGCCTGCTGCAGTTAACATCAGCATTTCATTTAAAACAGATATGAGCAATTGATGCTGGGCTATAACGACAATACTAAAATACTAATATTTTTAAATAGTCAGTTATAGTTTATTTTTAAAATTCATATTAGTAAGGGAAAAAGTTAATACCACCAGAGTGCTTTAATTCCTAGCACTGTACTTCCGTTTCTTAAAATAATACTCAAAAGTTCTACTCAATAAACTTATACACTTAGGCATTTCCCAACTACCTCTGGACATACATGTATTGTGAAGAGAGATATTATACACATAGCTGTTACAGAAATTTTCTATGGAAAAAATGATATAAAAAGTTTTCATTTTATGCATTAAAACTGAAATTTCTATTATGAACAGAATTATTCTAATTATGCTTACATTATATTTGGAGGTACTAGTGGTGCAAAAGGAACCCTGGTGGTGCAGTGGTTAAGAGATCGGCTGCTAACCAAAAGGTTGGCAGTTCGAATCCACCAGCCGCTCCTTGGAAATCCTATAGGGCAGTTCTACTCTGTCCTATAGGATCGCTATGAGTTGGAATTGACTCGATGACAATGGGTTTTGGGTTTGGAGTGGTGCAAGGAGCCCTGGTGGTGCAGTGGTTAAGAGCTCAGCTGCTAACCCAAAGGTCGGCAGTTTGAATCCACCAGCCAGTCCTTGGAAACCCCATGGGGCAGTTCTACGCTGTCCTATAGGGTTGCTATGAGTTGCAATCAACTTGACAGCAATGGGTTTGGTTTAGTTTGGTTTTTAGTAGTGCAAATGGTTAATGGGCTCAGCTGCTAACCGAAAGGCTAGTAGTTCGAGTCCACCCAGAAGCACCTCACAGAAGAAAAGCCTAGCAATCTACTTCCAAAAAAGGAGCCATTGAAAACCTATGGAGCACAATTTTACTGACACACATGGGTCACCATGAGTTGGAGTTGACTTGTGGGCAACTGGTAACCAGTGATATGGGAGTAGTAGTTGACAACAAGGACATTACAATGATATATAAGTAGTAAGAAATCCTGGCTCCATTACTTCCTAGTTGTGTAAGTTGGAGAATTAGGAAATACCACGTCGAGCCTGTTTCTATCCCTATTAAATGAGGAAAACAATACCAACTCCCTCACGGGGTTGTTCTGAGTATTAAACGAGGTCATATCTGTAAAGCTTCTAGCACAGAGCAAACACTCAGCAAAAGGTCGTCCATGTTACCAACAATATTCACAAGTGAAATTTTAGAACATGTACAGGCCCTAGATGGACAAGGTCATGTAACCTAGTGTGACTTGTCTTCTGCTTTATTCTCTTGCTAACATCCTCATGACTTTACAGAGGGTCAGTCTTCAAGCTCTCCCTCTCTGATAGATCATCCCCACTAGCAGACAAACATGCTCTAATACTCCTCCTCTTCCATCTTTAAAAACTTATCCTTCCTTGACTCCCACATCTCCCCTCCTGCCATGGCCCTAATTTTTGGGTTCTAGTCTCACCCAGGTTCTCAGAAGAACTGCCTAGAAGCTTGGCTTCCACTCCCTTTCTTTCCATTCACTTCAAAGTGGCTTCTCTCACCACTGCACTGAAGCTTCTTTTATTCAATCACCAAGTTGTCAAATTTAATGGATTATTTTCAGTCCTCATCTTAGTATACCTCTTAGCTGCTCCCAAAACTGCCGACCATTCTCTTCTTCTTGAAATGCTCACTTCTCTTGGCTGCTGTGATTCTACCTCTTTTGGATTTCATGTTACTTCTCTTTCTGTACTAGACCTCTAAATGTTGGAGTTCCCAGTTCTGCTTTCCCATTCCGTAGTCGGCTCTCTTTTCACTCCCTCCCTACATGGTATCATCCATTCCCATGGCTGAGGCCAACAAGTCTCAAATTTCCCCTCAGCCCAGATCATTCTATTTTCACTCCAGAGTCACATTACCATCTGCACATTTAGCTGTTCCATTGAGATGTCTCATAGGCATCTCAAACTAAACACATCCAAACCTAAATTCTTGACATTCCCTCTCAAAACTGTACTTTTTCCAGTTTTCCCCATTTCAGTTAATAGTACCACCATCCATCTACTTGTTCAATCCGAATTCCTAAACATGGCCTACAGGGCCCTGCATGACCTGTCCCAACCTACTTCTGCACCCTTCTTGTACTATCCTTCCTAAAATGCACTGTTCCAGCCATAGTGGCCTTCTTACAGATCCAGGAACCTCTCAAACTTTTTTCTACCTTAAGGTCTTTGATTCTAAGTATCTCCTCTACCTAGAATACTCCCCTCCTCTTCTCCCTCCCCAGCCCTTTTCCTAAACACACAGATCACCTGGTGAACTCCTATTCATACTTGAGGTCAGCTTAAATGTCATTTTTTTCCCAGAGATCTTTCTTAAACATCACTCCTGTCTAAGGTAGATACTACCTGTGGGGTTTAAACTAATTTTGTCCAAAGAATTTGCCCTTTGTCCTTGGTTTCTGAGAGATAATCTCTAAAAACACCCTTGGAATCTAAATGTCTTCGATAAGGACACCAGACCATACCTAACTAACAAGTCAAGTGAGATGATGAAGTGACTCTGGGGTGGGGCTGGTCAGGCCAGAAAGACGCACCTCATGACAGCTCGTGATCACCTCATAATGACTAGCCTAGGGGGAGGGGGCTGGAGTCTGTACTAGGTAATGAGATCCACAATGATAGCTCTGGACATAGAAGCTCCATGGCTTCCTGGCTGGTGAAACGCATCAATGCATTAGGATGGAAGCATGTCATTTGGGACATGGAAGCACTGCAGGAACCCCACCAGACTTTGCCCAGTGCATATCTTTTATATCCTTTTTTGCTATAATAAGGTTGTAATTGTTTAAGTATAGCACTTTCTGTGCGTTCTGTGAGTCATTCCATCTAAATTATCAAACCCAAAGGAGTAGTGGGAGCCAGCAGGTCAGAAGTGAGGAAGCCCAAGGAGGACTTCCAAGTGTGCAGCTGGAATCCTGAAGGTGTAAAGGGAAATCCTGAATTTGGAGCCAGTAGGTCAGCAGTGAGGCTGTTGTGGGGAATCCCAAACTAGTGCCTAGTGTCAGTCTATTTGGCAGTCTGACGTGAGATCTGACCTAGCTCCAGGTGGCCAGGGTCAGAGAAGTGCTGCGTGGGCAGATGGTGTCAGAACTGAACAAAGAAGTGGGAAAGTGGGAATTTGTTATATCTTCATAGGTGAGGACAGAATAGTGAGATTCTGAGATTCCCACACGACTCACTACCCTTGCAATTCTCTTTCATAGCACCTGTTATTTCCCAGCATAGCAAGTACTGCAATTCATAATGATATATACATTTATGTGTTTCCTTGTTTAATGTCTTTTTGAAAAGTAATATCTAAAAGGGCAAGGATCATGTTTGTTTTGTTTATCACTATCTCCTCTGGGCTTAAAAGGTTCAGATACTGTCTGAGATATAAGCAATGCATTAGTTTCTCTCATAATAAACATTTAATATTTCAAACCCAAGGATAAACATTATATGACTCTAATAAAATTGATTAAACCAAAGAACTCATAGAAGTCTTAAGTATCTAGATGCATCAGATAATATAAAAACAAAACAGTCATTTATACAAAATTAAAGATTTTTAATCTGCCCTATAAAGGTTTTTTCTTACAAAAGAAAAAAAAAATCCAGATTATATATGCTCACAGTTGTGTTTAAAAAACTTAAAATTTTCTATCCAGTGAAGCAGTTGATTTTACACAGTAAGAAGAAATACCCCTCAATGTACCCCCCAAAAAGATGGAGTCTTTGAAATGGAGATGGCTCAGTCCCCAATGATCTCACCAGCATCTGCTCCAATTACCCTCTGAAAATGAAATAACCAAATTATCATTCAGTTTTCTGCTGTGCTAACATAATTAATCTGAAATATCAAAATTCATCTGCTTTAAATTATATATTATGTAACTTCTAAAACAAAACCTCCTCTAGCTGTAAACTGTGAAGAATATGCACCATGGTTGTGATAATCAACAACAGCATATACTTACACACACAAAAAAAATTAAAGGAATGATTAATGTCTTAGCTTAAATCATCCACAACAGTGATTTGATTTTAATCACTTGACCTACTTAAAAGTGAGATTAATCAATTTGGATTCTATTCTGCTTTGTACAACAGATGTGCCCTTGAAAATATATGTGCGAACGGTATTTTAAATGCCATAGAGATTTAGAAATACAGTTTTGGTGTTTTTTAGTATACAAAAGAATACTTAAAATGTAAATAACTGTCCTCTCATTTAACTAATTCACAAGTTCAAATGGCCATATTTTGGCCATCTTATTTATCCCATCTTATTCAATAAATACATTAAGAAATTGCATTTTAAATTTTTGTTGATGTAATCCTTATTCTTGTTCTCTGGTTCTTTCTGTACTTAAATTTACTTCATATTCTCTATTCTCCACACCTAAACAATTCTTGTCTCATAACCAATGAGCTACATTTCTCATTTCAGTCCACGATATCCCCAACTCAAAGTCACCTTTGACTCTTCCCTCTCCCACATTTTTCTTCAAATGAAATTAGTTGCATGATTCGAGTAAGAAAATTAAGACCCCCTTCTCGCCCTCCGCCACTTTCTGCCTCAGCAGATGCTAGACTCCGTCTTTCACTGGGAAAGGATCCTGTAAGTCCTCAAGCTAACTGCCTCATCTTCCCTCCTCATCCTCAGGATACTCAGATGCTCTGAGCTGTTGACACATCTGACTTTCCTTTATTTGGTGCTAAATCACATTTGCAAACCATAGACCAACCCATGTCTTGCTAGGTCTCCTTAAACCTGGTCCAGTATCATTTTCACTACCATTTTCATTGATGTGTGAGAAGCAAAGAGTTAAAACAAGTGGACAGGGCTGCTGCATGTTCACTGGCATAATACATCACAAAAAAAAAGAGGACAGAATAAAATAGAACCTTAACCATTTTGTTTATGCAAACTTTCTTTGAAAGGGATACACGAAGGAAAAAGGATGTAAACATGAATGAATACATGCCTTGTGGCTCAAGTAGCAGTGGTGATTCATTACCTTTACAACAGAAATGCCCAACCAGGAGTATTTCAACCCTGACTCTAGAGAGGAAATAACAGAGGAGTTCTTGTCCGTCCCCCAAATATAGAGAAAGTTCAGGGGATTCCTGATTTTTTGGTGGCATGTAAGGACTTTCAAAGCTTCCTTAAAAGAGCAGATTCCCTAGTTTGTTCCAAAGTTCCTAAGAATATCTCCATACTGAAAATCAGAAAATATCTGTATAGTATTTCAATATATTTAGCTATTTTATTATTTAGATTAGTAGTTCCCAACTATCCTTGAATTGATAATTCAGAAAGTTCTATAACATTCATTTCAACGTAAGTTTAATGAAGAACGCATGCACATAAGAGTGCGGGTTGTGAGGTTCGGTACACCAGAGTTGAGTCCTGGATCTGCCATTTAATAGTTTTGTGACCTTGGGCAAGTTATGTAACCTCTATAAGGTTTAGAATCTTTATTGTAATTAGGATGATGACAGGACCTACTTCATGCGGTAATTATGGGATTCCATGAGAACGCAAATCAGTATCTCACATAGAGTAAATATGACACATAGTAAATATTCAACAAATATTAGCTATCATTCATTGTGAATGACTGTTAGGTGTAGGACACTGGACTAGACTGTGTGAGGAATATAAATATGAAAAAGAACTGACAATAAATTATAATGGACAAATAAGGCAGAGAAGATGAGAGCATTACTAGGTGTATTCCAGGACAGACTGTGTTAAGGGTCCCAAGAGAAGACAAAAGGAAGACAAGCAATGCCCTCAGTCTCCTACAGGGAGGGCCACATGGCCACATCTATGGGGGGGTGTGTGTGTGTGTGTGTGTGTTGTGGCAGGGGGCAGGGGGCAGGGGGCTTAAATGAAATAGGAAAGGCCTCAAGGAGACAGTGCCAAGATTGAAGATGAGACAGATTTTGACCAAGTAATGTGCACATCACTGTGTATAAAAGTTTAGAGAAAGGCAGTTCTTTGTACAGAGAAGGCAAAGTTCCAATAGGGCAAAGTCTAAGACATGTATAGAAAATCAAAATAGGAGATAAAGACAGAAAGATAGGATGTTCAGAACCTTGAATGCCAGAGAGAAGGATTTGAGAAGCAGAAGTGACACATCTGAGCTAGGCCTCAGGAGAACTAATCAGGCAAGATGTGTAGGAGGATATGCAATGTGTATCTCACTTATGAGGGTAGAGGGAGTGATGACTGTGGAACTTTTAGACACATGTTTTGGAGAAAAAGAAAGAAAACTTTCTACTAAAATCACCAACAGCTGAATTGCAAGTATGAACTACGAAGCTTCAAACCTGTGACCGCAAAGCATTTTCTAGCTCAGAACTCAATTTTCTCTTGCTGAAGAGTCTTTCTGCCAGCAAAATTGAAAGGTGTAAAACACATGTGATAAAAGTAGTTCAAGCCTACGGTGCCAACTTTTAAGTCCAAACACAGGAGTCAGCAACGACAATGGAGGGAGAGGGGGCATGGACAGGGCGTTTAAATCACTTCTTTTGCATGTGCATAGAAATTTATGGGGAGTCTGTGTCTTAGAGTCTGGTATCTTGGGTCTTTCCTTGGTGGCTATGACTACAGCATGTTTATGAGTATGTTTCAGTGGATACATAAATCCCTTAAAATTTACATAAAATTTTGTGTCTTTATTCTTAATTTTTCTCATTTGTTTTTTTTTTTTTCATTTACTCTTGTACTCTTCATTTGTTGCTGTTAGGTGCCATCGAGTTGGTCGCTGTGTGACCAAATGAACAAAAGAATGAAACACTGCCCAGTCCTGAACCATCCTCACAATCGTTGCTATGTTTGAGTCCACTGTTGCAGCCACTGTGTGAATCCATCTCGTTGAGGGTCTTCCTCTTTTTCGCTGACCGTCTACTTTACCAATCATGATGTCCTTCTCCAGGCACTGGTCCCAAATGATAATATATCCGAAGTACGTGAAACAAAGTCTTAACCATCATCACTTCTAAGAAGCATTCTAGCTGTACTTCTTCTAAGACAGATTTGTTTGTTCTTCTAGCAGTCCATGGTATATTCAATATTCTTCGGAACACCATAATTCAAATTCATCGATTCTTGTTTGGTCTTCCTTATTCATTGTCCAGCTTTTGCATGCACACGAGGCGATTGAAAATACCATGGCTTGGAATGGAACAGAATTGAGAATCCAGACATAAATTCATCCACCTATGAGCAGCTGGTATTTGACAAAGGCCCAAAGTCTGTTAATTGGGGAAAAGACAGTCTCTTTAACAAATGTTGCTGGCATAAATGGATATCTACCTGTAAAAAACTGAAACAAGACCCATATCTCACACCATGCACAAAAACTAACTCAAAATGGATTAAAGACTTAAATATAAAATCAAAAATGACAAAGATCATGGAAGAAAAAAATAGAGACAACGCTAGGAGCCCTAATACATGGCATAAACACAATATGAACCATAAGTAACAATGCACAAGC
>NW_004444034.1:1168591-1177208 GCF_000243295.1 Trichechus manatus latirostris
CATCATTTGGTCCCTGGAGTAAAGGAGAATGAAGAACACCAAAGACACAAGGAAAGTATTAGCCCAAGAGACAGAAAGGGCCACATAAACCAGAGACTGCATCAGCCTGAGACCAGAAGAACTAGATGGTGACCGGCTACCACCAATGACTGCCCTGACGGGGAACACAACAGAGAGTCCCTAATGGAGCAGGAGAAAGGTAGGGTGCAGAACTCAATTTCTAGTAAGAAGACCAGACTTAATGGTCTGACTGAGACTGGAGGAACCCTGGAAAGCATGGCTCCTGGATTCTCTATCAGCCCAGAACTAAAACAATTTCCATGGCCAACTCTTCATACAGGGATGGGAATGGACTGCGGAACATAAAGTGATAGTCGTGAGAAATGTGCCTCTTAGCTCAAGTAGATACAAGAGACTAAACAGGCAGCTTCTGTCCCAAGGTGAGATGGGAAGGCAGAGAGGGTTAGGAGCTGGTTGAATGGACATGGGGAATCAGGGGTAGAAAGGAAGAGTGTGCTGTCACAGTATGGGGAGAGCAATTAGGGTCACATAACAATGTATGTAGAAATTTTTGTACGGGGAACTAACTTGAAATGTAAACTTCATTTAAACTACAACAATAAAAAAAGAAAATACCATGGCTTGGATCAGGCACAGCATGGCTCGCGTCAGGCACACCTGAGTCCTCAAAGTGATGTCTTTACTTTTTAACACTTTAAAGACGTCTTTTGCAGCAGATTTGCCCAATGCAATTGGTCATTTAGGCAACATGTTTTATATTAAAATTCAGTAGTGCTTATTTGTGGAAAGGACGATTCCAAACACTATATATTTTAATTCATTCAATCCTCACAGCAATCTTATAAGGTGGATGCTATTATTATTTCCATTTAGAGCAAAGAAAACCATACCCAAGGTCACACAGCTGGTAAGTAGCTCTATAGAGAAGAAACCTGTAGGAAGCCCAAAAGCAAAAGTTACTCATGCCTTGTACCCACAATAATTCCATCTGGTAGTTTTTTAGGTTACAGCTGTACTGGGTCTCTCTCTAGGATCTAGGACAGTCCAGATCAATCTAGGATTTTAGGTTGAACAAAGACATGATTGACATTGACCCCTGAAATTAGTTTTATAGTGATACATTACATTGAACTGTGGGAAAGTATATTTAGAGAACTGGCACTTTATGTAAGGCTATCTTTGAACAATTGGTTAATGTGTTCTGGATCAATAAATTTCAAATAAATTTATTTTCAATGATGAAAAGTAGCCTCACTCCCAGAATACTAGCCACCAAAGAATCCTCTAAGTCAATGAGTCATTTTCAAACTTTTTTTGCTCACAGTCTACAAAAAAAAATAATTTAAAATTGTGATTTTACACATACTTATATTTAAAACACAATTTTCATAAAATTTATTTATCTTGACTACACACAACATACTCCGATATTTTTTTATTTCAGTCCAGTCTAGTCTAATCTATTCTGTCCCATTCCATTTAAAAAAATGCTAATTGCTATCCAATAAAGTGACCTACAGCTTGAAAAAACAATGATGTGCATGGAATCAAATCAAGTAGCTCGGTCTGTTCCTTAAAATGAAGCAAAAAGCATGAGTCTAAACTGTTAATAGCTAAAAGTCTTAAAGCTTTCATTTTAAATCTCTACAAAAAAGTTAGTGATTTCCTGAAAATATTAACACATCAAACTTGATCATGGATGTTTTACCCAGTAAAGAATGACAAGCAATGTGTAAATGTTCCCTTAAGAGTTCAGCCTCAACCAAGAAGGTAGGAAACATAAGCCTGAAACCACATGCCAAGAGTTTAAATGGCAATTAGCAATCACTTCCAATAAGGCACCAGCAGCTTTTCCACAGGAAATGGTTTTGAAAGGGAGTGACTTTGCGTATTTCTTAAGAATAATTGCTGCATGCTGAAAAAATTTTAGTGATAAAAATTAAGATTCACAAGCCATTTATATTTCACACTAGAGAAGCTGTATTAAGTATTTGTAGTCTGTCAGTTGTTCACCAAATATTTAACACGTTTTATATGTTAGCCACTAATTAACAAGGCACATGAAAAGAGTACTGAACTGTTGCAGCTCCCACCTTCCAGAAGGTCCATTTGGTGGGAGACAAACTGGAAAAACATAAAAAAAAATCTATTAAGATTATACATGAGGGTGTTCTTGGGAAGCGCTATGGATCACAAGCACATATCCCTACAAGCAGGAACAGTCATCTAGGATGGTTCTTTGAAATTGAAATAAAATATGGTTTCCAGTAAAATCAACTAAAACATTCCACTTCCAAACCCATATACAATTCTTCCTACTTATCATATGATGATGCTAACAGCATGTTTTAATCTCCGTTTCAGACTAGGTAAAAATGAATACTTGATAAACAATTCTAATTTCAACTTCAATTTCATTACACAAACCAGTTGTTGTTGAGTCAATTCCAATGCATGGCAACCTACACAGGTCCTTCCTTAATGAAAGGATATCTTGGTTTTAAAAAATTATGAGGATCAGAAGATTTATACATGTTCATCAGGCTCCTCCTGGGTCAATAGCTATGTAAACTGAAAAACATGGAATGAGATAAAGACACAACAGAGTGGGATTCAAGGCTCAGACTCTCCACTTAAAGGATAAATGATTTGGGATAAGTTATTTAACCTCCTGAACCACAGATTCATCATCTGCATTTATATTTTCTCATATGATCACTGTGAGAACAGTGAGAGAATGTATGTGAAAGCACTTTGTAAAGTATCAACAAATGCTATTATTTTTTATTAGAATAGAAGGTATAGCGAAACTGATGGGATAAAATGGCCAGCTATTAAGAAGGTGTAGAGTTAACATTTGTCAAACACTGAAAACTGTTCTCACTCATTGCTTTTCATGCATCGACTGAATTAAAACCTGTGATATGACTGAATATCTGAATCCAACAATTGGCAACAATAAAGTTTCTCCTCAAATCTTGGACATACTAAGAATAGTCAAATCTTCCCTAATGGTCCTTGGCCAGCAGGAATAAACAATCTACAGACTGTTAACTAAAGAAAGGGCAAGAGTTCACATCGTACCACTCCACCCATGTGGTATATTCATTCTCAGCACAGGTGTACCACAAAGAGATGGTTCTTTCCCAGGGTTCAAAGACTGCCTCTGGGGAACCAAAGAGGAGGCGTGCTCCCCCCATGTCCTTAACTAGTGCTGCACATGAGCCAGCCACGGTTCAGATGATACCTTTCACGGGATCTTCAAATTTATTTCTGCATTCGTTTCTGTCATAGGCAATTGCTCTTTTTAGACAAGATGCAATCCTAGAGAGTACAGTGGATCCCTCTAACACAACACCCTGACTCACACAGGTGGGGTATGCACTGACTACAAGTTCCTATTGCCTTTGTTACTTAAGACTCTGACAGTAACTACACTATGGGTGGATACAGTTGACCAGAAATGTAGTACAGGATGTCTTCAAATTGTAAACAAGTTGTTTTTGAAAAGGGCACTTACAAGTTAGATTTTTAGAACCTAGGATTTGTTTCTCCAAATTAACTTACAACAGTGTTGTTGTTGTGTGATGTTGAGTCAATTCCAACTAATAGTGAACCAATGTGACACAGGAGACCTGCCCCACAGGGTTTCCTACGCTATAAATCTTTACAGCAGCAGAATGTCAGGTCTTTTTTCCTGCAGAGCGCTAGTGGGTTCGAACCACCTACCTTTCTGTTAGCAGCCGAGCACTTAACTACTGTGTCACCAGGGCTCCTTGCACGACATTATAACTTACAACAGTGTAAATTAATATTAAGCTGCCAGGACTGCCCACAGAAGTCTACTCAACCCACAGTGTAAGTAGCAAGCAAGTCAGGGAACTTGTGTTCAATATGCCCTGTTGTGCCACTAACTTGTCACAGGGCCTCAGGCAGCACCGCAGAATATAAGCTCTGGGTGGAGGACAGAGTCAAGTTCAAATCTTGCCTCAACTGCCTGCTGTGGAACCTCAGTGAAGTAATTAAATACATTTGAATCTAAATTTCCACAGCAGTCAAATCATATTTGGGGATGAAAATTGTTACATATCAGAGGTTTGGTATAAAGATAATCTGGATCAGTTTTCACAAAGCTATTTATATCAAGGCACTCACAGGAAAGAATAACACTTACATAGCACCCTGGAGTAAGATGCTGCTCACAGCTGAAGGTGAATAGCCTGGTGGCTCTGGCCACCCTAGACCCTGCCTGGCCCCTTAGAGGGCTGTGAGAATTAGTACTTAACACGACGGCGTGTTAAGCAACATGATTGGTGAAGCTCTGATTACCAGTTAATATATGTAAAGTGCCCTGGATGGGGCCTGGCATATGACTAATACTTTTGCCTCATGGGCCTAAGGTCCAGCTGTTAAATAAAATGTGCCTTAGATTACTCAAGGCCCTTTGGACTATATAATTCCACTTCTCCAAATGCCAGAACCTACTAGCTCATAAGCAATGTAATCTTTGGGAAATTGCGTGATGATTCCAATTTGGACTGTTGTAACTACTCCGTCTTCCCTGATCAGAACAAGAGCAACTCATGGGATGGTGGCAGGGTATCAACATGAGAATTCTTTTCGGGGAAGATGAAGGTGCAGGTAGATAGAGAAGCTAAGGTGGGGAATGAACTGTTTTTAAAGGAATTCCTGAGTACTGAATGTGCTAGGTATTTTGCATACATCATTTTCATAGCCATCTTGGTTTCACTGTGTCTGAAAGAGAAAGCTACACAGTTTACTATGCATACTTAATAAAAAGGCTACACAGCAGGTTCAAGTATCAGTCTCCAGATCCTTCTCTCTGAAGAACGGGTCAAACTTCAATCAGTGTGGATAAACGACCAGATCTGGTTCAACCCTGGTCCTCCTCATTGTACCCTATTTGGGCTTCTTCTCACTAATTTTGGCTGGGATGCTTCCTTCTTCAAAACCATCTTATTACTGGACTATTACTAGCCTAGCCATCTTTAACAACTGAAGAAATGGAGGATGAGGGGAAGTTTAGAAAACGTGCCCAAGGTCTTCAAACATTAGGCGTTTTACTGATGAGTCAGAGGATGATGAATTGCCATGGCAGAGGCTGAGAACAGAAATGGGGGGAGGTGTCAGAGGAGTAGGGATGGGAGATCAGATAACATCTACATTCTGCATCTTTCATCACTGAGGTTGAAGACAGAAGTGGTGAGGGTTCAGAAAGGAAGATGAGGCAGAAAGAAGAGCATCACCCCCATCCGTGCTGCATACTGCTGGCTCTGATGGGGGTGGGGAAGAAGAGAGTGCCTTGGTGGGTGCAGCAGTTCTGGTTTTCATGATAACCAGGAAAGAGTGTGGGAGGGGAGCCAGCAAGTCTAGAGCAGAGGGACCTACATGAACAACACACAGTGGGCTGATGAGCCTGTATCACTCAGTGTGCATGCACAGGCTGTCTCAGACCCTATCAGAGGTGAAAACTATACCTCTTATAAAACATTACTTATAGATAACGAAAAATGTATTTTCGATGTCCTAAATAAATTCTTGACCCTGAAAAATATGCTTTTAAAGAATTTCAAACAGACACACAAACAGCATAAAGAGACCTACACAAAAATCACTAAATGAGTTCTAAATTCTGCAAAAGCCAAATAATGCCAAAATGAGTGCAGACGAAAAGAGCCCTGTGTGGCACTACTGAAGAAAATGCCTGCATGCTAACTACAAGGGAAGGGAAGAGGAAGCAGGGGCCATAATGATCACGATCACTTCAAAGGCTAGTAAAAAGAGTATAATTCACTTTAATCCGTCAACGCACTAGGCTGCTATCTGAAACACTGGAGGTTTGAGTTCACCCAGAAGCGCCTCAGAAGAAAGGTCTTAGAATCTACTTTCAAAAAAACCAGCCTCTGAGCTGGGAACTGGACAGCCCCATAAAACAAAATGGGACTAATGAGGCACAGCAGTCCAGGGACAAAGACCAGAAGGCAAGAGGGGACAGGAAAGCTGGTTGTAGGGAACCCAAGGTTGAGAAACAACAGTGTCGACATGTCGTGGGGTTGTTAACCATTGTCATAAGCCAATATGCCTACTAACTGTTCAGTGAGAAACTATTCTGTAAACCTTCATCTAAAGTACAAAGAAAAAAAAGAATTATCCATGTGAGATCAAACTGACAACAGCAGATGGGAAACCTAGGGGACAGTGAGTTAAAGATAATGGTGATGGAATAATTTGGAAAAGGATAGTGAGAATAGCAGCACAACTGGAAGAATGTAATCAATGTCACTGAATTGTACATGTAGAAACTTTTGAAATGGTGTAACTTTGGCTATGTATATTTTCACCAGAAAAAAAAAAAAAAGTCCTCCAAGGTTGAGAAGGGAGAGCGTTGACATGTTGTGTAGTTGTTAACCAATGTCATAAAACAACATGTGTACTGACTGTTTAATGAGAAACTATTTGTTCTGTAAAACTTCATCTAAAGTACAATAAAAATAAATTAAAAAAAAAAAAAACAGCCTCTGAAAACCCTATGGGGCACAGTTCTGTTATGACACACATGGGGTTGCCATGAATCAAAATTGATTAGACTGCAACTAGTTAGGTTTTGGATTATGTAATGTACTAATTTTGTATATACAAAGTCTTTCAAAAGCACAGGAAAAAGTCTCATGAATCATTCAAACTGGAATAAACAACTGGTAAAAAACAACCCTAGAGATTCTGAAAACCAGGTGGGCCAAAGAGACAAGTAACAAGTAACAAGACAGTCCGCTCCTGCCCTAACTCATTAAGGCTTATCTAGAATAAATCTATCTAGTGGTGATGTAGAGGAAGATTCATTAACAATCTGCAATATGCAGATGACACAACCTTGTTGCTGAACGTGAGGAAGACTTGAAACACTTACCTATAAAGATCAAAGACTATAGTCTTCAGTATGGATTACACCTCAACATAAAGAAAACAGAAATCCTCACAACTGGAACAATAAGCAACATTTTCATGATAAACAGAGAACAGACTGAAGTTGTCAAGAATTTCATTTTACTTGGATCCACAATCAACACCCACGGAAGCAGCAATCAAGAATCAAAAGACTCACTGCATATGGCAAATCTGCTGCAAAAGACCTCTTTAAAGTGTTGAAAAAGTAAAGATGTCACCTTGAGGACTAAGGTGCACCTGACACAAGCCATGGTGTTTTCAATTGTCTCATGCACGCAAAATGTAATAAGTAAGACCAAAGAAGAATTGATGTCTTTGAATTATGGTGTTAGTGAAGAATACCGAATATACCATGAACTACCAGAAGAATGAACAAGTCTGTCTTAAAAGAAATACAGAGTACTCCCTGGAAGCGAGGATTGCTAGACGACTTCTTATGTACTTTGGACATCTTATCAGGAGCGTCCAGTCCCTGGAGAAGGACATCATGCTTGGTAAGGTAGAGGGTCAGTGAGAAAGAGGAAGATCCTTGATGAGATGGACTGACACAGTGGCTGCAACAATGGGCTCAAACATAACAACAACTGTGAGGATGGCGCAGGACCGGGCAGTTTTCGTTCTGTTGTACACAGGGTCACGATAAGTCGGACCAGCTTGATGGCACCTAACAACAACAACATCAACAACAGTGGTAATGGCTGATTAGTAACTTCTATTCAGAGTTGCAGGCATATTTCAAGGTAAATTACAAGAAAGGAAGGACAAAGTGATCCTCAAATTGCTAATTTTAATCCAAAATTATTCAAGTAAGATTATATAAATTAGGATCCAAAACTGCTTTGATGTTAACTTCAGAGAGACAGAGAAAGAGAGAGACAAGGCATGCCCACAGAAGAAACATCAACAAAACAGGTGGATATAAAGGATTATTTACCAAACCCAGTTATATAATGATTATTAAACCACATGGTAAAAAAGCACACAAAAAGAGTTCCGGCAAAATGGCGCTCTAGGCAGAAGCACCACGCCGTCCCTCCACAGCAAAGGTCCGAAAAACTAAGCTGAACAGAGAATACAACAATCCTGAAACCCTAAAACATCAAATGAAGAGATAAAGAACTCAGCCGAGCACCAAATGGAGTGAGAAAACTGACAGAGAACGGAGAGCGAGTAGAGATTCATGCAGAGGTACCCTACCAGCTAACACAGCGTGGATCCACCATCTTGGACTCCTATCGGAGACCAGCTAACAGGGGTACGAGAAAGCAGCCTCACGGAGCGTCCAGCGGGAGACAAAACAACCGGTAATTTGCGGTGTGGGCTTTCCCACCCCCCACCCCTCTTAGCCGCGGCTCGGCCTCCTCTACTTCCCGCAGCCACGGTCTCTTGACTGGGAAGTGCCGGCTGCTTGGATTCCACACACCCAAGCGGGCGGCTCTCTGGGTGCCATTTGTTGGCTGCTAGTGATGCTTTTTTTTTTCTGCTTCTTTTGATTTCTCACTTGCCTCTCGCCACCACCACCTCCCCCTCCTTTCACTCCAGTGCCTGGCTCCGTGTGCCACCTTTGCTTCTTCCTGAGGGGCTGCAGAGCGCTGGCAATTTGTGATATACGCTTTCCCACTCTCCACCC
>NW_004444034.1:1187168-1196013 GCF_000243295.1 Trichechus manatus latirostris
AGGGAGAGCAATTAGGGTCACATAACAATGTATGTATAAATTTTTGTATGAGAGACTAACTTGAATTGTAAACTTTCACTTAAAGTACAACAACAAATAATTCAATTAGAAAACAGGCAACAGACATTTCACTAAGGAGGATATGGGCAAACAAGCCCATAAAAAGATGTTCAACTTTATTAGCTATTAAAAAAGTGCAAATTAAAACCACAATGAGATATCACTACACACCTATCAGAATGGCTACAATAAAAACAGTGGTAACACAAATGTTGGCAAGGATGCAGAGAAACTGATCACTTGTACATTGCTGGTGAGAATATAAAACCGTACAACCACTCTAGCAATTTCTTACAAAACTAAACACGCACTTACCATATATATGATCCAGCAATTGTACTCCTGGGCATGTACCACAGAGCAGTGATAACTTATGTTCACACAAAAACCTGTATACTAATGATCCTAACAGCTTTATTACTAATAGCCAGAAACTGGAAATAGCCCAAATGCCCTTCAATGAATGACTGTTAAGAAAAAACAAAACAAAAAACTGTGATATATCCATATAATGCAATACTATTCAGTAATATGAAGGAACAAACTAGAGATACATGCAATAACTTTGACCCATCTCTAGGAAATTATGCAGACTAAAAAAAGATAATCTTAAAAGATTACATGCTGTATGATACCATTTATATAACATTCTTTAGGGTCACTATGAGTCAGAATCAACCCGACAGCATACAACAACAACATATAACCTTCTTGAAATGACCCCTCCCCGACTTCCTGCCGGTCCCTACTGTTTAGCCACGGCTACAGAGCCACTGGACTGCAGCTGACCCAGGTCCGCCTCGCCCCAACCCACCAGCTCCTGCTGCACCACCATTTTTTTCTTCTTTTATCTCTTTTCTTTCTCCCTCCCACCTATACCAATATGCCACCTCCCTCCCCTTCCCACCAGCCCCTACAGCACCGCCAGCCGGCTACTGCCCCGGGTGTGCCTCGCCCCCACCCACCAGCCCCCAATGCACGGTCATTTTCTTTTTCTTTCCTACTTTTCTTTCTCCATCCCACCTAGCCCCGTATGCCACTTCACTCCCCTTCCCGCCAGCCCTCGGGTCTGCCCAGCCCCCACTGGCTGGCTCCTGCCATACTGCCTTTATTTTTTCTTTCTTACTGTCTCTTTTCTTTTCTTCCTCCCTCCAGCCTTGCCCTGTATGCCACCTCCCTCCCTTCCTGTCGGCCCCACCACACTGCTGTGACTAGAGTGTGCCCGTCACTCAGGCCCACTGTTGCATCGCTCTTGCGCTCCTTCCTTCCTGTCGGTTGACCAGCTGCTGAACAGTGGGAAGTGAGCCCATACCATTCACCGTTCAACACCTTCACCGATACGGTGGGGGGCAGTGAACAGTCCCTGACCACTGGACCGACATCAAAAGGCAGACAGCACCTGCCCAGTCTGCCCTCAGCTACCTCGCCAAACCAGTGTACAGCAAAGCGGCCTCACTCTGGCTACTGCTGCACTCTCCACCCAGATAAGGTGGTGAGAACTATCATGCCCACAGAAGAGCAAGCAGCAAAGCATGCCCAGCCCACCTACCCTGATGTATCAAACAAAACAAAAAAGCAGGATGAAAAAAATGAACATAAAATCAGTAAGTAAAGAAAATAATACCTAATGTCTCAGAGACAGCAGACAATATAAAAATATATAAAGAAGCAGGACAAGGTAACTCCAGCAAGTGAACAAAACAAAGAATCAGATAACTTTACGGAACAAGAAAAGGCAATGGAACCACCTAACGTGCAATTCAAAAGACTAATATTAAGGGCTCTCCAAGAGATTAGGAAAAGCATCAAGGAAAACACAGACAAAACTAAGAAAAAAATACACAAAGTCATGCAAAACAGACAAAATCAATGAAAGCACAGCCAAAATCAAGAAAAACAAAGTAACAGAAGAATTCATACAAATAATACAAGAACAAAGTGTCAAAATAGACAATCAGAAATCATATAAAAACAGCAACTAGAAAAAAACGGCAAAAGATAAACAACAAAATTTCAGAAATGGACAACTCAACAGAAGGTTTTAGGAGCAAATTTGAAACAATACAAGACAGAATCAGCAAGACTGAAGACAAATTCACGGATGCCACTTTGTTAGAGGAAAAATCAGAGAAAAGAATGAAGAAAGTCTAAGAATTATGTGAGACACATTCAAGAGCAAAAATCTCTGCGTGACTGAAGTTCCAGGACTGGGAGAGAAAATGGAAAACAAAGAGAAGATTGTTGAAGGTCTGCCGGCAGAAACTTTCCCAAATATCATTGTCATGGATTGAATTATGTACCCCAAAAATGTGTGTATCAATTTGGCTGGGCCATGATTCCTGGTATTGTGTGATTTTCCTATATGTTGTAAATCCTGCCTCTATGCTGTTAATGAGGGAGGATGGGTGGCAGTTATGTTAGTAAGACAGGACTCAATCTACAAGATTGGATTGTGTCCTGAGGCAATATCTTGTGATATAAAAGGGAAAAGTGAGTAGAGAGACAGGGGGACCTCCTAACTCCAAGAAAGCAGTGCCAGGAGCAAAGCATGTCCTTTGGACCTGGGGTCCCTGCGCAGAGAAGCTCCTAGTCCAGGGGAACACTGATGAGAAGAAGGTCGACAGAGAGAGAAAGCCTTCTCCTAGAGCTGATGCCCTGAATCTGGACTTTTAGCCTACTTTACTGTGAGGAAATAAACTTCTCTTTGTTAAAGTCATCCACTTGTGGTATTTCTGTTGTAGCAGTACTAGATGACGAAGACAATCACGAAAGACGAAAACCTGACCATCCAAGAAGCTCACTGAACGTCATACAGGACAGACCTCATAAGAAAATAACCAAAAAGACATATCATAACTACCCTTACCAAAACTAAAGACAAAAAAAGAATCCTGAGAGCAGCTTGAGAAAAGCGAAAAGTCACAAAGGTGAAACAATAAGCTCTGATTACTCAGCAGAAACTATGCAGGCAAGAGGGCAAAGGGATGACATATATAAAACCTTGAAAGAAAAAACTGCCAACCAAAACTCTCTCTCAAATACAACAGTGAAATCAGGACATTTCAAGAAATTAAGGGAATTTGTAAAAACCAAACCACACTTACAAGACATATTAAAGGGAGTAATTCAGCTAGAGAATCAACAACATTAGACAACAATTGGAGTCTAGGACACAGGACAGCATCAGCCAGATACCAACCTAGGTAAAGAACTCTCAATAATAAAACAAAGCTAAAAGACCTAAAACAAGGAAACAAAGAGACATCAATCTGTACATGACGACAACAACATCAAAACAATAAAAGGGGGAATAAATGGTGTAGGTACAGAACTTTTAAATGGAGAGGAAGTCAAGGCAATATCAAGAAGTAAAGGTTCAAAATTAGGGAGATAAGGGTAAATTTCAAGGTAACCACAAAGAAAGTCAACAAATCTACTCATCAAAATAAAAAACAAAAACATAAAGTCTCAGTAAACACAAAATCTATAATAACAAAAGAAATGAAAATAAAATCTACAAACAAAAGAAACTCAGCACAGGAAAGTAACAGAAACAAACAAAATGTCAGCACCACAAACAAAAGCATAACAATATGACAGCAATAAACTCATACGTATCGATAATCACACTGAATGTAAATGGCTTAAATGCACCTGTAAAGAGAAAGTGGCAGAATGGATAAAGAAACACAAGACACACATCTTAGACACAAAGATATAAATATATTAAAAATAAAAGGATGGAAAAAATATATCAAGCAAAAAGTAACCAAAAAAGTACATGAGTGGCAATACTAATCTCAAATAAAATAGCCTTAAAGAAAAAATTCACCATAAAAGACAAAGAAGGGCATTATATAATGATTAATGATAAGGGACAATCCAACAAGAAGACATAACCTTAATAAATATCTACACACCCAATGACTCCAAAGGGCTCCAAAATACATAAAACAAACTCTAACAGCACTGAAAACAGAAATTGACAGTTCCACAATAATAGTAGGAGACTTCAACAAACCACCATCTGGAAAGAAACTCAACAAAGATACAGAAGATCTAAAAACCACAATCAACCAATGTGACCTCACAGACACATACAGAACACTCTATCCAACAGCAGCAAAGCATCCATTCTTTTCCAACACACATGGAACATTCTCCAAAACAGACCACATTTTAGGCCACATAGCAACCCTCACACAGTCCAAAACATAGAAATAATACAAAGCATTCTCTCTGATCACAATGCCATAAACGTAGAAATCAGTAACAGGAAGAGCAAAGAAAAAAAAAATCAAATATATGGATACCGAATTACACGTTGCTTAAAAACAACTGGGTAATAGAGGGAATCAAAAAATTCCTAGAATCAAATGAGAAGGAAAACACATCATACCAAAACCACTGGGACACAACAAAGGCAGTGCTCAGAGTCAATTTATAGCAATAAATGCACATATCAAAAAGAAGAACCAGCCAAAATAAAAATGTTTGCCCTACAACACAAGCAAATAGAAAGAGAAAGGCAAAAGAAGCCACAGGCACCAGAAGAAAAGAAATAAAGATCAGAGCACAAATAAAAGTAATACAGAACAGAAAAACAATAGCATCAACAAGAAGAAAAGCTGGTTCTTCGAAAAGATCAACAAAATCGACAAACCACTGGCAAAACTGACAAAAGAGAAACAGGAGGGGAAGCAAATAACCCAAATAAGAAATGAGATGGAGGACATGTCAACAGACCCAAATGAAATAAAAAGGATCATAACAGAATACTAGGAAAATTGTTCTCCAACAAATTAGAGAACTATCCCTATTTGTGAATGATATGATCTTATACATAGAAAGCCCCAAAGATTCCACAAAAAAACTACTGGAACTAACAGAAAGATTCAGCAGAGTAGCAGGATACAAGATAAACATACAAAAATCAGTTGGATTCCTATACACCAACGAAGAAAACTTTGAAAAGGAAAACAGGAAAACAATACCATTTATAATAGGCCATAAGATAAAATACTTGGGAATAAAATCTAACCAGTGACATAAGAAGACCTGTACAAAGAAAACTACAAAACACTACTGCAGGAAACCAAAAGAGACCCATAAATGGAAAAACATACCATGCTCATGGATATGAAGACACAATATTGTGAAAATGTCAATTCTACCCAAAGCGATCTACAGATATAATGCAATCCTGATTAAAATACCAAAAGATTCTTTAACTAGATGGAAAAACTAATCACCAATTTTATATGGAAAGGAAAGAGGCCCCAGATAAGCAAAGCGTTATTGGAAAAAAAAAAAAGAACAAAGCACATTAAATGGGGAAAAGCCAGTTATTTTAACAAATGATGCTGGCAAAACTGAATGTCCATCTGTAAAAAAATGAAACAGGACCCATACCTAACACCATACACAAAAACTAACTCTAAATGGATAAAAGACCTAAATATGAAACCTAAAACGATAAAAATCATGGAAGAAAAAATAGGGACTATACTAGGGGCCCTAATACATGGCATAAATACAATACAACCATAACTAACAATGCACAAACACCAGAAGATAAACTACATAACTGGGAGCTCCCAAAAATTAAGCAGATATGCTCATCAAAAGACTTCACCAAAAGAGTAAAAAGATAACCTACAGACTGGGAAAAAATTTCTGGCTACAACATATCCGACAAGGGTCTAATCTCTAAAATCCATAGAATACTTCAACACCTCAACACAAAAAGACAAATAACCCAATTTAAAAAAGGGTAAAGGATATGAACAGACACTTCACCAAAGAAGACATTCAGGCAGATAACAGACGCATGAGGAAATGCTCGCGATCATTAGTCATTAGAGACATGCAAATCAAAACTACAATGAGACACCTTCTCACCCGGACGTTACTGGCATGAATACAAAAAAACAGACAGCAACAAATGCTGGAGAGGTTGCAGGGAGATAGGAACTCTTATGCATTGCTGGTAGGAATGTAAAATGGCACAGTCACTATGGAAAATGATACAGAACTTCCTTAAAATGCTAGAAATAGAAATATCATATGATCCAGCAATCCCACTCCTAGCAATATATCCTAGAGAAATAAGCGCTGTCACATGAATAGACATATGGACACTCATGTTCATTACAGCATTACTCATAATGGCAGAAAGATGGAAACCAACCTAAGTTTCCATTAACAGATGAATGGATAAATTATGGCACATACACACAGCAGAATAGTATGCAACAATAAAGAACAATGACAAATCCATGAAACATCTCACAACATGCATGAATCTGGATGGTATTATGTTGAGTGAAATAAGTCAATCACAAAAGGACAAATATTTTTAACAGACCACTGTTATAAAAACTCAAGAAAAGGTTTATACACAGAAACAAACAATCTTTGACGGTTATGAGGGAGGGGAGGGGTGTTGAGGTAAATCCCTAATTAGATAGTAGACAAGTGTTAACTTTGATGAAGGGAAAGACAACACAAAATATAGGGGAAGTCAGCACAGTTTGACCAAGGCAAAGTCACAGAAACTTCCTAGACACATCCAAATACCTGAGGGACCGAGTTACTGGGGCTAGGGGCTGGGGACCATGGTCTCGGGGGACATCTAGGTCAACTGGCATAACATAATTCATAAAGAAAATGTTCTACATCCCACTCTAGTGAGTAGCATCTGGGATCTTAGAAGTTTGAGAGCGGCCATCTAAGATACATCTATTGGTCCCATCCCATCTGGAGCAAAAAAGAAGGAAAAAAAACAAAGACACAAGGAAACCATTAGTCCAAAGGACTAATGGACCACATGAATCACAGCTTCCAGCAGCCTGAGCCCAGAAAAACTAGATGATGCCGAGCTACCACCACTGACCGCTCTGACAGGGATCACAATAGCGGGTCCTGAACAGAGGGTGAGAAAAATGTCGAACAAAGTTCAAATTCCCAAAAACAGACCAGACTTACTGGTCTGACAGAGACTGGAAGAACCCCCGAGACTATGTCCCCTGAACACCCTGCTAACTCAGAACTAAAGCCATTTCCAAAGTCCATCTTTCAGCCAAAGATTAGACAGGCATATAAAACAAACAATAACACATGCGAGGAACGTGCTTCTTAGATCATTCAAGTATACAAGACCAAATGGGCAACACCTGCCCCAAAGCAAAGAGAGACGACAGGAAGGGACAGGAAAATGGGATGAATGGACATGGGGAAATCAGTGTGGAAAGGGGGAGAATGCTGACACATTGCAGGGATTGCAACCAATGTCACAAAACAATTTGTGTATAAATTTTTAAATGAGAAACTAATTTGTGCTGTAAACTTTCACCTAAAGCACAATAAAATTATTTTAAAAAATCAAATTCACAAAAAAGACAAGACTTACTGGTCTGACAGAGACTATGGCCTTAAGACACCTTTCTGAACTGGAACCGAAGCCATTCCCGGACACCACCTTTCAGCCAAACCACAGACAGGCCCATAAAATAAATAATAACACCCAAGAGGAATCTGCTCCTTAGAACAATCAGTTATACGAGATCAAAAGGGCAACAGGGGCCCAAAAGCAAAGATAAGAAGGCAGGAAGGGATAGAAAACCAGGATGAAAGGAAACGGGGAACCTAGGACATAAATGGGGAGAGTGCTGACACACTGTGGAGAATGAAACCAATGTTATGGAACACTTTGTGTACAAACTATTGAATGGAAAACTAATTTGCTCTGTAAACTTTCACCTAATGCACAATTTAAAAAAATTTATAGAGGTGGAGAAGAGATAAGCATCTGCCAGGGTAGCAGATGGAGGGAGGGAGATGGGTGTGGTACAAAAGGGTAGCACATGGGAGCCTTGTAATGGAACAGTTTTGTATCTCGACTGTGATACAGGGGTGATAAAATTGCATAGAACGAAATATACACATGGAGCTCTGGAGGTGCAGTGGTTAACAGCTCAGACTGCTAACCAAAAGATCAGCAATTTGAATCCACCAGCTGCTTCTTGGAAACCCTATGGGGCAGTTCTACTCCGTCTTATAGGGTCACCATAAGTCAGAATCAATTAGAAGGCAATGGGTAAATACACACAAACACAAATGAGTGCATGGTGAAATCTGAATAAGGTTGGTGGAGTATATCAATGTCAGTTTTCGATTTGTGATATTGTGCTATACTTATGCAAAATGTCACCACTGGGGGAAACCAGGTGAAGGGTATAGGGGATCACTCTATATTATTTCTTACAACTACACATGGATCTACAATTATCTCAAAATAAAAAGTTTTTAAAAATCACTATGTAGTTCTTCCTTATTCTGTCATATTTTTCTCTCACCCATTAGATGCCTGATTTCTTCCTTCCCCCCAAAAAATCTTGCCACTCTTTGTAGTCCTCCTAGTGAAAATCATTTCACTGTAATTAGAAGTTTAACTCTTGCTTTTCTACAAACTCTATTCATGCATTATTACTTTTTAACAGGAACATGTCCTTGGGAGACAGCCTTGTATTTGAATAGTGACTCTCAACTTGTATGAAATGGATAAAATACTTTTGAGTCTTACTCTTTCCTTAAATGGGGATAAAGTAACCTATGTCATAGTTTTATTGTGAAAATAAGCAAAATAATAAACACTGCACTTGGTACATAGTAGGTCGTTAAATGTTTGTTTCCCTCCTTTTCTATTAACACCACAAAATTCATCTTAACTTCTGGATAACACCACCAACAAAAAAATTTGATCTTATACTGCAAAACCTCAACA
>NW_004444034.1:1197348-1214140 GCF_000243295.1 Trichechus manatus latirostris
AACTCTTCAGACAGGGATTGGACTGGACTGTGGGACATAAAGTGATACTTGTGAAGAATGTGCCTCTTAGACAAGTAGATACAAGAGACCAAAGGGGCAGCTTCTGTCCAGAGGTGAGATGGGAAGGCAGAGAGGGTTAGGAGCTGGTTGAATGTTCATGGGGAATCAGGGGCGGTGGAGAGGAGCGTGCTGTTGCAGAATGGGGTGAGCGGTTGGGGTCTCATAACGATGTACGTAAAAAAAAATAAAATTCTGTATGGGAGACTAACTTGAAATGTAAACTTCATTTAAAAAAATGGAAAAAAAAAGTTAACTGGGAAAAAAAAAGAAAAAATTTGATCTTAGACTCCAAGGCTTACATTTGGAAAAAAGGAAATATATCTTTAAGGAGCATAGAGTGGGGTTTGGTGGGGGGGTGAGGCTGAATTCAGTTCTTAAGCATTTCAATTTAAGAGATCGTAATGATCATTTTCCAGCCTATGTTCTCACTCTGAGTTTGAAAAGATTCTGGGCTATCCAAACGATTTACAAATCTTCAGCATATCATTCATTTTATTCTGATTAGTGAGTGGCTGTAAATAGTAAACAATTACATGCTAGATTACTTCTATTCAGATACCATCAAATGTATATATGTTGGAAGAATTCAAGCCTTAATAAATACAAGGTTTCCCATAACAGAATTTCATCTATCTACCTACAAAAATAGTTTTTAGTAATAGGCTCCCCACAGGTGATAAGCTTTAGATAATGTCATAGATTTTTAGTTGCAGCTCAACCAGTTAAGCTACAGAGCAGTAGGAGATAAGCACTTAGGATTTAAAATTCAATCTATGTTACTAAAGCTGGGATTCATTATACAGTTCAGTGTATAATGACAGCTAGATTCTCTGAGCAGCACCGGTCTGAGAAAACTGTCAAAAGATAGAAACAGAAGAACCAATTGTTATTCCTCTAATATAAATAAGAAAAAGACCGAAATAAGAGATATTTAAGTCCTACTGGTTACCTGCTCAGTATATGAACACTCACAAAACGTAAAATGCCAAGTAATACTTGAGAACAAAGTCCTTTCAAACATTTTTCTTAAAGCACTGATATAATTTTGCAAAGTGAATGCTTACCGAGCAAAATAACTTTGTTTCCGTTCCTTCTTCTCTTCCTTGGTATCCATAATACACAATCAAAAGTGCAAAGTAAGTATTTGGAAAAGTCCTTTTAAATCAAAGCGTCATAACCCTATAATAAAAAACAAAAGGACCGTAAATGGAGACATTTATAATGGCCAATATGAAGAATAAACCAGAGTGGAACTACATGGCCCACAACAAATGGAAGATAAACTTTAACCAGGAATCCCTGTCACATGAGTCATATACAAAGTACAAATGCCCAAGAAAAAAACTATAATTAAAATGCCAGTGTTAAACTATAAAGTAAAGGGCTGATAGAAAAAGACACTGAAGTATTCTTCTCACAATTAACAATTATTTCAAAATGTGCCAAAATGAAAACCTTCACTAACTTTGGAAGATTTTAGGCTAGATTTTCAGATGCTAATTAGTTAAAAAATTTTGAACTTATAATCATTCTTTTCAAGTAGTTAATAACGAATATGTTTCGCATATAATTATAAGAATATGGTCCATGCAGTGGTTTACAAGAATGTTCTTTCTTTGAAAATAAAAATAACACCAGCATTCTATTTTATTTTCGGAAACATGCCAGCTAGTACATCTCACTTGAGCAAATGTGGAAATGAAAGCACAGGAGGCTTTATATGCTTGTCTCTCCCTCTCCCCACATCTGTGACCCTCAGTTATGTCTCCCAGGAACTATTTAAACCTAGAATAAAAGGCTGTCACCAAATCATCTTCCTCAAATACCACTTTTGTCATGTCATTCTCCTGCTCAAAAGTTTTCAATGTCTACTTACTGATTCAACAATCTAAATTTTCTGCAGAATAGTAACACTTCCTAAAATCTATCCTGTTACCCTAATGACTAAAGAAAAATATATTCAATCAAAATCATTAATTCATTTCAATTAATAACTCAGTTCAATAATATATATTACATAAAAGTGTGATCACTTTTAAAAGATGTCACTTTGAGGACTAAAGTACACCTGACCCAAACCATGATATTTTCAAGTGTTTCATATGCATGTGAAAGTTAGACAATAAATAAGGAAGACTGAAGAATTAACGCATTTGAATTATGGTGTTGGCGAAGAATATTGAATATACCACGGACTAACAGAAGAAGAACAAATCTGTCTTGGAAGAAATACAGCCAGAATTCTCCTTAGATGCAAGGATGGCGAGACTTCGTCTCACTAACTTAGGACATTTTATTGAGAGAGACCAGTCCCTGAAGAACATCAAGTCTGGTAAAGTGGAAGGTCAGAGAAAAAGAGGAAGACCCTCAATGAGATGGATTGACACAGTGGCTGCAACAAGGGGCTCAAACACAGCAATAACTGTGAGGATGGCACAGGACTGGGCAGTGTTTCATTCTGATAAATGAGATAAATGAGACATAATTTCTAACCTACTGGATTTTACTGTTAGAGAAAAATTTAGGATTTCAAGACTACGGGACATGTACAGCTATGGAGGAGGCACAAGGAGCCACTTGACCTATAGGAAGAGCAGTTAGCCTCATGAAGAGCCCACCCTATGTACTCCCCACAGGTCCGAAGGCTGAGTATGAGCTTCCCAGGTAAAGGGGAAAGGGGAACAGGCCCAGATGAACAAAAGCAAAAAGACAAAATATTTTCCTGATGCTCCAGGATAAAGTGTGAAATGCGGCAACTGTGGGAGCTGAGGATGAAGATTTGGGCAGGATCAGGATCATGGAAGACCTTACACGCTAAGGAAGACCTTGAAGATGTGTATGCTAAGCAGCTTGAACTTTATTCCAGGATGTTATCTATGCATTATGTGCTGCCCGCTCCTTCACTTCACCTATGTGAGACATCACTAAGTGATCATTCTGAACCCAAAGGCGGCACTAGCAGCAGCCATGACCAAATTGATGACAGCTGGTTCACGAGATAAAACTTATTTTCCCATCTCTGATGTACATGAAAAGAAGCCACCAATGGGTTTTACATAATGGAGTGTGTCATACTTGGACTGTGGAGAATGGATTTGAGAGGATTAAGATAGGATGTGGTAGACTCATTAGAAAGATTTTAGGTTAAAATTAGTTGAGAGGAAAGGGTCCAATCTTAGGCAGCAATAGTTGAGCTAGAAAGAGCACGGATGAATTCAAGAAATATTTAAGAGAGAAGAGAGTCAAGATTTGGAAACTCATCAAATGTAGTCAATACGAGAAAGGAAGGAATGAAGAATGCCCTACAAGTTTCTGCTTCAGGGACTGGGTAGATTTTGCTACCACAAATAGGATACAGTATACATGAAGAGGGCAGACTGCGTGTGGAAGAGGATGGGGTGAGGTGAGCAGAAGGAGATGAGAGATCAGTTTTGGATATGTTGCCTTCGAGGTGCCTGTGGAATAGTCAGCTGGAGACATTCACCAGACATTTGATTACAAACGTGAAAAGAACAGGCAAGCAGTGAGGGCTTGAGAAAAAGATTTAGAAATAAATTCAGCATATGGTTGTGGTTAAGGAAAAAAAAAAAGAAAGAAAAAATGAACAATGATGAGATCACCCTGGAAGAGTGACAACTATGCAAAAGGCCCTGTATGGAAACAATGGGGGATACAGTCTCAACTCTTACTGATTTACTTCCCCATCCCTGACATGGGCTCATCCCTTGCAGTGTAATGGATTGCTTTTTGTGTGGCTTTTCTAGCTATGGTCTTATAACTCCTACCCAGGTGATTAGGCGGGACTGTATGACATACAACAGGGTAAATGTGGTCTCCTAAGGGGACTGGTCAGTTTTGCCATCCTACTGGCCTTGAAATGAGCCACCCCAGAGAAGGGAAAGAGAAGAGTCCACCACCACCAAGGAAGGAGAGACCAGAGGAGAGACCAACAGAAGAGACCAGCAGGAGAGACCCACAGGAGATGAGAGAGTGGGCTTCCCAGCCCAAGCAGTGAGAAAGCTGAACGCCTTTGGGCAGAGACTGAGGGCCAAGGAGAACCCTACACCTGACCCATGAATTTGGGACTTGCCAGCCTCAACTGCATGAGCCATTTCCTTTACATGGTTCAGTTCAGGAGTTCTGTGAGACGTTGCAGCAAATTAGGGAACCCAAAGACGGGAGGGACAGTGCTGAAGAGAGAGGGAGTAGTTGATGTTAGAGATGATGGAGTGGTACAGCAGCTTGGAAAAGCTGGACATTTGGGACATCTTTAACCTCGCCTCACAGGAACTAGCTTTGTGCCGATCTTTATAAAAGAAATTGTTTACCCCTCAAGGAGTTTACTATCTAGTCAGGGAAAATAAGATGTGTGCAAAGAGCTAAAATGTAGGGTAGTAACTTGAAGTCATCTGTCTTAGTCATCTAGTGCTGCTCTAGCAGAAACAACACAAGTGGATGGCTTTAACAAAGAGAAATTTATTTTCTCACAGTCTAGTAAGCTAGAAGTCCAAATTCAGGGCGTCAGTTCCAGGGGAAGGCTTTCTCTCCCTGTCAGCTCTGGAACAAGGTCCTCGTCGTCATCAGTCTTCCCCAGGACTAGGAGCTTCTCTGCACAGGAACCTCGGGTCCAAAGGACGTGCTCTGCTCCCGCTGTTTCTTTCTTGGTGGTATGAGGTCCCCGTGTCTCTCTGTTCATCTCTCTTTTATATCTCAAAAGAGACTGCCTTAAGACACTATCTAATCTTGTAGATCTCATCAGTGTAACTGCCACTAACCCATCTTATTACATCATAGTGATACAATTTACAACACATAGGGAAATCACATCAGATGATAAAATGATAGACAATCATACAATACTGGGAGAATCATGACCTAGCCAAGTTGACAGATAATTTTAGGGGACACAATTCAATCCATGACACATATCCAATGAATAATACTAAGAATCTAAAAGATTCCAAATTCAATTCTGATTGAGGTGATAATGTAAACTTTTCAAGGCAGGTAGGATTTCGGTAGGTAAAGAGGAGAGTGAGGACATTAACTAGAGAAGGAATACCTAAGCAAAGATGTAGAAGTGAAAAGGGCAGACACATTCAGGGTACAGCAAGGAGGATGAGTGGATATCAGGTAGGGAAACGGAACTAACCTTTATGGCTGCCCACTATGTCATTTATTTCAACATATATCCCATGTGTCATCTGTTTTAATTCTTACAACCACATTATGAGTTAGGTATTCTTATTTCCATTAAACTGAGGCTCAAACCCCCCAAAAAAAGACCAAACCCACTGCCACTGAGTCAACTCCAACTCATAGCGACCCTACAGGACGGAATAGAACTGCCCCATAGATTTCCAAGGAGCAGCTGGTGGATTCATACCACCGACTTTTTAATTAGCAGCCATTGCTCTTAACCACTGTGCCACTGGGGCTCCTAGTATATAAGAGATACTCCCTACAGGGTCACTATGAGTCAGAATCGACTCAACTGCAATGAGTTTCCCAAACGTTAGTTGGATGGATGCATGAATAAACGCGCTTACAGCACCAGGTGTGGTGGAATAGGAATTTAAGTCCAGTTTTGCATATACGCCAACGCTTTTCAATAACCTTTGGAAATAGAAAGCATTTGGAAATGAGGTCGAAAAAGTAGTCTCCGGTCAACAGTGTTCAATGCCTAGGATGAATTCCGCAAGTTAAGACAAATATAGTTGACCACTGTGGGAGGGTTGTCATTGATGACCTCCAAGAAAACCGTAAGTGAAGTAGAGGGAGAGGAAGCCATGTTACAATGAGTTAGAGTATTTTGGAGGTGAAATAAAGAGGGGGAGAAAAAAAGATGACGGCTGAGTATCCAACTCTCTTAAGCTCAGTTTCACACTGTAGCCTGAACCCACAATGGGGCTCCTCCTGAACTCTGGACCTTTATCATTATTCTTTCCTCAAGCTTAAGGTTAGCTTGTCATTTTCCTCTTTCTGACCAGATCTAGCTCTAGGCTCTGTTTCTAAAGCTTCAACGCCCAGTCTTAAAGCCTTCCCTGACCACATGTGGGCCCTTGTCTGTTCTCCTAAGATTATTTTACACATCACCTATCACTTACTGTGAGGCACTTCATCATACACTGTGTGACAATGCCACTTTACTTAGCCTCCTCGGGCACCAAACAAAGTTCCTTGAAGTCAAAACCCACTATTCATCACATTCTCCTTATATGTCTCCAAATACCTAGCACAGAAATAGGCAGAAAATCCACATAAAAGCTAAGCAATGAAGTAAATTGGGGATAAAGTCAATTATAAGGCAGACTGGCATAAATCCAAGGATTCCTCTCAAATTAAGAACAACCTGGGAGCAGGGGTAAAGACTCAAGGCAACCTTCCTCAGATTCCAGAAGGGATTAGAATCCCAAGCTCTCCGCCACTGCCCTGGGCCAGGTGGTTTATTTTAAAGTTCTTCTCCTGTATGCCACAAATACGTGATGATTCTGTTTATTAGATTTTCCCTCATGAATAAAAATGAAGTCATAACAATCTAATTGTAAAATTTGTATATTGCAAGCTGAGCCAGAAACTAATATTTGATTCCAATGGAAAAATACTGACAAAAATAAACACATGAGAAAAGATTAAATGATCCAAGAACTGACATCTGTGTGTGCCTGCTGTGTCTGTTCAGAACTGGCATGGCTTACTTTTTTTTTTTTTTCTCATATATTCTATTAGATAAATTCTATTACCATAAAATATGCTAATTTCTGGCTTCTTTTAAGTTTCTGGGAATTTTTATATTCCTTAAACAAGATAGATGCAGTCCTTCCAGGTCTAGATACACCAACAGATTAACCAGAAGGAGATCAGCAGAAGATGCTATAAAATGAGTCACACAGAGCACCACACAGCAACCTTCATACTTCAGAGAAAGAACCAGAGCTCCCTAAATCAATCTCTAATAGGAACTACACTTTCCATTACAAGTGGTTATAACGGGCTTCTTAAAAGCTCCTCTTTCATTTAATGTTGACTTTTCTTCACATCAATAAACTTTAGATTCATCCAAACACTGAATTACAAGAACATCCTGCATTTACAATATATGACAGACTAATAAAAAAAAAAATTATGAGGGAGTACAAGATGAATCTTCTATCTAAATATTTCTTCTTGCAATTCTAAATCAGGATAGCCAACTTAAACCTAAATTTATTTCATTATTGAAATAAAAATGGCACATGCACAGCTCATAAGAGCTGTGTTGAAGACAAAGTATTTTCTGTATTACCAGCAAGCTATCCCTGCTTGAGACCAAGGCACCACTCCGAATTTAAAAACAGAACTAGCAGAGACTCTTCAGGTATATCAAACTAGTGTGGACTCACCTACACACACAGAGTGGTTTTCTGAATTCACACCTAACACACTACAGTTTCTTGTACATTCAGGTATAATCAGCCAGGACTAGAAAAACACCAGTGTACCCATGATGTCCGTCAACTATTTTTCCAACAACATGTTCCCTAATATACAAATAAAATAATGCTAGAATCTCACTTTGAGGCTTGCTTGCACTGAGTTTGGCTTCTTAAAGAACAGACTAAAATGTATCCTTCTATGTGGATATTTTCTCCTAGAAAATACTTATACTGAAATATAACAGACATTTAGTCTCTCTCAAGTCCAAGCAGTCATCTAAATAGAGGAAGGATATTCAAATTTCAGTGTTAACCAAGGTCAGAAATTTGAATACCCTCTTTAGCAAAAAACCTGCAAAGAAGGATACAGAAAGAGATACCAAAGTGTGCCACAAGCATCTAAGGGGAGCATCCAGGAGACAAACCCCTCAAATAAACAAATATGTGTCACAAAAACATGTACAAATATAAATAAATAAATAAAATTTAATAGCAACAAAGAGCAAAAAAGTTATGTCTGAATCAAGGAATTGATCAAGGAGGATCCAGAGGTCTGCTACTTAGGAAAACGGGATGGACTTAATGGATGGCAAAATGAATGGAGAACTCTTCAATTCTTATTCCATGTTTTCTGCCTGCTGTTGTTAGTTGCTGTTGTTCTTGTTAGTTGCTGTCAAGTTGATTGCAACCCATGGTGACCCCACGTGTACAGAACAGAACTGCTCCATAGGGTTTTCAAGGCCACAGCCTTTGGAAGCAGATCACCAGGCCTGTCCTCTGAGGCAACGCTGGGAGGGTTTGAACCACCAACCTTTCGGCTAGTAGTTGAGTGTTTAACCATTTGTGCCACCCAGGGACTCCTATACTCGGCCTATGGAACTGAAATTTGACCTGCAAAGAATTAAACAAATATGGGTTTCAGTGCTCTCTTACCTAAGATGAGTGAAGAGATTACATTAGAGCTCCTACCCAAACCAAAACCAAATCCACTGCTGTCAAGTTGATTCTGACTCACAGTGAGTATGATAGAGTAGAACTGCCCCATAGGGTTTCCAAGGCTATAAATCTTTACGGAAGCAGACTGCCACATCTTTCGCCCACAGAGCAGCTGGTGGGTTAGAACCGCCGACCTTTAGGTTAGCAGCTGAGCGCTTTAACCACTGCACCTCCACGGCTCCTAGATATTCTAAATGAGGACTCATCTCTGGGCTAGATGGATCATTTTGTAAGTTCTCTCTAAAAAGAGAACATACAAATGAGATTTCCCAAAGATCATCGGCAGGGTCCGAAATTGTTGAAGATTTGGGAAGTGCCAGAAGCCAGAAAACAGGGAAATACATTTTAATTTTAAAAAAGAAAGAAAGGGGATTGTGTAAAACTACACACTGGAGAACATCACATAGATCCCAGGCACAACTCCGGAAATGATAATTAAAGACAGGTTGGCAAGGACCTAGAAGAGGAAGCAGCGGACACTGAGATTCAGAATGCTCACAGAGAACAAACCATTCAACAGAACAAGAACAACAAAAGAGTTAACCTCTTTTTGGAGTATCTATCATGGACCAAGTACCTTGCTGGAGATACAAAGATGAAGACAGCACTCACCTGCCAGGAAGCTCAGGTAGAACACGCAACTGAAACCCATTAGTTGGTAAAATGAGACGTTGCTAGTGTTCTGATATTGGTGGGCACAAAGAACTGCAGAGCATAGACAGGGAAGCAACTAACTCTGCTAGGAAGGAAAGGAGTGTCAGGAAAACTTCACAGGTGATGTCAGAGCTGGGCTTTGGAGGAGGAGCAGGATTTTCCGGATAACTAGTGTAGAAGAGGTTTGGCTCATCAGGCAGAATGAGGATGTGCAAGCTGTCATGCGGAAATGAGAGTGATCATGGAATTACGAGCAGTCAAGTATGGCTAGACTGCGGGGTTTTTGGTGGGGGAGGAAGTTCAATGAATGGTGGCTTAATCAAATTGTTGTTGTTGTTGTTGTTGTTGGTTGCCATGGAGTCGGCCCCCGACTCACAGAGACCACATGCACACCAGAACAAAATGCTGCCTGATCCTGAGCCATCCTGATCAGTGGATCGGATTGGATCATTGTGATCCATAGGCTTTTAGACTGGCTGATTTTTGAAGGTAGATCCTCAGGCCTTTCTTCCTAGTCTGTCTTAGTCTGGCAGCTCTGCTGAAACCTGTTTAGTATCACAGCCACACACAAGCGTCTACTGACAGATGGTGGCTATACCTGAGGTGCACTGGCCAGGAATCAAAGCCAGGTTTCCTGCACGGAAGGCAAGAATTCTACAACTGAACCACCAATGCCCTATTTAATCAAATTACACTGACCCAATTTCCCTTTTTGACATGGCTACTATTCTAGTGGATCAGGAAAATGAAGTAAACACAGTGTATCTGCACTTAAAAAGCATTTGATAAGGCTCTCTTTATCTGCTTATGAATAAAATGGAGAAAAGTAGGCTGGATGTGCGTGGATGTTTTTATGATACAGGAAATCATTGAACCACTGTGCCAAAAGAGTATGTGCTGACTGACATCAACCCTAGAGGGAGGATATTAATAGCTTAACATGGTATTCTTAGACCTAGTCCTCACCAGTAAACATATCACTGACTTGAATGAAAATACAGTGACATCTTTATCAGAATTTGGGGGGGGGGGGGATGATAAATAGCATCCTGGATAACAGCATCAGGATTCATAAAGTCTTCAGCAGTCTGTAGGAAGCAGTCAATTATTATAAGAGAGAATTTAATCCATGTGACTCTCAGGTTCTCCACCTGGATGAGGTGCTAAGGAATGGGAGAGGTACGGCTTAGTGACAGCATAAATGAATATGATTTGCAGATTTAAATGACAGTAAAAGCCGTATGTCCAGTGATGTGATTCTAATGCTCAACCATCCCTACCCCCCACCCCCAAAAAAGAAAAAAACACTAATACAATCAACCCAGAATAGAAATATTACGGTGGTCTGTTTCACCCTCTTTAAGAACTTGAATATATCAGCTCTGGGCCTTACACTATAGAAGAAATATAGGGAAATTGGAACAACCAGGAAGGCTAAGTGACATAAAACTATATTTTAAGAATATTTGTCAAAGGAGCTGGTCAAGTTTAGTCTGGAGAGAAGGCTTGGAATGAAATGATAGCTATTTTCTAATATCTGAAGGATCTTTATCTGGTAGAGGATTTAAGCTTTCTAAGGGGTATATTTATGGGGCCCTCGTGGCTCAGTGGTTAAGCATTTGGCTGCTAACCAAGAGGTCGGCAGTTTGAAACCACCAGCGGCTGCCCCTTGGAAACCCTATGGGGCAGTACTACTCTGTCCTATAGGGTCGCTATGAGTTGGAATTGGCTCGACGGCAATGGGTTTTTTTTTTCTTTAAAGGGGTACATTTAAAACCTACAAGGGGTCTACCTAAGATCAGACAACAGATAGGGACAGAAAGAAGCTGAATGTAAGGGAGTGCTATCTTACAGAGACGCCAGTGAGTCAGAATCAACTCCATGGCAACGAGTTTTGTTTTGTTTTTTTTTGCATTTATCTTACAGACAGATGCAAAGAGCTGCCTCCAGATAGAGAAGGTGGCTTCCTGATCTCCAGTGTTAAAGCACAAGCTGAGCACAAGAAAGTAAAAGAACTGGGGGTGAGAGGGCAGGATTAGTGGGAGGTAGAGCATGGAACACTAGAATAAAAACTAGTACTATAAATAATAACAAGTGTTTCTGTAATGGTAAATGGGAACTAACCTTCTTCTTTTCTTTAGACTGTGCCAGTAAATATTCATGTAGTTCCTACAGAAGATATGAAAATTCCTGAGAGATAAGGGACAATTTTTCATTGTCTAGGACTGTCTCGCTCATTGCGGGGCATCTGGATTGCTGTAGACCAGCAGTTTTCCACTATATCAAACCCAGCAACCTTTATTTACATAAATATGTAAATATTTTATAATATGCTTTTTATATTGAAATGAAATTCATAGGTAATATAATTTTCTTCCATACATAATCTTTAGAAAGCAACATACTGCCCAAAGAGAATTTATACCAGGTATTTCAATATGTACGAGTCCCTGGGTGGCACAAATGGTTAATCACTTGACTACTAACTGAAAGGTTGGCTGTTCAAATCCACCCATAGGTGCCTTGAAAGAAAGGTCTGGTGATCTGCTTTCAAAAGGTCACAGCCTTGAAAACCCTATACAGTGTAATTCTATTCCTTCACACCTGGGGTCGCCATGAGTCAGTACTGACTTGACAGCAACAGGTTTGGTTTTAGTTTATTTCAATATGTAAGTCCTCAGGCCTGAGTTCATTAGATGGCATTATGAAATACCTAGATGCCTGCACCTGCTTGGAGTCCTGGTAGTGACGTGGCTAAGAGCTCAGGCTGCTAACCAAAAGGTCAGCAGTTCGAATCTACCAGATGCTCCTTTGAAACCCTATGGGGCAGTTCTACTTTGTCCTACAGGATCACTATGTCGACTCCACAGCAATAGGGTTGGTTTTTTTGGTTTTTGCGCCTACTTATATAGGACAAGTTTAGACATAGGAGAAATAAGATCAGAAACCATTTCACTACAGGAAAGTGAAAGAACAGAGGCGGAGGTGGGGGGGAGGGTTAGTGGGAGGTAGAACGTGGAACACTAGAATAAAAACTAGTGGTATAAATAATAACAGATGTTTCTGTACAAGGTTAAGTTGGAACTAACCTTTTCTTTAGAGTGTCCCAGTAAATATTCATGCAGTTCCCACAGAAGATATGAAACCAACTGAGAGATAAGGGATAATTCTTCATTGTCTAGGACTCTCCTGCTCTGTGCAGCACATTTGGCACCTCTGCTTCCCACAACTAAATGCCAGTAAACCAAAACCCATTGTTATCGAGTCAATCCCAACTCCTAGCGACCCTATAGGACAGAGGAGAAATGCCCCATAGAGTTTCCCAGGAGCAACTGGTGGATTTGAACTGCCAACCTTTTGGTTAGCAGCTGTGCTCTTAACCACTGTGCCACCAGGGCTTCAACATAACTGTGCCAACCAAAATGACCCTCCCGAGATCAGGGGTTTACTGCATCCACTGAAAACCACTATTACAAAAAAGAGTCAAGTTCTACAGGTTAACTGATATTTTTAATTAATTTTTAAATAAAAAAATTAATTTTAAAAATTCCTTCAAAACTGAGACCTTATAAACTCTACACCCTTGAGAAACTCTGTTTTCACTCTGCTCTGTGCTCTCCCTGAATAGCACTTACAACCCATGTTACTAAGGCAGAGCAGCACTTTTAAAGCAGGACAAGCCTGATTTGAATCCAGATTTCTGCACCTACAAGATATGAAGCCTTGGCCAAGTTGTTCAATTTCTGTCAGCTTCAGTTTTCTTATCTGTCAAATGGCTGTTGTAGAGATTAAATGTGTCTAAAGTACATCCTATAGTCTGGTGCTCTGTGGAATAGAAAATTCTACCACCTGAGATTCCAGTGAATTCAAGTGTTCATGAAAATTACACCGGCCTTGACGACCACCGCTACCCATTACTGTGTCAAGTTGATTCCAACTCATAGCAACCCTATAGGACAGAGTAGAACTGCCCCACAGGGTTTCCAAGGAGCGGCTGGTGGATTGGAACTGCCAAACTTTTGGTTAGCAGCCAAACTCTTAACCACTGCGCCACCAACCAAACGTTCAACTGTTCATGAAAAGTACATCTACCCTGAACCAGATGCAAATCAGTCAGAAAACAAACCATATAGCAAATTAACTCAAGCTAGACAGTTCTAGAGAATATAAAGCTGATAGCAAGCAGCAACAGTTAAACTTTTATTGAATGTTTCCCATATGTGCCAAATTTTGTGCTCAATGCTGTTACACACAGTTTAATTTCATTCTCATGACTGTATGAGAGAGTTAATATTCTCAATCCATTACGGATAAGGAATCTGAAGTTTAGAAAGGTTAAAAAACTTATTCAAGGTCAAACAGCCATAAAAGCTAGGGCCAGAATGATCACCTCTGTCTGATCCCAAAGTCACAACCACTAATAATGGCCTCTAATGCTATTTAGGAGCCTTGGTGGCACAGTGGTTAAAGCGCTTCGCTGCTAACCAAAAGGTCGGTGGTTTGAACCCACCAGCCGCTCCTTGGAAACACTACAGGGCAGTTCTACTCTGTCCTATAGGGTCACTACACGTCAGAATCAACATGATAGCAGTGGGTTTGGTTTTGGTTTTAATGCTAGGTTATTACTGCAGAATTTTTACCTCAATTGCCTGGTTCTTCCTGGATTTATCTAGAGCTAAAAAGAACAAAAGGGCAAACACCAGCTTTCTGGCCAATTATTCTTTAGGGTGTAAACTCGGAACCACATTAAGATTAATCATTAAACCAAAAATCAAACCTGTTGCTGTTGATTCCATTCCAACTCATAGTGACCCTATAGGACAGAGAACAGCCCCATAGGGTTTACAAGGAGTGGCTGGTAGATTCGAACTGACAACTTTTTGATTAGCAGCCAAGCTCTAATCTAAAGATTAAAGATTAATCATCACTGTTCATTAATAAATGGACTACATGCCAGTGCATTCAATAAATATTTATTGTACTGAATTAATAGCTTAACATGGTATTCTTTCCTAGGCCCCGTCCTCATCAGTAAACTTATCAGCAACTTGAATGGAAATACAGAGGCCTCCTTACCAGACTTTTGGAGGGATAAATAACATCCTGGAGAACAGCATCAGGATTCAGAAAGTCTTCAGCTGTCCACAGAAAGCAGTCAATTATTATAAGATGGAATTTACTCCACATAACTCTCAGGAAAGTACTTTTCCTTAACTCACTAAATTACCCCTTAAGTTTTAAGAACAGAAGTAATGATACATCTTTGAATATGCCAGAAATATATCCCTTAGCAGCTGGCAAACTTTTTTCTTTCTGTTCTGAAATATAATCTTCTACTAATTTCATTCCCCTAGAGAAAACTGAATCAGTAAATACAGAAAATCAGAAAAATGAAATTTTGATCTTAAAAAAAAAATTTATTAATTTTAAATTACAAAGGTCATATATGCTTTTTCTTTTTCTCCCCCGTAGGGACTAAAATCATAGGTTCTTTTTGAACTGAAAATTATTCTGTAAAATTCTATAAAAATTCTACTAAAAGCTTTAAATGTATTGCATGTGTTCTCTCATTAATACTCATAAGGATATAAGAAGTCAGTTTTGAACAGTCTTCTACCTACATACAAAGGCAGATTCAAGGGGAAAAAACCTGCAGAAACTCATATAGAAAGTTAATGAAGGCAATGAAAAGCAGAACAGTCTTCTCTGCTGACCTCAATTCCCTGCCATAAGAAAAAACTTCCTCTTTCTCATCATCAGTCACTATTGATTGGCTACGTGTTGCATGTATCTGTCCCTCACAAGAGTTGGGAAAAATCTGATGCCTGAGGATTCTAGTGGTGCAATGATTAAGTGTTCAGCTGCTAACCAAAAGGTTGGCAGCTCAAATCCGCCAGCAGCTCCTTGGAAACCCTATGGGGCAGTTCCACTCTGTCCTAAAAGGTCGCTATGAGTTGGAATCCACCCACAGCAACAGGTTTGGTTTTTGTTTTTATTTTTTGAAGGTTTCTGAAGACACCTCCTCCTATTGATCCAGCACTAGGGGACCACTTGAGATGGTCTCTAAGATTAATCTAAACGAGGTGGGATTCAAGTGTCATCAGGAAAGAAACAGGTGACCTGGGAAGAAAAATGTGTCCTCAATTCATTTTAATATTATCAGACAGATCATTCCTAAAATCACAGGATCTCTGGCTTGTTCTACTTTTTTTGCAGACATCTCCTCATCCAGGCCCAAAAGAAATTAGCTCCACACTCTTCCGGAGTCTCTCTGCTGGAACTGAACCCAAGCTCATTCCCCCAAGGCCTTTCAGAGAATAGGTGTTGATGTGAACTTCTGTGCCAGCTCCCTGCACTCACAGAAAATGTCCTCACGCTCACTGTCTGCTTCCTGATCTTGCATCATGCTCCAGCTCCTTCAATTCCAGGAGAAAAATAAGTACGAGCAATGGTTACTACTACTACTACTGCTACTTACTATTATAATTCTTTGGCGGGAGGTATCTATTTGATGGATTTGAATTAGAGTAAAAATCATACATCCTTTGATGGATAAAAGGTGTTAAAAAGAAACAGATGGGGGCCATGGTTTTGGGGGACATCTAGATCAATTGGTATAACAAAGTTTATTAAGAAAATATTCTGCATCCCACTTTGGTGAGGGGCATCTAAGGTCTAAAAGCTTGCGAGCAGCCATCTAAGATGCATCAGTTGGTCCCAACCCACCTGGAACAAAGGAGAATGAAGAACACCTAAGACACAAGGAAAATATTAGCCCAAGAGACAAAAGGGCCACATAAACCAGAGACTCTATCAGCCTTAGACCAGAAGAACTAGATGGTGCCCAGCTACCGCCAATGACTGCCCTGACAGGGAACACAACAGAGAGTCCCTGATGGAGCAGGAGAAAACTGAGGTGCAGAACTCAAATTTATGTAAAAAGACCAGACTTAATGGTCTGACTGAGACTAGAGGAACCCCAGAATACATGGCCCCCAGACTCTCTGTAAAGATTAGACTGGACTATAAAACATAAAATACTCGTGAAGAGTGTGCTTCTTAGATCAAGTAGATCATGAGACTAAATGGGCAGCTCCTGTCCAGAGGCAGGATGAGAAGGCAGAAAGGGATAGCAGCTGGCTGAATGGACACGGGAACCCGGGGTGGAAAGGGGGAGGGTGCTATCACATTACAGGGATTGCAAGTAGGATCACAAAAAAATATGTGCACAAATTTTTGTATAAGAAATTAACCTGAGCTGTAAACTTTCACCTAAAGCACAATTAAAAAAAAGAAATAGAATGCCTTTCAAAAAAAACACACAGTACATGGGCTCCAAACACTAGTTTTCAACAAATAAATTTGATTGTCTTTTGAGACTTTGTTAATGAGAGACATAAAGTATGCTCTACCAGGTAAACTGCCATTTCACTAAGAGTCATGTGCTTCTTTGTTCTCCGTGGATGACATCTGTAATTGAATGCACTTCTAAAATAACATTGGTATACACCCATACTTGTAAAAATGCAAAATAAAATGTATGTAATTGAGTTATCATTTTTTAAAATTTTTTTTACTGTACTTTAGATGAAGGTTTATAGAACAAATAGTTTCTCATTAAACAGTCAGTACACATATTGTTTTATGACATTGGTTAACAACCCCAT
>NW_004444034.1:1214808-1237628 GCF_000243295.1 Trichechus manatus latirostris
AGTTTGTTTATCCATTCATCTGTTGATGGGCATCTAGGTTGTTTCCATCTTTTTGCTATTGTGAACAGTGCTGCAATGAATATGGGAGTGCATATGTCTATTCGTGTGACGGCTCTTATTTCTCTAGGATATATTCCTAGGAGTGGGACTGCATTTTGTAGTGCTTTTTTTTTTTGTGGTGCTGACGTTTTCTTTGTTCCTCTTACTCTCCTGTGCTGAGTTCTTTTTGTTCGTGGGTTTTTGTTTCATTTATTTTGTTTTTGTAGGTTTTGTTTTTTACTGAGACTTTATGTTTTTCTTCTTTATTTTGATGAACAGGTTTGTTAACTTTCTTTGTGGTTACCTTGAAATTTACCCTTATCTTCCTAGATTTGAACCTGTCTATTATTACTTGGTATCGCCTTGCCTTCCTCACCATTAGAAGGTTCTATATCTACACCGTTTATTCCCTCTTTTATTGTTCTGATTCTGCTGTCATTTACAGATTAACCTTTCTGGTTCCCTGTTGTAATTCTTTTGGTTTTGCATAGTCCTTAAGAGTTCATTTCCTGGGTTGGTATTTGTCTAGTACAATCCTGTGTCCTATACTCAGCCTGTGGTCTGATGTTGTTTGTTCTCAGATCGAAGGACTCCCTTTAGTAAGTCTTGTAAGTTTGGTTTGGTTTTTACATAGTTCCTTGATTTCTGTTTATCTGGAAATGACCTAATTTCACCATCATATTTGAATGAGAGTTTTGCAGGATATACTATTCTTGGCTGGCAATTTTTTTCTTTCAAGATTTTATATATGTCATCCCATTGCCTTCTTGCCTACATGGTTTCTGCGGAATAATCCGAGCTTAATCTTATTGTTTCTCCTCTGTATGTGACTTTTTGTCTTTCTCGAGCTGCTCTCAGGATTCTTTGTCTTTGGTTTTAGTGAGTTGGATTCTGATATGCCTTGGTGATTTTTTTTTGGGGTCTATCCTATATGGGGTCTGTTGAGCTTCTTGGATGGTCAGCTTTTCATCTTTCATGATATTGGGGAAGTTTTCTGTCAGCAATTCTTCAATGATTCTGTGTTTTCTGTTTTCTCCCCGTTCTGGAACTCCGATCACTTGCACATTTTTGCTTTTGATTGTATCCCACATAATTCTCAGGTTTTGTTCATTTTTCTTTGTTCGTTTTTCTGAGTTTTCCTCAAACAGAGCTGTATCCAAGTGTTGGTCTTGAATCTTGCTGATCCTATCTTCCATTGTTTCAAACCTGCTCCTCAGCCCTTGAATGACAACTATCCGTTTCTGAAATCTTGTTGTTTATCTTTTGGATTTCTAATTGTTGTTTCTGTATGATTTGTAGCTGTGAATTTATTTTAGCATTTTATTCCTGTATTATTTTTTTAATTCTTCCGTTTTTTTTTTGTCTGTATTTTCCATGAATTTGTCTGCCTTTTCCATGAATTTGTCTATTTTTCCCTCATTTTTGTCTGCTTTTTGCTTCAACTCTTGGATAATTCTGAATATTAGAGATTTGAATTCCCTATCAGTTAGGTCTAGTGCCTCTTCTTCTACTGGAAAGTCATCTGGTGTTTTATTTTGGACACCTACTGGAACCATCCTGTCCTGTTTTTGTAAATGTTTTGATATTGTCTGCTGTTTTCGGGGCATTCAGTGGTTATTTTCCTCATTTATTAATTGTAGATTTGTTTGTTTCATCCTGTTTTTTTGTTTTGTTTGGTTATGTCTGAGCAGGCGGGCTGTGTGTTCTTTGTTGTTTGCTCATCTTCTTCTCCAATGGGCAGGGTCAGTCACTCAGGTATGGTACAGAAGGGCAGGTCCAGCTGAAGGGGAGTTGCTGGGATGGGTTGTTTGTGGCATGTACCAGGGCTGACAGTGCAGACCGGGAATCAGTGCAGGGCAGGTTCCAGTAGGGCGTGCCTGTGCTGCTTGGGACTGTGATGTTCTGCGCATGTTGCATGTAGGCAGGAAGGAGGGGGTAGATTGTGATGTGTGGAGCTAAGATGGGTATGGGAAAGAGGTGAGAAAGGAGAGAGGAACAGGAGCCAAAAACAAACAAACAAACAAAAAACAGTGCTAAGGGAGCCTGCTATTGGAGTGGAGAGATGAGAGACTGAGAAATGGGGAAATATAAAAATGAAAAAAAAAAAAGGGTAAAAGAAAAAAAATGGATAAATCGAGAAACTGGAAATGAAGCAAGACAAAAAGGAAATAAGAGGGAGAAGAAAACCAACAAACAAGAAAACCAAAACCAAAAAAAAGGAAAAAAAAACACAAGAAAAAAGAAATGCCCCCAGGGATGTCCCTGTGTGTCTGCGCAGAGTAAGGGAGTAGCTTCCAAGCCACGTGGTACTGCCCAGCTAGAAGGGGCTCCCAAGCTGAGAAAACAAAAAGAAAACAAACAAATCAAAACAGAACAAATCAGAGCAAACAAACAAACAAACAAAAAAGCCCCGGGGGTTCTACCAGTGTGGCGTCACGGGCCGGGAAGCAGTTTCACAGTCGAACAGTGTTTCGCAGCCTTTCAGGAAGAAGCAAAGATGGCACACGGAGCCAGGTATTTGAGAGAAAGGAGGAGGAGGTGGTGAGAGGTAAGGAAGAAATCTAAAGAAGCGGAAAAAAGCAACACCAGCAGCAAACAAAAGGCACTCAGGGAGCCAGCCAGTGTGGGCGGGTGGAATTCAAGTGACACCGAGATGAAGCTGGTGCTTCCCGGCCAAGAGACTGTGGCTGCAAGAAGCAGAGGTGGCTAAGTAGGGGTGAAGAAGGGTGGGGGTTGGGAAAGCCTATATTGCTGGTTACTGGTAGTTCTGTCTCCTGCTGGAAGCTCCATGAAGCTGCTTTCTCGTACCCCCTGTTCGCTGATCTCTGATAGGAGTCCAAGATAGCGGATCCATGCTGTGGTAGCTGATAGGGGGCCTCTACATGTATCTCTCTTTGCTCTCTGTTCTCAGTCAGTTTCTTATTCCATTCAGTGCTTGGCTGAGTTCCTTATCTCTTCATTTGATGCGTTGGGTTTCAGGATTGACGTGTGACTCTGTTTGACTTAGTTTTTCTGATCTTTGCTGCAGAGGGACAGTGTAGTGCTTCTGACTACAGTGCCATGTTGCCTGAAAGTTCTAGTTATCACTTTTCTTAATGTGCTTTCAGCAGATTTATTTACATGAAGAATTATAGATGGCAATAAACAATTTACACTTATACATAAGTAGGGCCTTGTAACATATTTATAAGCAATCCCCATCAATTCAGTTAAGCATTTACTAAGAACTTGTTTTATGCCTACTGCTGTACTATTATCTAAAACCTATGAATATAAAGAGGGCTAAATATGCCCTAAAGAAACTTCAATTTTTGACACAGGAGATAAGATTTATTTTAGTAAAACAATTAGAACAAAATGGTATGATAAAATTAATGCCAAATAAAATGCATATTGCACAGAGGAAGTGCTAATGGGAAGTAAGAAGAGGACCAGGTCACATGGGCCATGATTGTTAGGGAAGGTGTTAGAAGTGGGGCATCCCCCCAAAACAACTGTTTATGGTTATATTTCAATACTGCTGCACAACCAACAATCATATCAGCAAACCAGAAACAGTTTTATCCTTAATGAAAATGCCCTCTACCAGAGCACATTCAAGAGGCCAGCCAAGTCACCAGATTCTGTCTCAGGTGTCTCGCGTAAAGATGGAAACGGGCAAGCAGTGCTTTGTTTAGTACAGTCTAAAATGCGGAAAATGAACATGAATTCATGTACAAGGCATAACAAAAAGTGTCTAAGAGGCAGGAAATCTGCTCAACATGAAGCTGAATCAGCAGTATAAAATACAATGACCTCTTCTTGGGAAAAAATTATATGGTATTCAACTCTAATTTTCCAGGAGCCTGGATTAAGAACATCTATGGTTTAAGTACCTTTTCCTTTAAAGGTTTATTGAGCTGCTTGATACAAAAGTTCTTGCAGAATTTCAAAGAAAAACGGCCCTCTAGTAGACTGGATTACTGTCCTCAACTATTTACTCCCTTCCTCCCTATAGGAGAATTTATACATTCACTCCCTTTGCTATCTGAATGGAATAAGAAACTGACTAAGAACAGAGAGCAAGGAGAGATACATGTAGAGGCCGCCTATCATGTATCCACCCACTGACTCAGGCTTGGCCATGAGACTTGTTTTGACCAGTGGATGATGAGGATTAACAATGTACCTATTTCAGCTTGAGGCTCTACTGAGACCTGGCAAGTTTCTGCTCTCCACCATGAGAACAGTATGCTCCAAGTAGCAGCTTTTCTTTCTTCAACTTAGATCCCAGGATAAAGACATGCAGAAGACATCTGAACCCCCATCTCAACTCTGGAGTCTAGTCCAGCCCTGCTGAGCACAGCCAAATCAGCCGACTTGCAGATCCATCAACATGAAATAAAAATTTGTTCTAAACCACTGAGATTTGGAGGCTGTTATACAGCATTATCACAACAACAACAAAAAGACCTCAGAAACATCCTGATCCACATACAACTTTGTTGTTTTACCGAGAAGATCAAAACCATATACAGTAGTACATATATATAAATAATTCTACCTAGACCTGGGGTACCAAAGCCCAGAGACAAAAGCAACAAATTTAACACAAAAAGTCAAGGAAGTGTCCTTATTTTCAAGTTGTCATTTACCCCATAACCAATTTGCACGGCTATGGAGGTTTAAAGGAGCCCTGGTGTTCAGTGGTTAAGTGCTCTGCTGCTAACCAAAAGGTTTGAACCCACCAACCATTCCGCAGGAGAAAGATGTGGCAGTCTGCTTCCATAAAGATTAAAACCAAAACTAAACCCATTGCCATGGAGTCGATTCCAACTAATAGCGACCCTACAGGACAAAGTAGAACTGCCCCATAGAGTTTCCAAGAAGTAGTTGGCGGATTCGAACTGCCAATCTTTTGGTTGGCAGTTGAGCTCTTAACCACTGCACCACCAGGGTTCCTATTCCATAGAGATTACAGACTTGGAAACCCTATGGAATGAACACAGGGAACTTGGAGTGGAAAAGGGGAGAGTGCCGTCACATCGTGGGGATTGCAACCAACATCACAAAACAATGTGTATAAATTTTTGAATGAGAAACTAACTTGAGCTGTAAAGTTTCCAATAATAAAATTAAAAAAAAAAAAAAAAAACAGAAACCCTATGGGGCAGTTCTACTATGTCCTATAGGGTCACTATGAGTCAGAATCGACTCAACTATGGGTTATGGAGGTTTAGCTAAGAAGATATCATTTGATTCTAAGAGTGATTTATCCAGTCTTTGTATAATCATTATGTATGAATATATTCACTATGTTGTTGTTGTTGGGTGCCATCAAGTCAATTTCGACTCACAGTGACCCCATGTGACAGAGTGGAACTGCCCCATAGGGTTTTTTAGGCTGCAATGTTTACAGGAGCATATTGCCAGGTCTTTCTTCCATGGAGCCACAGGGTGGGTTCAAACTGCCAACCTTATGGTTAGCAGCCAAATGCTTAACCATTGTGCCTCCTTATATTCACTACAGACTTTGATATAACTTACTTTAAGTTATTTTATACAATATTGCTGCTCCAAAAACTTTATTACTTTTTCACCGTATCTATTCTGCCACTTTCTCTTATAATTTTAAGGAAATGTGGGTATGTAATTGAGAGAACTGGTAAATATTATTTTGAGTATTAGAACAGAAAACTCATATAATTAACATCTATACCCAGGAAGTAATTCAAGCACAGCTCATTTAAATAGGTGAACCAACAAGAACTAACTTATCAAGGAAAAATCTTAAAAGAGATTTGAAATATTAGGACAATGCAGCATCACCAGGTATTATGGTGCTCTCATCACACTTTCTTTAGCAATTTCGGCCCAACAAAGCCTTACTGCCAAGTGTCTCAGCTCATACTTACACTATCTTGCATTGCTTTCTAATTAATTGTCCCTCATGCCCACATTCCTTCCAATCAGACTAAAAGCTCTCGAAAGGCAGGGAATGTGTCTTGTGTTGCTCACATGTGTGTGCACACACATACACACAAATATTCACAATCATCACAGCTCCTAGATCAGGCTGGACACAGAATTTATGCCTAATAAATCGATTTTTACTTGCTATGAATAAATACCTAAGAAAAATTGATGTCAGGTAAGATCTTGCTGTCTATTTAGATCACTGGACTCCATTTTTTAAGTCACATTCCACATCACTTGAAAACATCTGAGCATAAAACCCTAATATGTTTGTATTTTTTTTACTTAATAAAAATGTCTTTTGTACTACTCTATATATATTATAAAACATGACAAAAGGAGAAGTCATAAAATGATGATGTAGACATTCTAACAATTTCTTCCCATACCCTGTGAATTGTCTTGTTCATGCGGTACATGTACTCCACCTTAGATACCACTGGTCTAGACTGTGAGAACAGATATATAAAAACATTTCCGGAGACGTACGCAAGATCTGTGAAATTCTAACATATCTGTAAAATTTAAACATATTCTCTGACAGATTCATGAAACTATCTAGATCAAAAAAGCAATATTTTAGCATTAATGATAGAGTTGTCCTTGCAACTAGGATTAATTTATTTTATTATACTAACTAGTTGCCATCTAGTTGATTTCAGCTCACAGCAACCCTACGTGACGTGTGTTAGAGTAGAACTGTGCTCCATAGGGTTTTTGATGACTAATTTTTCAGAAGCAGATTACCAGGCCTTTCTTCTGAGGTGCTCTGGGTAGACCCAAACTTCCAACCTTTCATTTAGCATCCTGGTGCATTAATCATTTGCAGCACCCAGGTATTTCTTTAATATGTTACCAGAATCCTGTTGTAAATGCATTTGCTAACTATGGTCTTCTCTGAAAATGCGCCCTTTAGTATTTAGGCTTTAGGAATGAAAATCTATTATCGGATTTCAGGCAAATTATCTATAAGACTGAGAGAACTAAATGATATAGCACTCTGATCTTGAAAATAAGGGAAAGAGAAGGATAGGCAAAGGGGAAGATGGAACGGAAAAATCATAAATCATCTCTAAGACTGTTATCAATATGGTAACATCCACTTTCCTATGTTCATGTGTATGTATGTGGATAGAACCGTGCTAGAAAACTGAAGGGTACACAGTGATATAAAGAGTAACACCTAAGTAATAAAGCAAGTCAGTATTTATTTAATGTGTGATATAAACAGCTAAGTGCCTGCTTTGGAGGTTCAGGGTCATGGTTTCATGAGTTAACTGGCCTAATAGTGTGTTTAGTGTCTCTGTTCTACCTCCTAGTTTGTTGTGTACTGCCTGGGGTCTTAAACGCTTGCAAGCTGCCAGCCAAGGCACAACAATTGGTCTTCATTTGCAGAGGAAGAAGAAGAGTCAGGAATAGGAGGAGGATATGGAATCTGTGGCTAACTGCCTCCGTGAACAACTGCCTCCTCTGCCATGGCCTCCACGAACAACTGCCTCCTCTGCCATGAGACCAGAAGAACTGGATGGTGTCCAGCTACCATTACTGAGCATTTTGATCAAAGATTCTATAGAAGAAATCCTGATCAAAAGGGAGAAAATACAGAACAGAATTTCAAATTCTCATGGATGAATCCCTGAAACTATTGCCCTGAGGTAATCTTTAAACCTTAAACCAAAAACATACCCTGAAGTCTTCTTAAAACCAAACCATAGTTTTAGCTTAACTAGTAAAAAAGGTCTGCCTTGAATATTATGTTCTTTTAAGAACCATCTATATGGGAACAAAGTGACAATAACAAATTGAAAGATTAGATATGAACCTCAGGGGCCAGTTAAGTTTATGTTAATGGGGGAGGAACAACTCAGAAAAGAAGGGTGAGAATGGTTGCACAACTGGAAGAATGTAATCAATGACACTGAATTGTACATGTAGAAATGGTTGAATTGGTGTGTTCTGCTGTGTATATTCTCACAACAACAAAATAAAATATAAAAAAGGAAAAAAAAGCTAAGTGTCAAAAGAACTGAAATCAGGGTAGAGTAGATGGCTTAGAAAGTGTTCATGTACACAACTACCAAGCCGGGGCAGAAGACTGACTGTCAGAGAAGTGTGGAAGGAAATTCCAGATAGGGAGGGCAGCAAAAAGCTTGAGAACTGAGGATTCTGACTATACTGGAGCACTGAGCCCAACTGGTGCAGAGTGGGAAATGAGGCCAAGTGTGTGACATGTGAAAGGATATAGTGCCATCATCACCTAAGACCATTCTTTAGCTTAAACTTCCAAGAGAAAGCTACCACCACAAAAACCTTATAAATCATTTCACTTGGTCTACTTGAAAAAGTAGCTTTGGGGCTGATCTGTACCAAAGCAAGGTAGCTAAATGCAACAAAATACCAAGCAGATGGCATGTGGGTGAAGATGTTGAGGAAGTGAAATATTAGTAACTTTGAAAGAAGGAAGAGAAAGCAAAATATGTCAAAATGAATATGCATTTGATAAACAAAAGTTAAGAATATAACAATCCTATGTGTAGAAATGGCATGGGGGCAATGTCTGACCTCCTCCAACCCCACAAGGGGAAAGGAAGGAGAACCAGGAACAACAGCGCAAGGCTGACTTCCATGAGGTGGAGGCCAGACACTCGTCCTCTCCACCATCTTTACTAATTCTGACACCAATTCTCCCTCGTATAGCACTCTCTACTTCTCACCTGGGTTTGATAATTCATTGCAACGGCCACACACAATGCACAGACCATACTCACAATTACAGGGTTATTAGGGAAGTTTACAGTTACAACTCAGGCTCAGGAATGCTCAGCATACACTTTTTCCATTAGGACAGCCTCTTCCCAACAGTGCTCGCAGGCACGCCTCTCCCTGGCCCTTGGTCTCGGTTCAAAAGGCACACAGCTTTCTCTCTCCATGGGCTGGGAAGCCCACCATGCTCTCTCCTGCTGCCAGGTCTCTCCTGCCACCCTTCTCACCATCTTCGGGGTTACAGTTTGCTCTCTCTCTCATCTCTCTCTCCCTCTGTCTCTCTCTCTCTCTCTATCGCTCGCTCGCTCTCCTGCTTCCAGGAGCTTCTCAGCACAGGGATCTCCTGGCTGTTATTCCTTGGTGGTGATAGGATCCTCCTCTCTGCTCTGGAATCGGCTCTCTTTCAGGGCAAAACTGAGCAATTCCTTTGGTGGGCCATAATTACCTTATCACACTGTCCTGCCCAATCGCCTGGAGTGGCCATACACAAAAGTAATCCATTGCACCGCACTGTGATACATTCATGTGAATAATTTCTAACATGTATCACTATTATACATATAGGTAATAAAAATGTAAAAAAAAGAAAATATAAATCACCTATGATTCCACCAATGGGGAAAAAGCACTAACATTTTGTCACTTTCCTGTCATTTCTTCTATGCAGATGCATTTTAAAATCAAAGGAGGATTTTTTTTTAACAGTTTGGTGTTTACTTTAATTCAATTGCTGTGAATATGTCCCATGTCATTAAATATTGCTCAAAGCCATGACTTTAACGGCTCAATATTTTATCATATATATGTACTGTTGTTGGGTGCTGTAGGTTCCTACTCATAGTGACCCCATGTGACAGAAAGAACTGCCCCATAGGGTTTTCTTGGCTGTAATCTTTACATATCTTTATAGGAGCAGATTGCCAGGCCTTTCTCCTGTGGAGCAGCTGTGTGGGTTCCAACCACCAACTTTTCGGTTAGCAGCCGAGCGCTTAACCATTTGCGAAACCAGGGCTGCTTATGTATGTATTAGCAATTAGAAAATATCTCCATTTTGGATTTTTCTCAAGATTTCACAGTAACAACCATGATAATACCGAACACATAGTTTCTTACTCCGTACCAGACAGAATTCCAAGTGCCTTATATACAACTTATCTAAATCATAGGAAAATGTAGGGGGTAAACTACAGATGAGAAAAAGGCATAGCGAAATTAACTTGCCCACGTTCACACAGATGGCCAACAGTGGAACAGAATTTGAAGCCAGGCAACTGGTTCCAGCATCTCTGCTCTTAATTTCTCTCCATACTGCCTGCCTCTCAGAGACAATGTGCTCATTCCTGAACTTAAACCTCATCTCTAATTATTTCCTTATGATTTACTTTTAGAATAGAATCACTGATGTCAAGTGATTCAATGAGCTAAATTTGCTCTCCCTATAAGGTGTACCAAGGTACTCTCTCACCATTTGTGAAAAAGAAATATGACCCAACTTCACCCTTGCTAGCATTGTTACTGACTTTTTAAATCTAACATTAATCTGCATGTCTTTGATGCAATAAAGTTAAATATTTTTTCATGTCTCAGCCATCTGTAGTTCCTATGTTGTGAATTTTCTATTCTGATTCCTTACAATGGAATCCCTGGACACTACAAATGGTTAACGCACTCGCTGCTAACTGAAAGGTTGAAGGTTTGAGTCTACCCAGAAGCACCTCAGAAGAAAGGCCTGTTGATCTACTTCTGAAAAATCAGCCACTGAAAACCCTGTGGTGCACAGTTCTACTCTGACACACATGGGGTTATCATGAGTTGGAATCGACTCAACAGCAACTTTTTTTTTTAATACTTTACTATAATACTTTTTAAACAGAATTATGGTATGTTAAATTGAAATTATTTTGGAAGGTACACTGATTTGAGATTTCAAAGCGGGGAGCTAGCTAGCTGTTTCCGTGAGATGTTACAGATAGGCAGCGCTCTGGAAGAATTACCAGGACCTGGGGCTCAAGGCTCAGCGGTAAACGCCTGAGACCATAAGAACTGAGCAGGCCCTCTCAAGAGGCTGATTAATAGCCTGAAATTGTGCTTTATACTGTACAGCAAGGGCTATACTTATCCAATGGCTAACTAATGGCTAGAATACTCACCACAGCTACTCAAAACCCACTGCCATTGAGTCGATACCAACTCATGCTGAACCAATGTGTTACAGAGTAAAACTGCTCCACAGGATTTTTTTCACTGTAATCTTTACAGAAGCAGATCACCAGGCCTTTTCTTCCATGATGCCACTAGGTAGGTTTGAACTGCCAACTTTTAGGTTAATTAAAAAACAAAACAAAACCTGTTGCCATCGAGTTGTTTCGACTTACAGCAACTCTACAGGACAGAGTAGAATTGCCCCATAGGGTTTCCAAGGAGCAGCTAGTGGATTTGAACTGTCCACCTTTTGGTCAGCAGCCGAGCTCTTAACCACTGTGCCAGCAGGGTTCCTTTAGGTTAATAGTCAAGGCAAACCATTTGTGCCACCCAGGGACTGTTACTCAGGGCATGATCAATTCCTGTTATCACTGCGTCTGGGGAAACAAATCAGTAAATGTGATGTTTGTTTAGTAAGATCAGAATTATAAAATGAAAATGAAAGATCTTGAACTATCTCATGAATTATTCTTCTTTTACATGGCATACTTGGTTAGTGATCAGAATAGTCTACCAATCAGAGTATTTCATGTGAACAGTGCTGAACAAACGCTATTAAATTCTTACTCTCTGAGTCCTCTGTTAATTAGTCATCAAAAACAAACTACCTGATGCCAAATACTTTGCAATAAAACTCAGCACCTAGAAAATCCTCTTAATAACTTTGCTTGGAATTAAAAATATCTCATTCACATACTTCAGAGTCACTTCTTAGAGCAAGCCACTTTCTCCAGGTGATTAACGCCACCTATCAGAGTTGACAGATGATAGACCTGAATTGACAGATTTCAATTTCTTAAGGGTAATCTTTTCTCCTATTAAATCCCTAAAGTTTGCTGCTGTTGCCAGTTACCATCGAGTCAGCTCCGACTTGTGACGAACCTAGGCATACAAAAAAATGAAATGTTACCCATTCCTGCACCATCTTCACTACCACTGGCATGTTTGAGTCCGTTTGGACAATGTTCTGTTCTGATCCATACGGTTTTCATTGGCTAATTTTCAGAAGTAGATCACCAGGTCTTTCTTTCTAGTCTAATACAGATAATACAGATAATACTAATACAGTCTGGAAGTTCCACTGAAACCTACCCACCATGGGTGACCCTGCTGGTATTTGATATACAATGGCATAGCTTCGGCATAGCTTCCAGCATCACAGCAACACAAAAGCCACCACAGTACAACAAACTGGCAGATGGCAGTGGCCCTAAACTTTAGGGGCACCCTTTACGGAGGCTTTAGCTCCTTTATGCACCAAATACAAAGAAAAACCTGGAGGTGAACTCTCTCAGGTGAGGGTCATAATAAATATGAGAGCTATTTATAACGAGTGTTAATACAATGTTTAAGAGAGAATTAGTAACGCCCAGGCTGCTGAAGAAAATAATATGGACATGTAGATTACTGAGGTAGTGGCAGTGTGGAGAAGTGGGATGAACAGCTACACAAATGCCTCAACTTTGGGTTTTCTTGACCAACCTTAGCATGATATCCAAAATGATAAATAATTTTTACTAGAAAGCCAGTTTTGCTATTTATAATGAGACATGTCTCCTCCTGTTAATGACACCTACTCAGAACACTAAACTACACCTAGAAGGCTCCATGAGAAGCTTATGGAATCCCTAATAAGAAAGGCTCTCTGGAGGAAAACCAGGTGTAGAACTAGGTGTAGTCTGCTAATGAAAACAGGAGAACAGTGTGTTTCAAGTAGAAGGAACAGCATAGAGAAGAAAAACCATGCATGCACAGGAAGTAACAATCAGTTTCATACTACTAAAGGAGAGGTTCTTAACATGGGGTCGATAAACAAGGGCATGTAAGAAAAATTGGTGTGTATGGTGTGGCATGCAACCCTGAATTTTCATCCATGATTGGGTGGAAAAAAAAAGTTAAGAACCATCAGGCATGGCAGGGAGGGGCAAGAGATGAACACCCCAGGGCCCAACAGACCAGGTTAAGTAAGATGCATGAACTTTTCCTGTCTATTATGGAAATCCTTTGGAAGGTTTGAGGAGGGAAGCTGAGGAGTAAAACTGACTGACATGTGGAGGGCTGATCAGAGGAAAGCAAAATTCAGGTAACAGCCCATAGCATCAAAGAGACACTCAAGGCCAATGGCAGACGAGTGAATTACAGAAATGGTTAGGAGATAAAACTGAGCAGACTGCATATTCATATTTGCTTGGATATGCATAAAATATCACTGTGGGATTCTCAAGAAACTGACCAGCACTGGTTGCCTACGGATAGGGGAAGCAGGTGACTGAGGAACAAGGAGGAGAGGTAGTTCTTTCACTGATACTGACATACCTTTTGAATCAGGTGAGGGTACTGCCTATTCTAAACATAAAATTTAAAAATAATAAAAATTTGGAAGTTATCAGAGCGAGATGCCTCTACGAAAAAGCATGCCCATGTTTCCTTCCAAATGCCTTCCGAAAAAAGTTATGCTTTTGAATTCCGATCATTTTTGCCCCAAATGCTCCTGCATTGCACCAATAACTGACCCTTCAGAAGGATCTAGATGATAAACCAATCAGACTTAATTTGGCATCATGCAGATGTAAATAACTATTTACCTGGCTAAATTCAACCAACTTAACAGTTAGTTGTGAGGATACCAGAATAAAGAGAGTCTGGTGAATTAACTGAGGAAGTTCAAGCTTTTAAACGTAATGATAAACAGAATAGACTCACAGAAGAATCTATATCTGATTAGCAAAACAAATATGAATCAGATAAATCTACAGTCATATCTGCAGTCCAGGATGAGTGTAAAGCTAGTTTTGGCTAGTCCTTTGGCTTGTTGTTAGGTGCCACTGAGTCGGTTTCAACTCATAGCAACCCTATGTAGAACAGAAGAAAACGCAGCCCGGTCATGTGCTATCCTCACTTTTTTGACAAATTTTCATACAGAATCTCCTGTTCACCCCAATATCCTATGTAAGTACACCAGAAATAACTATTAATTTAAATTAAATTGAATGGCTTTACCATCTTCAAATTAGTGATAAGTGCACATAAACTTGACAGTTAAAAGATAAGTAGAATTTAATTTTGCAAAACTATGTATCATTGTTCCCCATCTGGCTATATAAACTCAAATATCCTATACTTGCAATACTTGTTCAAAACATATTTATTGTAACCAATTAAATTTCTTGACAATCAAAAACTTGGCATGTGCCCAGAGATCAATTCTGTAATGCTTTTATTTATTGTTTTTTGTTTTATATTTTGCTTCATTCCACAAAGGATATGATCCAGCTTAAAACAATAAATACAATAAAATGAGTAACTATAAGTACATCCAAATCACAATTAAGAAAAAACAGAACAGAAGCTCTCGACCAGGGACACAGTACATCTGATATTAGATCATAGGTTTTTATATGGTTATTAAAATTAAGTTGCAAATTTTACTCTGTGTTTTCTAGTTGTCAAAAGCAGAAAAGGAAATATAATCAGTACGAAAGTTTTTTTTGGCATTTAGAGCTGAATGGAATTTCTTGCATGGGTCTTCAAATAGCAGCAGTAGAAAAGACCATTGTCTTAACTATATCCTTAAAGTAATGTAACATGTTTCTAGTGATTGTCTTTATTAATACAATCCCTCAGAATGAACACAATTTGGGGGGAGGAGTGTCAAAGATGCAAACAAAGGAACCCGAGTACGTAAGTTTCTGAGGATCTGGATAGACTCCTGGTCTAACACCTAGTATTGGAAGGGAATGGGTGGACATCAAGGCCTCTGGAAACATTTCAATTGAGCTTCTGATAAAATCTTTGAGCAGACAATTCATATTCTCTGGCAAGTGCAAAAACAATGGCACTCGGAAGAGAGATTAGTACACAATTATTTTTCAACCACCAGCTCTCTATATTCGAAATGCAAGGATATACAAATTTATAACTTTGGTTCCAGCTTATGTGAATTGTGTGGATTCTGCTGGACATAAACAGAAAAAAAAAAGAAAATTACGGGTTAGGATTAGCAAAGGACGGCAAATGACATTTAGCAAGGAAAGGAGAGGTTTGTACAAGAAAATCTTGGGAAAAACACAGAAAGATAAGATAGGCTAAATCTAGGTCTTAGAATTGCATTCCAGTGTTCTTATGGAAGCGGGGAGTTGAGGGCTCAGAAGGCAGGACCCGGGAAGTGAGTCAACCAATCAATGAAGCATTGTACATTTGGATGCAGGACACACATAAGAAAAATGCCTCTTCCATTCTGAGATTAGAAACCAGCTCCTATTTGTGATTCCATGGCCAAGAGTGCCAGCACATTGTAAGTGCTCAACTCCTGTTTGTCAAATGAACAAATTAGTGTTTATTACCCGCAACAAAGCCAAAATAAATTACCGCAACTATAGGGGCGGGCTCTCCTGAAAAGCGTTAAGCGAGCAAGGAAGAGCGATGTAATTGCTTAATACCTTTAATTACAAATTTAAGAGGTGTAAGCCCTGGTGGCACCAACGCTCTGCTACTAACCAGCAGGATGGTTGTTTGAACCTATCCAGCAGCTCCAAGGGAGAAAGACCTGGCAATCTGCTTCTATTGAAAAAAAAACCTATGGAGCAGTTCTATTCTGTCGCATGGGGTCACTATGAGTTAAAAACTCAACTGCACCTAACAAAAAAATGCAACTATCTTTATTTCATGAGGAATTTTTGCTTTTACTTAATCATAAAAAATTAGGTCCCCCTCTCCCCATAAATTTCCTCATATTGTTAGTTCCTTCAATCTTCATTACCTTTTATATAAAGGTGTTACTTCCTCCCCACCTAGGAAAACCCAACACAGTTGCAGAAACAACAGTAATAAACTATGCCTTATCACAGTTTTGTGAAAATAGTAACTCTCATGGGTAATAAAAGGAGCCCTGGTGGCGCAACGGCTAAGTGTTCTGCTGCTAATTGAAAGGTTGGTGGTTGTAAGCCACTAGCCACTCCTCGGGAGAAAGATGCGGCAGTCTGCTTCAGAAAAGATTTATAGCCTTGGGAACCCTATAGGGCAGTTCTACTCTGTCCTACAGGGTCACTATGAGTCAGAATTGACTCAGAGGCAATGGGTTTGGTTTGATTTGATGTACAAAATGTAGTAAGGATGGCGAAGAGGTATTAAAATGATCAAAAAAGAGAAGAAAATCACTGGACCACTAGCAGATAATTTTGTTAAACAAAGACATTAAAAAGAAATACTGACTCATAAAATTTATATGACAGGAAACAAAAACACAACGGAATAATAATGCAAAAATAAAGCAAAATGAAACGTGATGCAGTTATCCTTGATTTTTTTTCAAGAAACCATAAAATTTTAAAATTGAAAGGTATTATCTTCCAAGCCCCTCACTTTACCACCACCCTGGCTGTCAGACTTGGAAACTGATAAGCTTATATACTGAGGAGAACTCATACAATTAAAATTTTATCTATACCATATATTTTGAATCATTCAGAACTCACAAGCACTTCTAAATGTTTTATTTTTGCCTTTCCTTGTAATAAAATACACTGTAATTAAATCAAACCACAACTCAACTCTAAAGCAAGTTAAAACGTCACTATTAACCATATCACTGCTATCTCTGGAGTAACTTAGAATTTCCCTTAAAACAAATGGCGCTTTATTGTGTTTGAGAGCTTAATTGAAATAGGATTGATTACCAATAAGCCTGGAAAATATGCAAGCTCAGACATGAAATTAATTTATATCAGGAGTTGGAGAGAATTACCTCATTCAATAACACATTACAGAAGAACAGCACACGTTCCTAAAAATGTAAAAATTCAAATTTAAATGTTAAGATAACCGAATTTGCCTTTTCACACACAAAAAAGTAATTTTGTAAATCCAGTGAAACTTCAACGGCCACAAAATAGAAAAAAAAATTAATTCTAAATTGTCATCTGTAGATAAAGCTTAAAACACCATTCATTCATTCAAAAAATCACTAAAAAGCACCTACTTATGCATCAGACTCAGAGGATTACAGGATTGAACAAAAGGAAGGCTCTAACCTCTTGGAGTTTACAATTCATTTTCCAAAACTGTAAACCTTAACACATTAATGTAAAATTGTAGCTTACAAATGATCCATTTTCCAAAACTCTAAACTTTGCTGTTTAATATAAGACAAAAAATTATAGCCTTGGAAAAAATAATCTTGTCAGAAGCTCTGATGTATGAACTGTAAAACTGGGGAAGAAAAAAAAATGCATGACCAGTTTCTCAAAAAATACAAACCTTGACACCGAATTGGAAGTTAGGCTGAGCACAAGACTGCCGACTGCTGGCTGGCCCGGCGCATCCTTCCAGCAGATTCTCAACTCCCGACACCTGTATCAAACTTGCCACTAAATGCAACCCTTCACGTAACCAAAAGGTTCCTAAGTGGGCAGCACAAGAGCACTCCAGCCTCATCTATCTTCTGAATAATCTGACTTCTAGAAGGACCTTGTCTAACGAACTCTAAAATACTGTCAGGGACTGAGCTATTGATTTTACATAAATCATCCAGCCAGCTTTGAAATAACACAAAAATCCACAGCGACTTCTACATGCCGTTAAAATAACGCTGTGAGCGGCTGCATGGGTTGGCTAACAAGACAGGAAGAACGAACGCATCTGCTAATCCAGCCAAACAAATACGGTGATATATTTCTACCTGAGCTGCTGAAAATCCCACGCCCCCTCCCCCAAATAAAACACAAGCCATCCTGTCCTCCCACTCCCAGCCCGCAGCTCGTACCTCACTGGCCCCCAGGGGGTGGGCGGGGAAGGGTCAAGCTCTCCTTCACCACCGCTCGGCCTCCCGAGCTCCAGAAGAGGTTTTCAGGTTAACAGGGGGCTCACGAAGCGCGCCCAGCGCCATTAGCACACCTCCGAGCGCTCCACCAAACCCTGGCGGGAGGCAAGTTTGACCGGTCCTGGCCCCTGCCCCCCCGGCCTCTCTGCAAAGGCAGCATCAGCCTGCTGGCGGCGGCGAGGGAAGGTCCCTGCCTCACCCACCTACCTACTGGGCGGGGTCGCCAGCTCCTCGGGGTCGAGAGAAGGGGATCGGACGCATACATTTCTGGGAGCGGTGGCCTCTGCTGCTCGGTGCGGGGGAGCGCATCCCCTCTGGTGGGTGGAAGGAGGGGCTGGGGGAGGACCGTGCAGCGACGAGGAAAAAGGGGAGGAGGAAGGCGCGCCAAGGCGCGCGCACTCGGGGCCCCGCGCCCCGAGCTGGTTGACGCAGCAGCCTCCGAGATTCCTCAGGCCTCTCCCCACGCGCGGCGCCGCGCTGCCCTTGCAGCTGCGTCCGCAGTCAGGGCACCGGCAGTGGTAGACTCACTGACCGCGCCGCAGGCGGGGAACTGCGGGTGGCGCGACGCGGTACAGACGCCCGCCTCTAGCTCCGCCCGGCCGGCGGCGCGCTCTGTGCCCCTACGCAGCGGCGGGTGTCGGGGAGCTCCCGCACCAGCCTCGGCGGCTCGGACTGCAGCTGCAGCATCCTCCCAGCCCCAGCAACTTCCGAGCTGGGAGGCTGGTCACCCCCTCCACCCTCTGCTACTGGTGCCTCAGTCGCCCCTGCTTAGCCCCAGCAGCCCAAGCCCAACGGCTCCGCCCCAGAGAACTGCGCGCGCGGCCTCTGCAGGCCTTGGCCCATTGTGACGCCTGCCGAGCGCCCGCGCGCAGCTTCCTCCTCGGCCGGACGCCGGGCTGTGGAGCTAGGGAGGGTCGACTTTACCTAGCCCCGGTCCGCGTCCCCTACCGCTGGCCCGCCTTGATCCCTACTCTTCTTGGGAGGCACGGCTTTGAGAGCAGAGCGGGAGTTATACAGCGCCTCCTTGAGCTTTAAAGCCCCTTGAGTTACCTTCCAGCTCGGACTACTGGCCACAGTAAATTCATCCATCTGGCAGTAGTTCCCTTCCGGCGTTGGATTTAGCAAAGGGGCCCACCATCTCCTCCCCCTCCCGCTCCAGTCCCCGGTACTGCATCCTAGATGCTGCCAAATTGCAATCATTACAGCAGTAGGATGTAACAACTGGGCCCTCCAGACAGACTCTTGGCAGAGATCAGATAGAACCTTGGTTGGGAGGGGTTTGCAACAGCAGCGGGACCCATCTCTACCTGGTGCTGTTCCCTCTATGGTCCCATGACAAGAACTGCAAGATGACTAGGAGAATCTGAGCATAGGGTTCACCCTTACACACTGAAAAATCTCAAGGCAGAACCTGCAGCTGGTCTGATGACTCTGGTGTGTCAGAGGTCATACACTGGACAGTAGATAGCGGCCTGCTGTGGGCTTTGACACTGTTTGTGCTTTAGCAGCCTCTCGTGGAAGATGGAGCAAAGCATTTAACAGTGATGGCTTTAGGATTTCGGTTGCAGGTGGTCATGCTACACTGTCCTGCAAAATATGGAATAATCTCCCAATTCTGAGCTGAGCATATTTTAAATTGGACTTGGTTTTAGATTTTTTTGGCTTGAGTTGTGAAGAATTAGAGACTTTTCTTTAGGCACTGTGTTATTCGTAGATTATTTTCAAGGGGAAATTAGATTCTTAAAATCTAAAGAGCAGATTTCATTGTATCAAAAAAACATGGTTGGCAATTTCCGGAGAGACTGAGCTGCCCTCACACTTCTTTGATGAGTGCTTTTATGATTCTGAAATCTAAAGTTAGTACAAATTGGACAATAGAAAAGACATGTTCTATAGAGGTAAAAATTGTTATTAAAAAAAGCTAAGACTTTTTGAGATGAGTTCTTTCAAGCAACTTGGAGGCCGAACCACCCATCTCACTTGGATGAGAATAAATGAGAAACTATTGATGACGGCTCCTTTCAAGAGTGGCAAGGTATGACTTTGAGGTATCTATTATTATTAATTGTATTTTGCCCCAAATTCAGAATACGTCAATTATAGGAATATATATATGTACAGATATGTAAATGATAGGATGAAATCACTTATAAAGAAAACCAGGCTATTGTTTACTATTTAACAATGCATAAAGAGGTCTGGTTTAGAATGGTAGTTTTCTGTAGGAAATGTCCATTCAGTTGCAATTCTTCACTATTTGCTGTCCTTTTTCCAACAGTAACTCCCTTTTGTTTCTCTCTCTGTGGACCCTATGTTCTGTCAAGAAACAAGTAGTATTCTTTTTTTATTGACAAAAGAATACAAATGAGTATATTTTAAAAGCAGTGACCATTAATTATAAAATGTTTGTCAGCCTTTCAAAAACATTGCAAATAATTTAAGGGTCCTCTTTACTATCTTCATGAACACTTCTAGGACTGCATTTCATATAATATGCTTATTAAAACATCTTATTACAGTGAAAGTCCTAGTATAATAAAGAATTCTACTCCCCAGTTTAGAGGAGAAACACTTCCTTCTTAAAAATTCTTCACTCATTCTTTTTCATTCACTGAGCAATTATTGATTTGCCTAAGCCTTGTCTTTACAGAGGAATCAGAAGAACTAAAACCATTTCCTTATCCACTAGATCTGTACTATCCAACACAGCACCCCCTAGCCACGTGTGGCTATTTAAAAGCAATTAAAAATGTAGTCCTATTTAAAATGTAGTTCTTCACTTCTTTTGCCACAGTTCAAGTGCTGAAGTGCCACATATGACTAGTGACTATCCTTTTGGACAGCAAAGAATACAGTATTTCCATTATTGCAGAAAGTTACTATAATATATACAATAATTCAGGAACTCTTAATACACTAGAGATCAAACTTCTTTAGACTGTGTAATTCTTAAGAACATGGTAATCTTTAAGAATTCAGGCTCTAGCTTCAGAGTGCAGCTCCACCATTTGTGTGACCTTGAGTAAATTACTTGACTTCAGTTTCTTTATCTGTAAAAGAGGGATGAGAATAGTACCAACCTTACAAGGTGGATGAGGGGATTAAGTGAGGCAATCCATGAGTAATGCTGAGACTAAAGTCTGGAATGTGGCCATCAGTAAAAGTTAGCTATTAGTCTAACAATAAACATTCATAAAGGTTTTCTTTTTAAAAATTGTATTCCCAGCCCCTCTCACTGTATCTGGCTCATGGAAGGTGCTCAGTAAATGATGTGTTAATGAGCAAATGTAATGTTACCAGTGTAATGTTTCACGGATATGAGAGCCACTGTTAAATATGAAAACTGACCTTTCCATCTCTGTTGAAAGTTGAGGCCATGAAGTATAACGCAGGTGGAATTGTCATCTCACTTTTTCTGGAATAAACACTAGTGTTATGAGACTTCAGGGTAGATGTAGAGGCAATGATTCCTTCATCTCTTAAAAGAAGAAGAGAAGGGTCACTTTACCCGCTGTTCTTTTTGATGCTCCACTGGACAGGCATTGGGCCAGTCAGTGGGCAGCAGCTGGATCCCTGAGTTCAGGCATCAAGTGTTCTGTCAAGTGACTTCCTAGAAGGCTTCGGTTATCACTCCAAGGCCTAGAGAAACATCAACAACAGTAATAACCATACACATGTGATGAGTATTTTTCTTATATATCTAAATTTAAAATAATTTTTAAATGATGTATGACTAGTATTTCTGTTTTATAAACACGACACTAGTAACCTCTCATGTAACTGGAATTCTAGGAAAACCAGGAAATAATGTTTTAACACTTCCCCAAAATGAAAGACTCCCTGGATAAGTCATGAGCTCAATATTCCTCTGTAAAGGTGTTGTAGAGGAGATTTGTGCATTGGATGAGGTGTTTAGGCTACTACAACCAAGAAAGTTCACTGTTCATTGGTTGAACTATCTTCCTTTTTATATCACAAAAAGAAAAACCTCTTCTCACACACCTGACTTGGGCTGGTTGAGAAAGGAGTTCCACAGGAGACAAATACTGATGACATCTGTACAGGTATGTGGATATATCCTACATCTACATCCTACTTCTTTATCCAAAAAGAATTGTCGATGTTCAACCATTTCAGGAGGTAGCATATGATCAAGAACCAATGGTACTGAAGAAAGAAGTCCAAGCTGCACTGAAGGCATTGGTGAAAAACAAGGCTCCAGGAATTGACAGAATACCAAATGAGATGTTTCAACAAACAGATGCAGTGCTGGAAGCACTCAATTATCTATGCCAAGAAATTTGGAAGACAGCTACCTGGCCATCTGATTGGAAGAAATCCATGTTTGTGACATTCCAAAGAAAGGTGATCCAACAGAATGAAGAAATTATCGAACAATATCATTAATATCATACATAAGTAAACTTTTGCTGAAAATAATTTAAAAAATTGTTGCAGCAGTACATTGACGGGGGACTGCCAGAGGTTCAAGCTGGATTCAGAAGAGGATCTGGAATGTGGAATATCATTGCTGATGTCAGATGGATCATGTCTGAAAGCAGAGAATACCAGAAAGATGTTTACCTGTGTTTTACTGACATGCAAAGGCATTCAACTGTGTGGATCATAACAAATTACAGATAATATTTTGAAGAATGGGAACTCCAGAACACTTAATTGTGCTCATGCAGAACCTGTACATAGACCAAGAAGCAGTCATTGGAAGGGGAAACCATGTGGTTTAAAAACAGGAAAGACGTGCCTAAGGGTTGTATCCTTTCACCATACTTATTTGATCTGTATGCTGAGCAAATAGTCTGAGAAACTGGACTATATGAAGAAGAACGCAGCATCAAGATTGGAGGAAGACTTATTAACAACCTGTGATATTCAGATGACACCACCTTGCTTGCTGTGATGGTTAAGATTGTGTGTAAACTTGGTTGGGCCATGATTCTCCGTGTTTTAATGTAATCACTCCCATGACTTAATATACTGTGAGTAGCCAATCAGATGAAAGGGAGTCTCCTTGGGGGTGTGGCCC
>NW_004444034.1:1240739-1280694 GCF_000243295.1 Trichechus manatus latirostris
GCTTCCCAGCTTCTGCAGCTGTGTGACTTGGGAGAGGCCTCTACCCTGATCCACAGACTTGGGAGGTTCTAACCTCTACAATCACGTGAGCTGTTTCCTTGATATAATCTCTCTCTATATATATATTTATACACTTTACTGGTTTTCCTTCTCTAGAGAACCCAGCCTAAGACACTTGCTGAAAGTGAAGAGGACTTGAAGCACTTACTTATGAAGACCAAAAACCACATCCTTCAGTATGGATTACACCTCAACATAAAGAAAACAAAAATCCTCACAATTGGACCAATGAGCAACATCACAATAAACGAAGAAAATATTGAAGTTGTCAAGGATCTCATTTTACTTGGATCCACAGTCAGCACATATAGAAGCAGCAGTCAAGAAATCAAATGACAAATTGCATTGGGCAAATCTGCTACAAAAGTCCTCTTTAAAGTGTTAAAAAGCAAAGATGTCACTTTGAGGACTAAGGTGCACCTGACCCAAGCCATGGTGTTTTCAATCACCTCGTATGCATGTGTAAGCAGCACAATGAATAAGGAAGAGCAAAGAAGAATTGATGCCTTTGAATTATGGTGTTGGTGAAGAATATTGAATATACCATGGACCAGCAGAAGGATGAAGAAATCTGTCTTGGAAGAAGTACAGCAGAAAGCTCCTTAGAAGCAAGGATGGCAAGACTTCGTCTCACAAACTTTGGACATGTTATCAGGATGAACCAGTCCCTGGAGAAGGATATCATGCTTGGTAAAGTGGAGGGTCAGTGAAAAAGAGAAAGACCCTCAACGAGATGGATTGACACAGTGGCTGCAACAATGGGTTCAAATATAGCAACGTTAGTGAGGATGGCACAGGACCGGGCAGTGTTTTTTTCTGTTGTACTTAGGATCACTAGGAGTCAGAACCAACTCTATGGCCCCTAACAAGAACAACAACAACAATCCTACATCTAAAGAGGCATAAAAGAGTTCATTATTTAATAGCGTTGAAGGCTAGATAGTAGACAAGAATTATCTTAGGTGAAGAGAAGGACAGCACACACTACAGGGGAAGTCAGCATAACTGGACTAAACCAAAGTTAAGAAGTTTCCTGAATACAACCAAACACTTCGAGAGACAGAGTAGCAGGAGCAGAAGTCTGGAGACCATGCTTTCAGGGGGACATCTAGGTCATTTGGCTTAACAAAGTTTATTAAGAAAATGTTCTGCATCCTACTTTGGTGAGTGGCGTCTGGGGTCTTAAAAGCTAGCAAGTAGCCATCTAAGATGCATCAGTTGGTCCCAACCCACCTGGAGTAAAGGAGAATGAAGAACACCAAAGTCACAAGGAAAGTATTAGCCCAAGAAATAGAAAGGGCCACATAAACAAGAGACTGCATCAGCCCGAGACCAGAAGAACTAGATGGTGCCTGGCTACCACCAATGACCGCCCTGACAGGGAACGCAACAGAGAGTCCCTGATGGAGCAGGAGAAAAGTGGGGTGTAGAACTAAAATTCTAGTAAAAATACCAGACTTAATGGTCTGACTGAGACTGGAGGAACCCCAGAAAGCATGGCCCCCAGACTCTCTGTCAACTTAGCACTAAAACCATTCCCCAGACTCTTCAGACAAAGATTAGACAGGGCTATGGGACATAAAATGATACTTGTAAAGAGTGTGCTTCTTAGCTCAAGTAGATATATGAGACTAAATGGGCAGCTCCTGTCCAGAGGTGAGATGAGAAGGCAGACATGGTCAGGAGCTGGACATGGGAAATCGTGTGGAAAGGAGTGTGCTGTCACGGTATAGGGAGAGCAATTAGGGTCACATAACAATGTATGTATAAATTTTTGTGTGAGAGACTAACTTGAATTGCAAACTTTCACTTAAAGTACAAGAACAACAACAAAAAAAGAAACTGAAAAAAAAAAAAACATGTCAAAAAGAGAGTGTGGAGATATACTGTATGGAAGAGATCCTAAGATCCACATTTTAAAGATGTTAACGTCCCTGAAATTGCGATATGCCTTACAATGAAAATAAGCAGTGTTTTGGGGTTTTTTTCCTAGCTCTTCAGTACATAAAATAATGGTGCATGTTATAATTGATAGAGTCTTAGATTTAATGAAATATGATTAACACTTAACAACAGCTTCATTGAGATATAGTTCACATACTATAAAATTCTTCCTTTTAAAAAAAAAAGGAAGTGTTGAAGGCAGTGGCTTATTTTCACAACCTAGGGTCCTGCACATATTAAATACCATCTTGAGTATTTAGAAGAATATAAATGGGTATTTTTGTGGATGGACCTAGGTTCAGTTCTTCTCTTGGCATGTTAAATAGTCTGAATAGGAGGTGGAAATCATCTTGCTATTTGAAAGGCAGAGTCTGTCAGAGTGTGTTGAGAAAGAAATAACATGTATGATAAAGGAGTGCTGTCTGGGTGCATGGCAGCATGTAGAATGTAAGGCTGATTGTTTAGAGTAAGCCTAATAAATTTACCCCTTTATTTTATTCACAACTAATTTAAAAATATTTGCTTTTGGACAGTTTTTGACTGTCTTATTTCTGTTAAAAATAGTTAATTCAACAGCTTGAGAATTCACTATATATTTACGTTCTGAAAAACTTATTCAAATAAGCATTGGTGCTAAGACAATTTGTAATTCTGAAATGAATCCCTAAATCAAAATGACATTAAATGGTGGTGGTTTTTTTGGATTTATTGGGTGAAAGAAATTTACAGTGTAGTATGCTAAAAAGGAGGCTTTTCAAAGGAAAGATTTTTTAAAAATTTTATTTTGAAATAATTATAGAGTCACCAAAAAATTGCAAAAAATATACAGGGAAGTCTCATGTACCCTTCACCCAGTTTCCCCCAATGGCAACATTTTGAATAAAAACAATATAATATCAAAACCAGAAAATTGACATTGGTATAATCTTTAGAGCTTTTTAGATTTCAACAATTAAACATGCACTCCTATGTGTCAGTGTGTGTGTGTTCTATGCAATTTTATCACATGTATAGATTCTTGAAACCACCATCTACAATCAAGACACAGAAGTAGTTTTCTATCCCACATGCTATCCCTTTACAGTTCACTCAGTCTCCTCCACACAGCATCCTTCATTTTTGGCAACCACTAATATCTTCCCACGTCTATAATTTCAAGAATGTTGTATAAGTGGAGTTATACAGCATGTAACATTTTGGGATTGCCTTCTTTTTTTTTTTTTTTTAACTCAGCATAATTCCCTTGAGACCCGCACAAGTTGTACGTGTGTCAATAGTTTGTTCTTTTTTATTGATAAGTAATAGTCCATGGTATGGATGTACCACAGCTTGTTTAACCTTTCACCCACTGAAGGACATTTGGGTTATTTCCAGATATGGCTACTACAAATAAAGCTGCTGTGAATGTTTGTATGCAAGTTTATGTGTGAACATAAATTTTCATTTCTCTGGAGTAAATGCCCAAGAGTGCAATTGTTGGGCTATGTGTTAAGTGCATGTTTGATTTTACAAGAAACTGCCAAACTGTTCTCCAGAGTAGCTGTACCATTTTACATTCCCATCAGCAATGAATGCATGATGAAAGATGAAAGATGGTCTTTAATCTATTAAATAAACTTATTAAAGTATAGTCACACATTTCTTTTATATCCACTACTCTAGAACTGCCCGCACAGGGTTTCCAAAGAGTGGCTGGTGGATTCAAACTGCCAGCCTTTTGGTTAGCAGCCAATCTCTTAACCAATGAGCCACCAGGTTCTTCCACTACTCTGATGTTGTTGTGTGTGCTGTTGAGTCAATTCCAACTCCACTACTCTATTATACTATAATTGCTTTTTACTTGAACCCCACTAGACTAAACTTTAAGATCAGGGTTATTGTTTTGTTCACCTTGGTGCCCCTGATGCTAACATAGTGCCTAGCATATATTAAATGTATAATAAATATTTCTTGAGTGAATGAACAAATTAATGAACAAATGAAGATAGCTGAATCAGATTGAAATCAAAACTGAAAAATAAACTTGTCTATAAAGTATGCTTATAACTGAACTTGAACTGGGTGCCATGATTTTTCTTTCTATATATAACAACATTTTCAGATCAGAAATTAGCACACGGTAAAGTGAGTCACTTATGGGCAAATTAATAAAAACTAAATGCTAAATTATGTTGGTCCAAGGTTATTCATTGTAGTAGTTTTGTACCAGCAAAAGATGGGAAAACTGTATGCCCAAAGATATTGAACTGCCTTAATAAAACATGGTATATCTATACCATGCAGTTATCAAAAATAATGAGAAAACTCTTAATGTAATGAGTGGATACCCTTCAAAAGATATTAATTTTTTTAAGTTACAGAAAAGTAGGTATAGTATACCACTATTTGTGTAAAAATAAATTTAAAAAGAATAGATATATACATAAAAATGTTAATTCTCCCTAAATTAATTTATAAAGCGTAGGGTGTGTCTGGACCATCTTGTGCCAGATGTAAAAAGTGCAAAGTAAGCAAGTGCCCCAAAACTGATAGGGACATGTCAAAAGCTTACAGGAGCCAGCCTGAAGGGCTCCGTCCCTGCTGTGTTTAGCAGTGGCTGCTTTCCTCTACTTGAACCACAGCTGCAGTCAAGTGGCCCTCTCCTCCAGGCCAAATTTGGCACCACTTAAATATTAAATGAATAATCACGGTAATAGATTATAACACATTGAATAAAAAACAGCAAAACAATATATGAGTCCAAACTGATATTTAAAAATGAAATAAAGAATAAAAAGTGGGATGAAAGGAAAGTTCTTTACAGAAAAATGATAGAATTAAAACATCACCATTTTGCACTCAGCATATAATAATTGATTCAGTAAAGATCGTTAATGAATGCTAAAATCTTTGGGTGAAAGTTTGCTGGTAAACAGAATATTCACACAGTCTCAAAATATTGCCTTCATGGGTGATATCTGCATTTTTCAATATTGTTAATTACAAAGTGTATAAAGGTATCTTTACAGTGGAGAAAGATGGCAGACACCTTGATCAAATGATCAAAATTACTGTATTAGTTTCCTATTGCTGCTATAACAGATTACCACGAATTTAATGGTTTTAACAACACAAATTTATTATTTTACAGTTCTGTAGTTCAGAAGTCTAATACAGGTCTCACTGGGCTGAAGTCAAGGTGTTGGCCGGGCTGCGTTCTTTCTAGATGCTTTAGGGAAGAATCCATTTCCTGGCCTTTTCCAGCTTCTAGGAGCCACCTGCATTTTTTAGCTTGTGTCCCCGTCCTCCATCTTCAAAGACAGCAATAACAGGTTGAGTCTTAACATTGCATCACTTTGACACTGGCTCTTTTCCTCTCTTTTATTTATTAAGGACCCTTGTGATTACATTGGCCCATCCAGATAATACAGGATAGTCTCCCCATCTCAAGATCCTTAATTTAATCACATCGGCAAAGTTCCTTTTGCCATGTAAGGAGCCCTTCAGGCTAGCTCCTGTATCTTTCTGACATGTCCCTATCAATTTGGGGGCGCTTGCTTACTTTCTGGCACAAGATGGTCCAGAATCCAAAGATTAGTACATGGACATATTTGGGGGGCTACTATTCTACCTTCCACACTTACCATTACAGGTAATGCACCATACTAGCATCATGCATATTTTAATGTAATGCACCCAGAAGGGCATATCACTTAAAATAGTTTTCCTGCTTGAAAAAAAATTAAGTTGAGGAACTTTCTGAAACAACTGTCTGATTCTTTTCAAAGGTATCTATGCTAAAAGAAGGTTGGGAAACTGTTCCAGATGAAAAGAGACTAAAGGCACATGACAACTAAATGCAATGTATAATCCCTGAGTAGATCCTAGACAAAAAAAAAGAAAAAAACCCTATAAACGACATTTTTAGGACAATTAGAAAATTTGATTCTGGACTGTATAGTAATATTATTGTATCAATCTTAAATTTCCTGAGGGTGATAATTGTATTACTTGTTCTTAGGAGATATATGATAAAGTATATAAGAGTAAAGTATCATGATGTCTGCAATTCATTTTAAAAGGTTTGGAAAAAAATAGAGAGGGAGAAATTGAGAGAAAGCAAATATGACAAAATATTAACTGCTGAATCTAGATGAGTGCTGTAAAATAGAAATATAATGCAAGACACATATATAATTTGAAATATTTTAGTAGCTACATTTAAAAATTAAAAAGAAACAGTGAAAATAATTTTAATAATATGGTTTATTTAACCTAATACATCCAATCATTATCATTTCAAAATATAATCAATATAAAATTATTAAGATATTTTACACTCTTTATTTTCATACTAACACTTCAAAATCCAGTGTGTGTTTTACACTTACAGAACATCTAAATTTGGAGTAGCCACATTTCAATGCAAAATAGCCACAATTTGGCTGTTGTTGTTGTTGTTAGGTACTGTCCAGTCAGTTCCCACTCATAGTGACCCTATGTACAGTACAATGAAACACTGCCTGGTCCTGCACCATCTTCATAATTATTGTTGTGCTTGACAGTATGCCTGGTACTACTTCATTAGACAGTGCAGGTCTAGATGAAGCATATATATGTGTTCATTGTACTATATTTGCAATTTTCTGTGGGTCTGCAATGTTTCAAAATAAAAGTGGGGGGAAATAGATATTTGTTTGTATATGCCTAGACTATTTCTGAGAGGACACAGAAGAAACTGGTAAGCACTGGTCACGTTTGGGAAGAAGAAAAGGGGAACTGAAGTGGGAGGGTGGTTTTCACTGTATCCTTTTGTACATTTTGATCAATACTGTGACTATACCTATTAAAATTTAAATTAAAATCATTCTAAAAATATTATCTGCTTTATCTTTTTTACTGAAAACCAGATATTGTAACGCTAAGCTCTGGTAACCCCCCATTTGAGAAGTAAGAGCTCCACCTACTCAACTCGATTCCCCAGAATAGCTTCCTTCCTTGGTATAGGAAAGAGGTGTGTGTCCCATCTAAAATATAACAGTTAAGTTTAGAAACTTCCTCTGGTGGTCTTTCCATCTTATTAGCCATAATAAATCCTTTTAATCCACCTGTTTTCATATTAGTAATTACTTTCAGATAAATTATGCCAACAATGTAAATTCCATTTCTGAGTTGTTGAAAACAAGAAACAATATTTGAGCACAGGTTCACCTAAATTCTGTGGTGATGGATCATGGCGGTAACTCACAGTGGCGACGGATGTTGTCAGCAAGTTCATTACAAATTTATATGTCTTACTTAAGCCTCCTTTCAAGTTGTAGCGGAGCGAGGTCTCTTGGGTTACATTTCTTCAACTGTAACGACTGGCACTTTCAAAGTGAGTTACAGCCTATTGCCTTCTGCTCGTATTTCATAAGGGTTTCTGAATTGAGGCTGGGCTGTAAGATTTCTTGCTTCCGTTGATAATTGCATCGATTTCCTGTGTACTGTACCTAATGCAGGGAAATGAAGCAATTGCTCAGATAATAACACTTGCAAAATATGATAATGGAAACACAGTGGGTTTAAAGGGTTTTCTTGGATCCCTGTGCAATGCTAGTTCTTCAGTAGGCCTATTATCCATAACTCTCTTCAGCTACATTAATCTGAAATACAGACAGGCAATACTAAGTAGATAATCGCGTCCTATGAAGCTACGTGGCCCTTCGTCACTCACATTTACAGAACACATGCTTTGTGCCAAGGACACATGCAGCGGTCGCATCCAGCTCGCCAAAGTGAAACGCTCTCCCCTGGTGGCAATGTAGTGTACATTTAAAATGTTTAGTGGGATTTAATATCCGCCTGAGAGAGGAAGACAGGAAGATAGGTTAGATTTGGAAAAAAATTCGATGACTAAGAAAATAATAAAACAAATTACACAGTCTGGACAGTACTTTAACTCTGTGTACACAGATTTATGTGTTGCATAATTAGAATGAGAATTTCAGGACTATAAGTAGGAATGGATCTGTCGGCAACGGGTTTGGTTTTTCTACAACGGGTGTCGGTAGAGGATTGGATTTGGAGGGTCCAGGTTTACTCGGTAGGTCGGCGTCTGAGCTCCGCTGGAGGGAGCAGTTAAGAATTTGCGTCGGTTTCGGAGGCGAGGCTAAAACCCAGAGCAAAAACTAAGGAGGTGGGGCTTGGAGACAGCAGCCTGTTTTCCGTTGGCCAGCTGGCTTATGTAGCAATCTTTTTAATAGACAAATAGACTTTTGGGAGACTACTTTGTAACTTCCCTGGTGGTCTAGTGGTTAGGATTCGGCGCTCTCACCGCCGCGGCCCGGGTTCGATTCCCGGTCAGGGAAAGGTACAATTTTTTTTTTTTTTTTTTCAAGTCCTTTTCCTTACAACCTAGGAGTAGAGATTCTTCTTTCTTCGTTTTTATTATGGTTGGTGGTGTCGTTTTTCTTGATCATAAAAAATCAATTTGTTTTAAAATTTTATGAAATTTAAAATGTCATACATATTTACAGATAAGATTATTTACAATCAATCAAATGAAATGAATTCTAAAGTACTTTAAATAAAAGTCCATAAACTTGTTAAATCAACTCTAAAATTGCATTTTCCAGCTTTTGAAAATAATTTGCAAGTATATGCAAGCGGTATTTTTTTTTTTTTTTTTAAAGACTTCTTTTAATCTTGAGCTTTGTTTGGCTCATAAAAGAAGACAATAGTTTTAAGGGCAAATAATACCTGTTTTTCATTATGCTTAGAGTAACTTTCTACTTCTTCTGTGTATTCAGATTATGTGTTTTGTAGATTATTTGGTATATTGGCAGCTGTTCCTACTGTATTGTCTTGTACGGATCTACGATGATCTTTTTTGAGATATGTGGTTGGTTAATCATTAAGTAGTTGTTTACCGTTTTTTTTCTTTTAATATCTTGGAAGAAGTACAGCCAGAATGCTCGTTAGAAGCAAGGATGGCGAGACTTCGTCTCACATACTTTGGGCATGTTATCAGGAGAGACTAGTCTATGGAGAAGGACATCAAGCTTGGTAAAGTAGAGGGTTAGCGAAAAAGAGGAAGACCCTCAACGAGATGGATTGACACAGTGGCTGCAACAATGGGCTCAAGCATAAAAACGATTATGAGGATGGCACAGGACCGGGCAGTGCTTCCTTCTGTTGTATATAGGGTCACTCTGACTCCACGACACCTAACAACAATAATACATTTCGTCAATTATTGTATCTTTTAAGTTTTTAATTTTCTCTAAGATATTCACACAAATATGGTAAATTTACTTCATTTAGAATGTCAATTTTCAGTATGTAAATCGTGTGACCCAAACCAAACCCACTGCCTGAAGTCCATTCCGACTCATAGCAACCCTATAGGACAGAGTAGAACTGCCCCACAGGGTTTCCAAGGCTGTAGTCTTTACGGAAGCTGTCACATCTTTCTCCCACAGAGCCCTGGTGGCTTCGAACTGCTAACCTTCGCTTAGCAGCCGAGTGCTTAACCACTGCACCACCAGGGCTCTTTGTAAATCATATAGGCCCCTCAAATGTGCACTTGAGTATCATTAGGAGCTCTTACATTCAGGGCCAAGTAGAACTCTGGGAGTTCCTTAAAAGAATATATGGAAATATTGGAGTCAAAGAAAAGGAAAAAAGTTCTATATAGACATAAACTTTTTTTGATCTTGAAATTTTAACATCAGCATAAGGGGTTAAAATGGGAGCCCAAGAAACTTTGGCGTTTGACAGAATATAGAGGTTTAAGAATAAGGAAGAATAAGTAATGACTCCGTGATTTGTGGTCTGTATGATTAGTACAGTTGAAGTGACGTAAAAAGTAATAGGGAAGTTGAGATGGGGAAATAGATTGAGGCAAGAAGGTAAATTCAGTTTGATCCTTACAGAGGTAACACAAACCAAACCAAACAGATTACTGTCAAGTTGATGCTGACACATAGGCAACACTATAGGACAGAGCAGAACTGCCCCATGGGGTTTCCAGGGCTGTACATCTTTATGGAAGCAGACTGCCACTTCTCTCTCTCGCAGGTCGGCTGCTGACCTTTTTGTTGGTTAATAGCCCAGAGCTTTAACCACTGCACCACCAGGGCAACACAGTTATTGGAAATACAGGAATGGTACTTAGGTGCTAAATGTTGAAGATACAGACTTTGGAGCCAAGGGTGGGAGAGAGGGGAAAAGGGGGACTTTTTGCTTAGGGGGCACTGAGTTTCCATAAATGGTGGAATAATTTGGTAATGGATAGTGGTGATAGTTGCACATGATGAACGAAAACAATGTCACTGAATTGTCCATGTAGAAAAGTTGAATTGGCAAATGTTTTATAATATGTATTTTTACCACAATAAAACAAAACAGTGTAGAATAGCCAAATAGATTGTAGTGTAGTCATACAATGAAATACTATAGAGTAGTGAAAATGAATGAATTACTGCTCCTCTTGTCAACATGCTGAATCTCAGGAAGTCAATACCGAATTAAAAAAGCAAGTCAGATACAATATGATCCCATTTTTATGTAAAGCTTTAAAATGCTAAATTAAAAATATTGTTTATTGATAGATGTTGTTGTTAGGTGTTGTCGAGTCAGTTCCAACTCATAGCAACCCTGTGTATAACAGAATGAAATACTGCCTGGTCTTGCATCATCCTCACAATCATTGCTATGTTTGAGCCCATTGTTGCAGCCACTGTGTCAGTCCATCTCGTTGAGGGCCTTCCTCTTTTTCTCTGACCCTCTACTTTACCAGGAGGGATGTATATATTGATATATACATAGTTGTTGTTGTTGTTAGGTGCTGTTGAGTTGACTCTGACTCACAGCGACCCTACATCCAATAGAAAGAAACACTGCCCAGTCCTGCGCCATCCTCACAACTGTTGTTATGCTTGAGCCCATTGTTGCAGCCACTTTGTCAGTCCATCTCATTAAGTTTCTTCCTCTTTTTCGCTGTCTACTTTACCAGGAAGATTTCTTTCTCCAGGTGCTGGTCCCTACTGATAATATGTCCAAAGTACATGAGATGAAGTGTCCCCATCTTTGCATCTAAGAAGCATTCTGGTTGTACTTCTTCCAAGACAGATTTATTCGTTCTTCTGGCCAAAACCAAAAACCAAACCCATTGCCATCGAGTTGATTCCAACTCACAGTGACCCTACAAGACAGGGCAGAGTTGCCTTATAGAGTTTCCAAGGAACACCTGGTAGATTCAATCTGCCAATCCTTTGGTTAGCAGCTGTAGTACTTAACCACTACGCCACCAGGGTTTCCATTCTGCTGGCAGTCCATGGTATATTCAATACTCTTCACTAACACTGTAATTCAAAGGCATCAATTCTTCTTTGGTCTTCCTTATTCATTGCCCAGCTTTCACATGCATATAAGGCAATTGAAAACACCATGGCTTCGTTCAGGTGCACCTTAGCCCTTAAAATGACATCTTTGCTTAGTAACACTTCGAAGAAGTCTTTTGCAGCAGATTTGTCCAATGTAATACATCATTTGATTTCTTGACAGCTGCTTCCATGGGCACTGATTGTGGATCCAGGTAAAATGAAATTCTTGACAACTTCAATATTTTCTTTGTTTTTCATGATGTTGCTTATGGTCCAGTTGTGAGGATTTTTGTTTTCTTTATGGTGAGGTGTAATCTATACTGAAGGCTGTAGTCTTTGACCTTCTTCAGTAAGTGCTTCAAGTTCTCTTCACTTTGAGCAACAAGGTTGTGTCATCTGCATATCACAGTTGTTAGTGAGTCGTCCTCCAATGCTCATGCCCCACTCTTCTTCATATAGTCCAGATTCTTGGATTATTTGCTCAGCATACAGATTGAATAAGTGTAGTGAAAGGATACAACCCTAACACACATCCTTCCTGATTTTAAACCACACAGTATTCCCTTATTCTGTTCCAGTGACTGCCTCTTGGTCTATGTATAGGTTCAGCATGAGCACAACTAAGTGTTCTGGAATTCCCATTTTTTGCAATGTTATGCATAATTTGTTATGATCCACACAGTCGAATGCCTTTCATAGTCAATAAAATACAGGTAAACATCTTTCTGGTATTCTCTGCTTTCAGCTGAGATCCATCTGACATTAGCAATGATATCCCTGGTTTCATGTCCTCCTCTGAATCCAGCTTGAATTTCTAGCTGTTCCCTGGCAATGTGCTGCTGCAACTGCTTTTGAATGATCTTCAGCAAAATTTTACCTGCGTGTAATACTAATGATACGGTCTGATAATTTGTGTGTTCTGTTAGATCACCTTTGTTTGGAATGGTCACAACTGTGGATCTCACCCTGTTGGTTGGCCAGGTAGCTGTCTTCCAAATTTCTTGGCATAGACGAGTGAGAGCTTTCAGCGCTGCAACCATTTGTTGAAACATCTCAATTGGTACTCGGTCAATCCTGGAGCCTTGATTTTTGCCAGTGCCTTCAGTGCAGTTTGGACTTCTTCCTCCGTACTACCAGTTCATAATCATACGTTACCTCCTGAAATGATTGAACGTCCACCAATTCTTTTTGGTACAGTGACTCTGTGTATTCCTTCCATCTTCTTTTGATGCTTCCTGTCTCCTTTAATATTTGCCCAGTAGAATCCTTCAATATTGCAACTCAGGGTTTGAATTTTTTCTTCAGTTCTTTCAGCTTGAGAAATGCCCAGCATGTTCTTACCGTTTGGTTTTCTATCTCCAGGTCTCCTCAAGTTTCATTGTAATACTTTACTTTGTTTCTCAAGCTGCCCTTTGAAATCTTCTGTTAAGCTCTTTTACTTCATTTCTTCCTTTCTCTTTATCTATTTTACCTTCAAAAGCATCTTTCAGAGACTTCTGACATCCGTTTTGGTCTTTTTATTTCCTATCTTTTTAATGACCTTTTGTTTTCTTCATGTATGATGTCTTTATGTCATTCCACAACTCGTCTGGTCTCCAGTCATTAGTGTTCAATGAGTCAAATCTGTTCTTGAGATGGTCTCTAAATTCCGTTGGGATATACTGAAGGTTATACGACGGCTCTTGTGGGTTGTTTTAATTTTCTTCGCCTTTAACTTGAACTTGTATATGATCAATTGATTGTCTGTTCTGCAGTCGGCCCCTGGTCTTGTTCTGACTGATGATATTGAGCTTTTCCATTGTCTCTTTCCACAGATGTACTCAATTTGACTCCTGTGTATTCTATCTGGTGAGGTCTGCGTGTATAGTCACCGTTTATGTTGTTGAAAAAAGGTATTTGCAATGAAGAAGTTGTTGGTCTTGCAAAATTCTATCCTGCGATCTCCAGCATTGTTTCTATCATCAAAGCTGTATTTTCCAACTACTGGGCATTCTTCTTTGTTTTCAGCTTTTGAATTCCAATCACCAGTAATTATCAATGCATCCTGATTGCATGTCTGATCAATTTCAGACTGTAAAAGTTGGTAAAAATCATCTTTGGTCTTAGTGGTTGGTGCATAAATTTGAATAATATTAACTGGTCTTCCTTGTTGTTGTTGTTAAGTGCCATCGAGTCGGTTCCGACTTGTAGCGACCCTATGTACAACAGAAGGAAACACTGCCCGGTCCTGTGCCATCCTCACAATCGTTTTTATGCTTGAGCCCATTGTTACAGCAACTGTGTCAAACCATCTCGCTGATGGTCTTCCTCTTTTTTGCTGACCCTCTACCAAGTATGATGTCCTTCTCCAGGGACTGATCCTTCCTAATAACATGTCCAAAGTATGTGAGATGTAGTCTTGTCATCCTTGCTTCTAAGGCGAATTTGGGTTGTACTTCTTCCAAGACAGATTTGTTCATTCTTTTGGCAGTCCATGGTATATTCAATATTCTTCACCAACACCACAATTCAAGGGCGTCGATTCTTCCTCAGTCTTTCTTATTTGTTGTCCAGCTTTTGCATGCATATGAGGCAGTTGAAAACACCACGGTTTGGGTCAGGCACACCTTAGACTTCAAGGTGACATCTTTGCTTTTCAACACTGTAAAGAGGTCTTTTGCAGCACATTTACCTAATGCAATGCATCTTTTGATTTCCTGATTGCTGCTTCCATGGGTGTTGATTGTGGATCCAAGTAAAATGAAATCCTTAACAACGTCAATCTTTTCTTCATTTATCATGATGTTGATTATTGGTCCAGTTGTAAGGATTTTTGTTTTCTTTATGTTGAGGTGTAATCCGTACTGAAGGCTGTGGTCTTCTATCTCCATCAGTAAGTGCTTCAAGTCCTCTTCACTTTCAGCAAGAAAGGTTGTGTCATCTGCATAATGCAGGTTGTTAATGCATCTTCCTCCAATTGTGATGCCCCATTCTTCTTCACAGAGTCCAGCTTCTTGGATTATTTGCTCAGCATACAGATTGAATAGGTACGGTGAAAGGATACAGCTCTGACACACACCTTTCCTGACTTTAAACCATGAAATATCCCCTCGTTCTATTCGAACGACTGCCTCTTGATCTGTGTACAGGTTCCTCATGAGCACAATTAAGTGTTCTGAAATTACCGTTCTTCCCAATGTTATCCATAATTTGTTATCATCCACACAGTTGAATGCCTTTGCATAGTCAATAAAACACAGGTAAATATCTTTTTGGTATTCTCTGCTTTCAGCCAGGATCCATCTGACATCAGCAACTATATCCCTGGTTCCACATCCTCTTCTGAATCTGGCTTGAATTTCTGGCGGTTCCCTGTTAATATACTGCTGCAGCCGCTTTTGAATGATCTTCAGCAAAATCTTACTTGCATGGGATATTAATGATATTGTTCGATATTTTCCGCATTCAGTTGGATCATTTTTCTTTGGAATGGTCACAGATGTGGATCTCTTCCTGTTGGTTGGCCAGGTAGCTGTCTTCCAAATTTTTTGGCATAGACAAGTGGGCACTTCCGCACTGTATCCATTTGTTGAAACATCTCAATTTGTATTCCATCAATTCCTGGAGCCTTGTTTTTTGCCAATGCTTCAGTGTAGCTTGCACTTCTTCCTTCAGTACCATTGGTTCCTGATCATATGCTACCTTCTGAAATGGTTGAATATTGACCAATTCTTTTTGGTATAATGATTCAGTATACTCCTTCCCTCTTCTTTTGATGCTTCCTGTGTCGTTTAATATTTTCCCCGTAGAATCCTTCACTATTGCAGTTCGAGGCTTGAATTTTTTCTTTAGTTCTTTCAGCTTGAGAAATGCCAAGCATGTTCTTCCCTTTTGGTCTTCCTTGTAGTCATATGGATATTATCCTATCACTGACAGTGTTGTACTTCAGGATAGATCTTGAAATGTTCTTTTTGATGATGAATGCAATGTCATTCCTCTTCAACTTGTCATTGCCGGCATAGTAGACCATATGATTGTCTGATTCAAAATGACCAATACCAGTTCATTTCAGCTCATCAATGTCTAGGATATTGATATTTATGTGTTCCATTTCATTTTTGATGATTTCTAATTTTCCTAGATTCATACTTCGTACATTCCACATTACTATTATTAATGGATGTTTGCAGCTGTTTCTTCTCATTTTGAGTCGTGCCACATCAGCAAATGAAGGTCTGGAAAGCTTGACACCATCCATTAAAATTGATTCTACTTTGAGGAGGGAGCACTCCTTCACCAGCTGTATTGAGTGCCTTCCAGCCTGAGGGGCTCATCTTCCGGCACTATATCAGACAACGTTCTGCTGCTATTCATAAGGTTTTCACTGGCTAATTTTTTCAGAAGTAGACCGCCACATCCTTCTTTCTAGTCTGTCTTAGTCTGGAAGCTCAGCTGAAACCTGTCCACCATGGGTGACCCTGCTGGTATTTGAAATATCAGTGGCATAGCTTCCAGCATCACAGCAAAACACAAGCCACCACAGTATGACAAAGTTATAGACGCGTGGTTACATAGTTGGTAAACTATAAATAAAAGAGAGATGGGAAATAGAGAAAATGGAGAAAGAATTTGAAAAGAAGCATGCAAGGAGCTTCTAAATAGGGCTTCAGACTGGTTCGTTCTGGTTCTAACCCTTGTTGAGAATTTGCATTTCCATCCCAGGTATACTGAATCAGAATCTACATTTTAACAGGATCCCCAGGTGGTTTTTATGTGTAATAAATTTTGAGAACCACTGCTATACTAGTGGTTCTCAGAATTGGTCCCTAACCAGCATCATCATCATTGCCTGGGAACTTGTTAGAAATGCAAATTCTTGGCAGGGGTTGGAAAACAAGGAACCAGTTCCAAGCCCTACTTCTAAAATACTGGTAGTGCTAAGCTAGGTGGTGAGTACACAGGTGTTGACAGTAATTTGACTATTTATACAATTCCTCTCTAAGTCCCCAGGAGTCCCTGGGTGGTGCAAAGGGTTAAGCACTCATCTACTAGCTGAGAGTTAGTGGTTCGAACCCAACCAGAGGCTTCTCAGAAGACAACCTTGAAAACCTTATGTAGCACTTCTACTCTTCATACATGTGGTGGCCATGAGTGGAATAGACTCCATGGCAACTAACAACATAACTTATAAACCAAAAACCAAACTCCGTTGCCATGGAGTTGATTCCAACTCATAGCAACCTTATAGGACAGCATAGAACTGCCCTGTAGAGTTTCCAAGGAGTACCTGGTGGATTCGAATTGCTGACCTTTTGTTATCAGCCTTAGACCACCAGGGTTTCCAACATACTTACACATATGCTGTAACATTCTTCTGTATCAATTCAATATTTAACTTAAAAATTTTTTAAAGGAATGAATGATGACGCTTGCTCTAACTCTTTGGGATAATGACGTGCAAACAATATTTTTTTGAGCAAAATTCCACTTCCCTCTGTTGCCATTATTTATAGCTAGTGCCTCTCTGAAGTAGGAAAATGGTAAATGTGAAAATAAACCACAAGGTGGCATCCTAGCCTTATGTACCTCATTTTGGTTATTCAAATCCAAGTAGGAGCCCTGGTGCGCAGTGGTTAAGCTCTCGGCTGCTAACCCAAAGGAGGAGGTTGGAATCCACCAGCTGCTCTGCGGGAGAAAGAATTGGCAGTCAGCTTCTGTAAAAGATTCACGACCTTGGAAATCCTTTGAGGCAGTTCTACTCTGTCCTATAGAGTTGTGAATCAACTCGACAGCAGTGGGTTTTGTTTGAGCTTTAATCCTGCTGACCTTGGAAATGTTGAGTGTGGTTTAAAAATCTAGGAATTATTGCATCCATAGGGAGCAGCAGAGGGTTTTTTTTTTTTTATAAAGCGTTTCTCTTCTTCCATCATTTGTGCTTGATTTATTTTCATATATTCTGTGCTATCAGATTAAAGTTCAGGGAAACAATTCAAATAAATCCAAGGTAACAAATATGCAAGTCCATCATATTTCATTCATTTAACCAGTGTCCATAAATATTTTTTGAGTCTCTCTTCTGTTCCAGACACAGGGCAAAGAGGCCCTGGAGACTTAAAGGTGAGCAAAAACGCAGTCACTTTCACTATTTTCATCTGTGGTGATGGCGACAGACAGTAATAGAATCACAAATTTAAAACGTAACTGGCAAATTCTATGAAGTATGTGGTTCATGTGATGCCAAAATGGGGCTTTGATCCATCTGCTGAGATCTGAACAATAAAGGGGAGTTACCTAGGTAAAGAGAAAAGAACGTCCTAAGCAGAAGGAATATGTGCAAAGTCTTGTAGCAGGAGGGAGCAAGGTGAACACGAGAGGCTGAAAGAAAGCCAGGATGGGTGGATGGCAAGTCAGAGACAGCAGAGGAAGGTGAGCAAAGGCCTAAGATGTAGGCAGGGGACATATAGAGCCTTGTAGACTGAGGTTAAGGATTTTGTCTTCGTTCAAAGAGCATTAGGGAGCCACACACAGGAGGGGGCAGCAGCAGATCAAAGCCCATGTTCAATCACCTGTGAGTCAGCAGTGTTACCAGTAAATATGAAAGATTCTGCCCTAGTGCTAGGTGGTGACACAACTCTGTTCACTTAGGTGTGATTAGCTTTTTGATAATGAAAACAGTAATAGAATTTCAATCTTGACTATACTTACTAGATTTAAGAATCTTCTTTTAAAGAGACATGGCTCTATTTTATTTATTTGAATCAAACCAGAAACTTCTGAAGACAGGAAAAGTAAAGCATACTATCTTAAAAAGGAGTTAGACCTATTTAGCTCATCCACAACAAAACAAAAAGCTTTGACTCCTGGAATATAAAAGGTATGAAAGAAAATGTTTACTTTATGGTCATGTTGTCTCAGAAAGAATCATGGAGACCTGGGTTATATGACTGTGGAAAAGATAATCTAATTAGGCTGGGCCTCAGTTGTTTTCACCTGAAATATGAAGCACTGGTCTACATTATGTGTCCTTCCAGCTCTGAAATGCTGTGAATCAGTAAATATATTAATAAAAAAAATATGTACATGTTACTAATTTAATGTAAAGGGAATGGCTGTTGGGGGACCACTTTAGCATATGTTTGAATAGAGATGTGTGAGTGGGAAAACAGAGGTAGAGTGTAAAATCAAATGAAACATACTTGGGATATTAAGAGATTTTTAACAAACTAAATTTGAATAAGCTACCCAGAGGCACTGCAAAAGAAAAGTCCCAGCAATCTGCTTTTGACAAATCAGCCATTGAATACCCTGTGGAACACTACTTCCATTACCACAAGACTAGAAGAAATGGATGGTGCCCAGCTACCATTACTGAATGTTTTGATCATGGACTTAATAGATGGATCATGATCAAAAGGACAAAAATTGTGGAACAGAACTTCAAATTCATATGGAAACCAGACTTAATGGATCCATTGAGATTGGGGGAACCCTCAAATCTAATGTCTGGAAATAATCTTTAAACCTTGAACCAAAACTATCCCATGAAGCCATCACTTAACTATTTAGCTTAATTAATAAAGAATGTTTGCCTTGAGCATTGTGCTCTTATAGATAATTATCTATATGAGTTTAAACTGATAATAGTTCATCTAAAGCATGAGAACTTTAACAGGCAGAGAGTCTAAATTAATGGTAACGAAACAATATTAGTAGCTGTAGTGAGGATGGTGACACACTGTGAAGTATATAACCAACGTCTTTGAACTGTTCATGTAGAAACTGTGAATGGATATAAGTTTGGTTGTGTATGTCGCTACTAAAAAAAATAAAAGAAGTAGACAGAGAAAAAAAACAAAAACAAAACTCTATAGAGCACAGCTGTACTCTGCACTTATGGAGTCCCCTTGAATTGGAGTAGACTCAACGGTAACTTTTTTTTTTTTTTGACCCTACCATTTTTTGATAATATACTATGTGTCATGTCTTACAAACATTACCTCTATTTAATCCTCAGAAAATCCTTATATGTTTTTAAAAAAAATTCTATTTTACTGATGAGAAAAAAAAAAAAAAAAAAGGCTTACAGGTTTAGTAATTTGTCCATAGTTACAAGCTAATAAACCTCAAGGGATGCAGCTGAAATCCAGAGCTGTCTAACTCCAGAACCTACCTTTTTAATCTCTGTACTATATATTACACACATTGAAAAACTGAGATACAAACAAACATGATTTATAAGTATGAAAGAGTAGAGATAAATTGACCAGAATTATAAATATGAATTTCAGGTTATTTATAAATGGTCTGTTGAATAAGGACCAAGAATTTTAATAAGCCCCCACATCTTAAAACAAATAAAACTGCTCAATAGACTTGATTTCACTAGGTAAACATGCATTACCCTGGATATGACTGTCAAGATGCACTGTCATCAAATAACCTCGTTAATATATCTTTACTGCATCAGTAGAGGATAACTTTCACCACTTCTGTCATATTCTGAAGACAAATAATTTGTGAACTTTGTTTCTTCTTTTGTCTCAAGCTTCTGATACCCAGAGCAAAAATGTTGCCTGCTAGATCTCGGTGTTTGAGGAAGTGGCTAAAGGCATTCATATTGAATTACCCTTCCTCTGTTGTTTTGTCCATGGCTCCCACTTTTGGGCATCCTTGGGGTTTGACAATCACATCAAAGGAGCAGCTCTGGCGTGAGAACCGGTCAGAGTGGGCCAGATAATTCACAGGATTATCACTGAGTCCCCTTCTATGATAGTCATGGTCAGCAGGCCCTTGGTGTTTTCAGTCTGTTGCCTGTTTAATGATTCAGCAGTGATGAACTTACAGATAACTTTTGGGGGGACTTACCGAGCCCTGAAGGGGGACATAATCGTCCATCAAGGCTCTATACTGTTCCTCTAAAGGATGCTTGTCACCGTAGGGAGTGCCTGCCCACCGAGCTTGGCCTCATCTGATGGTCACAGGGCTGCACGTGGTTTTGGATGTTGTCACCACACCTGACTGTTTGTACTGTAGTGTGCATATCTTTCTGCTGTCAGAAAGATGTCCTAATAATAAAATCAATCTAATAGTAGCTGCTTGTGAGACTAAAAAAAGCTACTGGCTTAGTTCCCGCTTAGGAGGTGGCTTGTGACTGTGGTAATGTGTTATGATGAGAGTAAAATATGGTGTGTGCCTCTATGTTTTGCCCTCATGACTGAGCACACACCTCCATCAACTTGCCAGACCCCAAGAGAAGCCTATTTAAAGCAGCTGTGCTGGGACAGACTGGCTGGGACAAGGGAAGAGGCCAGGTACAGAGAGCAACTGAACATTTCAGGAGAAAGTCTACACAAACATCTCTGGCTGTATTGTTCTGGTGGGGAAAAGTGTCTTTAGATTTTGTGTAATTAAGGGAAAAGATTAAAATAAAGTGATAAAACATCTAGGAAGTGGAATTTTACAGTACAGTAAATAATATTCAGCTTTATAGCTTATAATCAGAAAGCCATTAACTCCATTAATACACTCAATTGTTTTAGGAATTTATGAGCAATTTTGAATTTATCACCTCTCTGACGGAAGCGAAACTTTATGAATAATAGCCATTCTTTGCAAAATACTTTTAATTCCGTGTGAGAAAATGTAACTTTGTTTTCATTGCAGTGAAAATACAGAACTATTACAATGCAAACTTAACGCAACAGACCTAAGAATTACTTGCCAAAGTTGTCCATCTTCTTTCTGTCCCTTAAGAAAAAGGTTATAATGCATTTTATTACATGCATATACCATTTCCTGTGCATGAATTTCCTCATTCCCATAGAATAACAGAATGACATTGGAGTTTAGGGAAACTGAGAATATTCTGCTTACATAAGGCTAAGGACATAGAGACATACGGAAAGTTATCTAAGTATAATATATATATATTTTAATTATAATTGTTAACTGCTATAAAAAGCCAGCTTAACTATTGGCTAAAGAATTTAGGTTAAAAAGCCCTTCCTAATAATGAGAATCATGAATAACAACAACTCGTAATAATGAGTGAATGGGTTACTGGGCAGGTCTTCATAGTCCAAATGAATAACGTTGTTTCATGATATGATGCAACTGGAGTGTATAAATATTCTGAATAATTCAATATTCTCCCCTAAAAATAAAAACTCTTATCTTTTGCATCCAATGGAAGGATTTTTTTTAAAACTCCATTTATTCAGACATCTAGTCTTAATACATCACCATTTGCCTTACCTTTGTCAACTAACCTGAGTGAGATTATAGAATGTTAAGTTCAGTGATTAAGATAAGGTAGGTGAGACCTGCTTGAAAGTTGAAAGTTAAAACCAGAAAACTATAAGAATAATTTCTAGCTGTACCGTTTTATACTGTTTATGGAATAAAGCAGAGTTATACTTTTTTCATCTTTTCATATATTAGAAGGGTGAGATGGTAGAGGTTTTTGTGATAATACTGTAAACAGATTTACTCTTGTCATTAATCCAGAGTGATCCCAGGCAGATTGAAATCCTTGGTTAGTCTGAATGAGTCTAAGAAAACAGTGTCAAAAGCCATAACTTACTGGTCAAAATCATGGGCTTTAGAATCAGACTGGCCTGGGTTGAGTCATAGCCCAATCTACTAGGTATACCAAAAAAAATAAAGTTGTTGTCGAGTCGATGCCTACTCATAGCGAAGTACGGAGTAGAACTGCCCCCTACGGTTTGCAACTGGTGGATTTGTTCTACACCGTTGTTTTCTTTTTTAATTTTTTTAAAATTGTTGTAGTTTAAGTTTGCAATCAAGTTAGTCTCTCATACAAAAATTTATACATACATTGTTATGTGACTCTAATTGTTCTCCCTATACTGTGACAGAACACTCTTCCTTTCCAACCCATTTCCCGTGTTCATTCAACCAGCTCCTGACCCTCTCTGCCTTCTCATCTCGCCTCTGGACAGGAGCTGCCCATTTAGTCTCATGTATCTACTTGAGCTAGGAAGCACTCTCTTCACAAGTATCATTTTATGTTCCATAGTCCAGTCTAATCTTTGTCTGAAGAGTTGACCTGGGGAATGGTTTTACCAACTGGTGGACTTGAACTGCTGACCTTTTGGTTAGCAGCCAAGCTCTTAACCTACTAAAGCCTACTAGGTATGGCCTTAGACAATTAATTTTTTATTCTCTAATTCCTAATGTGTAAAATAAGGGTAATAATACTGTCTACTCTATAGGACAATCATGAGGCGTAAATGCTGTAATAGATTTCCAGCACTTAGCATGAGGCTAGCACAGAGAACCACCTGACAGTTTCAGCAGTTGGTATTACATCTGACTTACAGTAGGTGCTGGTTGTCAGTTATAGCAGAGGACCTGCCTGTTCCTTTGAAGTTCAAAATGAGAGGACTGTGGGAGAAGAGTGCCACCCAATGGAAGAACGGAGATTTTGCCTATAGAACTATTTCTAATATGCCTCTGGGCCCTCACACATGCTGGTCTATGTATGCTAAAGGGCTTTCAATTCAAGATCTCTCACCTAAGTTCAAAGACATCCTTCCAAGGAATACAAACTACAGTTACAGTTTATAATGTCATGTTTGCTGTAATGCTCTGTTGTAGTTGCTGAAATATTCAGAACCTCAATCATTGCTTGGTTCTTAAAATAATTACAAGGGAAAGGCAAACTCCATTAGTCAGTAAAATGCAGCAGGACAACTAGGAGTAGTCCCGTTGGGCAATAAAAACATGAAACGCTTAAAAATACACCTATCTTTAGATCATTCTGCTTACAAAGTCAATCCAGATTTTTTTCACTAGAACCCTATCCTAATGAGGTATTTTAAGTTAGCCAAATCAGCCACTTTTAAATCTGTGTATATCTCCAGCCACATATTTTTTTTACTTGCTTTCATTATATTCATTATGAGTACAACATTATGTTATAGTATTGCTTCAGATCCAAGATGTATTGTTTTTTCAACATTTTTACATTCTGCAGATTGGGATGTGTCTTACCATGTGTGTGTAAAGTTATATCATGGTGGGTTTTTCTTCCTTAAAAAGCTGATTTTAAACCAAATGATGAAGTCTTACACTTACAAAATTATGGTAGTTTTAAAATCACATTGCTTTGTGAGTTGCCTAAGGTGGTAACTCTTACTTTGCAGACACTTTTTTCTTTCACAATTGGCAAAAGGAACAAGTTGAATATATAAGACAATCAAAAAGGCTTTCTTAAGATTGAATAATACATATATACATATGGATCTTAGAGACATCCCTCCAGTTAAAATTTGGAGTTTATTTTTCAACATTACCTAGATACTTTAAAAGTCCCTCAGATGTCTTCAAATAGGAAATAGCATATTTGTAGTAGCAAAAAGATCTAAGAAGAGCAAAAAGCCTCCCTTACCAACTCCCAGAAATTCCTTTCCTCTTTCTCAGGGCACCTCCTTCTTTTGAGGGCCCCTGTCCCCTGATGCGGAGTCCCTGGGTGGTGCAGATGGTTAAGCACTAGGCCGCTAACCAAAAGGTGGCTGTTTTGAACCCACCCAGAGGCACCTTGGAAGAAAGGCCTGGTGATCTACTTCCAAAAGGTCACAGCCATGAAAATGCTATGGAGTATAGTTCTACCCTGAAACACCTGGGGTTGCCCTGAATCAGAATTGACTCCACGGCAACTGTTTTTTTCTGGTAACCTGATATGACTAGCTAGGGGGGCAGCCTTGCCTATCAGTGCTGGGCTTTAGGATCACACTTTCATGTGCTACTACTACACACCATTCAAAACCTGACACATACAGTACAGTGCTGGGCACACAGTAGTTACTCAATAAATACCGTGTAGTTCATTAATGTGAAATGAAGGAGTATAACGGTTAAGCGTTCCACTGCTAACCAAAGGTTGGCAGTTGAAACCTACCAGCTGCTCTGAGGGAAAAAAGACCTGGTGATCTACTTCCCGTAAAGATTATAGCCTAGGAAACCCTTTAGCGCAGTTCTACCCTTTCCTAGAGGATTGTTCTAAGTCAGAATCAACTCAACAGCACACAACAACGATGCGAAATGCAAAACTGTGTTCTAATTAAGCATACATATAGCTTTTAATATTGGAAAAGAAATTGTAAAAATGCCCCGTTTTTTTTTTTTAACTTTTACACAAATAAAAGCTGCCAATAAACTAAAGCCTAAGTTTTCTTTACCTTGAACCATCAAAATTATTGAAAAAATCATAACCACTTTTCTATTTTAGTAGCAAACATGAACATTACCACACCTAAAAGATGAAACAACACCCTCATAAAACACAGATTGGTCAGGGAAAACCCAATGGTAAATCTCATTTAACCACAGTGAAATGTGGAGTTAAAAGCTGACTATATGAAATATGGAGTCCTGGTGGCACAGTGGTTAAGAGCTATGGCTGCAAACCAGAAGGTCAGCAGTACGAATCCACCAGCTGCTCCTTGGAAACCTTATGGGGCAGTTTACTCTGTCCTATAGGGTTGCTACAAGTCAGCAACAGGTTTGGTTTTGGTTTTTTATGTGAAATATGGATTATGGCCCAATTAATTTGAAAAGACCGAAATTACTGACAATGATAACTTTTAGGAATGCTCACAGCCCTTAGTGATTACGTGATAAGTTAGTATGCAAATATCATAATAAATTGAAAAATCATAACCCATATATAACTGAGAAGAAAAAAATATAAAAACAAAATGGAAGAGAGAGGAAGGGAAAGAGGAAGGGGATATATCTTAAATATCTGATCATAGTTTTTAAAAAATTTCTGATCTCTAAAATAGTTTACATTTCAAAAAAGGCTGAAATTACAATAGGCACAGAATCAGTTTTTAGATCTTATAATAAAAATTAATTATATGCCTATTTTCCAGAAATTATGCTTAAAAAGCAAATTCCAAATACTACTAAATCCATTTCATTTGCTATCTAATTCCATCAGAGTTATCTTAAGTTAAAATAACCACAGGACTTATAGACAGGGAAAATGAGGTGGTGTGCTTTTGCACACCTTTTTGTATGAGTCTGACTTGCTTACAGAATTAGATAAGTTATCCACTTATTTTTCCAAATTAAAATAATGGAAAAGCCCTTCCATTTTCCCTCTCTGAGCATTGATATGTGTAATAAAAACAATATTTTCTATTACTTTCATATTATTTGGCTCAGCAGCTTCAGGAACTCTGCAACAGCCTCATTTGAGCTTCACTGAAGGGAGGGATACCCACAAAATCTCCACAACAAAAGATTATTTTCATTGAGGTCCAGATGATCTATCATTAGGAAGTATACATGTGCCTATCATGCATGCGATGTTTCACAAGCCCCCTACAAAAGTTTTTGAGTTACAAATGACACATTCTAGATTATTGTCCTATATTTGGTACAGTCTCATTTGGAAGTCTTGTATTTGCACTTTTCCAAGAACCACAGTTAAAATAAAAGGCGGAGGAAACAGTTCACTTCCTGCCTCCAAATAATGTCATATCCGCTTATGCTTAATTGATTTACAAGTTCAGAAAAATGCTGTTTTCATGCACACTGTGAATCACATCAGCCAAACCACTTTGAAAGCAAAAAACAAAAGCCATGGTTTAGTTAGTAAATAAAGGCTCCACTTCAAGTTTCCATTCTACAAAGCAACTCATCCACATAAAAAGTCAAAAAGGACTTCATTTAATTAGTGATATATAAAGACTTTGCATAGAAAAAGTTACAAAGTAATGCAAAAAAAAAAAAACTAGGCACAGTAATTTTAAAACAAATATTTAAAAGTATAACTTTACATAATGTTTAACATTCTCATGTTTATTGCTTTCTCCACACAGCAGAGAAATGAAGTGCATAATAATACATGCTGTGTCTTTATCTTTCAAACATAAAATCTCACGTGTTCAATTTCCATGTATTAAGATTACTTTAGGTCAGAAAACAAAAGCAAGAAACAAAACCAAAACACCTTTATGTAGCACTAGTCTAAGCATGGACAAAAATAATTTATGTACATCCCATTGAATACATTCATCTTGATTTGGGATCAAATGCAATCACTAACTTGATGAAGAGCACTTAAGAATCCTGACTTTTCTCTTCCCAGTGCTCTCTCCCTGTCTCATCACCTCCAGAAATACAACTTATCCCAAAAGGTGACAAGAATTAGATATTACATGTTATCAGGAGAAAATGAAGAGGATAAACATATAAAAATTGTCCAACTGAAACTAAATAAATTAATCCAAACTCCTACAAACTGGACAGTTTTCAGGTTAGCATGAATCAAACAGTCTTGAGTGGGCAACACAGTAGCCAATTGCTTCTAGGTGTACTAGATAAGTGTATGGTTTGTATAGATATAAACAAGCACCATATTTTGAGCCACCAAAAAAGGAAAGAAAAATGCCTGGGGGTCTTGCAGGCAAGGCAGAAATGCTTGTTAATCCGAGCACTGATGGGATAATTGCTTATACCAACGCACTGCTAAACGTCACCACTTGGCAAGTCTGTACAAAGTAAGTAAACTAGATAAAACTAGGTCTTTCAACTTGAAAATTATTTTCCACAATCCTTTTGGCCAATAAAAACCTGTTGCTTTCACAAGAACACTCTTCTCTGGAATTGTATTAAATGTCTGCAGCCTAATGCAAGACTTCCGTCCCTTTCCTTTCTGAACCCAACCTCTACGCTCTTCTTGTACAATATTATATGTTCAGAAGAAAACTTTACTAGCTCAGGCACTTATGAAACATTAATTTTTTTCCCCATCCAATTTCAAGAGAATTCAGTCAGTGTATTTCTTGTCCACAACTAAGACACACTGATGCATTGCTGGATGGTACAACCCATACATTTTCCAGGAAACTTCTAAATGGAAACAAGAAGGAAGTTTTCAAAAGTTGCTGATGTCAGTTAGCAAGCTGCCTTAAAAAAAAGAGAAAAAACATAATACCACATTTCCACTTGTGAGGTTTGTGTCTCAAATAGCTTTATTGTTCCTTTGTGGATCTGTAGGCATCTGTATGGCTACCTTCTGGGTGCAGAGGTTTTAAGCTGACGCTGAAATGAAGGACATTCAATTACTATTGCAAGAAGTTCAAAGAATAGCTTCCTTGAAAACTTAAAAAGCTCCAACTTCTGTCCCCCAGGGTCGGTAAGGTTTATTTGTTCCACTGCCTGTCTGCTGAGGACTGGACGTGGCTGATACTGATAAGGGTGGGGTGATGGCTGTTGCAGCTGCCACTGCTGCAGCTGCGTTTGGGGGGAGCATGGGGAAGGCTCCGGCGAAGGACAGAGGGAAGCTGTGAGCAGCTGCGGTGGCTGCTGCAGCAGCAGCGTGGACGGTGGCCGAGAGGGACAAGAGAGACGTGGAGAGAGGTGGCACGCAAGGGGCGACACTGCCCGTTGATGGCATTCGGAGGGCAGAATCGGCATGGGCAAACGTGGCGGTGAGGAGAGCGGAGCCGTGGGCAGGAGGCACTTCTGAAGTTGTGGAGAGGCGACAAGGGGTTGATTCTGAGGCGTGGAGTCCGTTTGGTTGCAGCAGGGCCGTGGGAAGATGGTGGAAGGCAGCAGCCCAGTGATGCGGTTGTAGGGGGTGATGGTGGTGGGCCATGGAAGACGTCATTGCTGCCGCCTCCCGCTGGGAGGCGCAAGTGCTAAGATGAGACACAAGTCGCACACGCAGTGGGTCCGAGGAGTCCAAGCCTTCCACGGAGCTCAGGTACCTTGCCACTTCTGTTAGGCACTCTCGGAATCCAATGCTCATGAAGTCCATGGCAAGAGCATGCGCGTCAAAGTAGCCTAAAAGGGGATTGGTGCAAAAGAGGGGAAAGGAGAGATTGAGAAAGAAGGTGTCAGACAAAGAAGCAGCAGAGAGAGGATGATATAATTACTACCAGTAACTACCAACTAATGTTCCACTCTGTCCTTGAGATTTGAGTAGAATAATACTTCCTGAAAATTTTACCAGCTATTTATGGTTTTAATTATTGCAGAAGTTAAGAAAGTATACTTTGTGAGATCGGAACTCTTATGCACTGCTGGTGGGAATGCAGAATGATACAACCATTTTGAAAAATGATATGGCGCTTCCTCAGAAAGCTAGAAATAGACATACCATTCGATCCAGCAATCCCACTCCTAGGAATATATCCTAGAGAAATAAGAGTCATCACTCGAATAGACATATGCACACCTATGTTCATGGCAGCATTGTTCACAATGGCAAAATGATGGAAACAACCTAGATGCCCATCAACAGATGAATGGATAAACAAACTATGGTACATACACACAATGGAGTACGATGCAACAAGAAAGAACAACGATGAATCTGTGAAGCATCTCATAACATGGATGAAACTGGGGGACATTATGCTGAGTGAAATAAGTCAATCACAAAGAACAAATATTGTATGAGACCTCTATTGTAAAAACCCATGAAAAAGTTCACACACAAAATGTAACAACCTTTGTTGGTTACCAGGGATGAGAGGGGTGCAGGGGGAAATACTAAATAGGCAATAGATAAGTGGTATCTTGAGTGAAGGGTGAGACAGTACACAATATGGGGAAACCAGCACAACTTGTACAAGGAAAGGTCATGGAAGCTCCATAGATACATCCAAGCTCCCTGAGGGACTGAACTGCTGGGTGGAGGGCTGTGGGGACCAAGGTCTCGGGGAACATCTAGCTCAATTGGCATAACACAGTTTATAAAGACAATGTTCTACATTCTACCTTGGTGAGTAGCGTCTGGGGTCTTAAAAGCCTGTGAGCGGCCATCTAAGATACTCCACTGGTCTCATCCCTTTGGGAGCAAGGTAGAATGAAGAGAACAGGATAGAAGGAAAAGATTAGTCCAAAGGACTAATGGACCACAGCTACCAAGGCCTCCACCGGACTGAGTCCAGTACAGCCAGATGGTGCTCAGCTACCACCACTGACTGCTCTGACCAGGACCACAACAGAGGGTTCTGGACAGAGCTGGAGAAGGATGCAGAACAAAATTCTAACTCACACACACACACAAAAAAAGACCAGATTTACTGGCCTAAAGGAAACTGGAGAAACCCCGAGAGTATGGCCCCCAGACACCCTTTTAGCTCAGTGGTGAAGTCATTTCCGAGGTTCACCGTTCAGCCTGGGAGTGGACAGCCCCATAAAACCAAATGGGACTAATGAGGTACAGCAGTCCAGGGACAAGGGCCAGAAGGCAGAAGGGGACAGGAAAGCTGGTGATAGAGAACCCAAGGTTGAGTAAAGATAGTGTTGATGTGTAGTGAGGTTGTTAACCATTGTCATAGGGCAACGTGCACTAACTGTTAAATGAGAAACTATTTTGTTCTGTAAGCCTTCATCTAAAGTGAGAATAGCGGCACAATTGGAAGAGCGTAGTCTATGTCACTGGACTGTGCACGTAGAAATTTTTGAAATGGTGTACCTTTGGCTATGTATATTTTCACCAAAAAAAAAGGTCAAGAAGGGAGAGGGTTGACATGTTGTGGGGTTGTTAACCAATGTCATAAAACAATATGTGTACTACTGTTTCATGAGAAACTATTTGTTCTGTAAGCCCTCACCTGAAGTACAATTAAAAAAAAAAAAAGGGTACTTTGCAATTTACATGTGTGACAACTCTGGCAATGCAATATGCTACGGTTATTCTTGCAACCAAATATCACACTGGGAAAAAAATTAAGAACGTCCGTGTTTGAAGCACTTCTAGAAGGAAAAAAAGAAATGGTACCTCTCCTCTTGTACTGTGGGATAGTGAAATTCCCCAGCAAGCTTTTTCGTGGTAATAGAGTTCCAGTCTCTCTGTCTCTGTCACATGAGTGGAGATTAAAGGGCTTATCTGAAACATCCTCATTCTCTTAGCAGTTATAACAGACATAAGTGCATCTTAGCAGCTTTGAGGGCTTTCTTTCAGAACATGCTAAAACCTCATCTCTTAATAAGTTCATAAATGCTTTTTGACATAGTTTTGTATCAGCAAAGTGAAAACAACTTGTCATTACTCTGTATGAAAAAAGTTAATGAAAACAAAATGAGGCCTCTTTTGGGGAATTTGGTTACTAACTGGAAGATCTGGAACATATAATTTTCTTTTGAGCAACATAAGGCTGCTTACCAATATGAGCTTAAACCATCGGCCCTTGAGTGGATTCTGACTCATGGCCACCCCAACAGTGTCAGAGTAGAACTGTGCTCTATTTTCAAAAGTAGATCACCAGCCTTTTTTCTGAAGTGCCTCTGTGTGGACTTGAACTGACAACCTACAGTTAGCAGTCAAGTGCATTAACTGTTTGTGCCACCCAGGGACTCTGATATGAGATGTTATTGTTGTTAGCTGCTGCTGAATTGGCTCCCAACTCACTGCACAATGGGGTCAGCTGTGATGCACAGTGGCTAGTTTTTCAAAAGTAGATCACCAGGTCTTTATTCCTACTCTGTGTCAATCTTGAAGCTCCGCTGAAACCTTTTCAGCATCAGAGTAACACAAAAGCCTCCACTGAAACGCAAGCGCTGGCTGTGCTTGAAGTGCACTGGCTGGGAAGCAAAACCGGATCTCCTGCATGGAAGGTGAGAATTCTACTACTGAATCACCAGTGTCCTCTCCCCCCATGTGTAATTACTATACTTTAACTCCTAGTTTTCCTGAAGTTTAAGTATTTCTCTCCTTTATTGTTTAGACTACTTTTTTCTGGAATTCACCCAAGAAGTGTCTGTTAATTGTCTATTAATTTTATCAGTGTGTATTCATGCACCTCCCCATACCTATGATTTAGTTTTTATGCCATAAAAATGGCTGGAACTGTGTCACATTTATCATCTTAGTAGCTCTTTTTATCCCAAGACAATGCATTTGAATAAAAAATAGTAACGTCTGATTATTACAGTGCCTATTTAGAGCACAATAATAACCAGTCAACAAATGTCACCACTTTGAGTGTGTGATCTTCACTATGTACAAATGACTTTTCTGATTTCTTTTTCATTTTCTACTTTTTTTTTTAAATAGAAATTTCAAATTAAAAGTTTAGTCTACTCACTCTTGGGATGTGTATACATATGAATGAGAAATACGACATCAAACAAGGTTATTTTCATTGAAGGTTACTAGCTATATTATCTTTTTTATGTTTTTGCATTTATCATCTATTAAAAAATATTAAAAAAAATACTCTTATTTTGTAATCAGGTACTTTGGAAAAAGTAGTCATGTACATTCAGAGTCCTAAACCTAGAACATTTGGAAGTCCCCAAAAGATGTTTGGGGCAAAAATATATGCCAGCAAACCGATAACAACAACAGCACAAAGCTGATACAAAAGAATATTATGAATGCGGAAGACTGGCAACAAAAATAGTTATTATCCCAGGACTTTGGCTGAGTTAGCAAACAAAGCCCCTGGGACTACGAGGGAAAGCTATTCCTGAAGAAGATGCCTCCACAGAAAGCATTTCACACGAGAGTCATCAGGGCTATGAAGCCTTCTGACTTCCATGACAGAAAGAGAGAAGTAATCATTGAGTAGACAGAGTCCAGAAACGCAGACGGATTTACAAATTTAGATTACTCTGCTAAATTCTCTCTAGAAACAATTGCAATACTAAGACAGACCACAGAGAATGGACTAACAGAATTGGAACCCCAGGAGTCCTCCAAGAGTTTTCATGTGTGGTCACAAAGTAAGTGAAATTCGTGGTTTGCTAATTATGTAATATTGTATATGACTGAGTCCTCTGTTGCATCTAAGGAATATGTTGTTGTTGTTAGGTGCTGTCGAGTCAATTTTGACTCATAGTGACCCCATATGACACAATAGGGTCTTTTAGGCCGTAATCTTCCCAGGAGCAGATTGCTACGTCTTTCTCCCATAGAACCACTGACTGGGTAAGAACGGCCAACTTTTCAGTTAGCAGCCAAGCATTTAACCACTGTACCACCAGGGCTCCTAAGGAATATAAATGACGTAAATCCTATCCTATTGCTAAATGCAGTGGGAAATTACGATGAGTACCTGTCTCCTACAAATGGATCTTGGGACAACAATAATAGCACGTGTCCATACCACTTTCTGTGCCAGCACAGCTCATAGGGTTTAGGTGAATTAACTCCTAACAACCTTGTGAAATGCACACTATCACTGTCCTCATTTTGCAGATGAGGAAACTGGAGCTCAGAGAGGGTTAGTAATTTATCCAAGGTCACAGAGCTAATAAATGACAAAGCCAGGATTTGAAATCGGGCAACCCAACTACAGGATACACGCCCCTCATCAATACACTCTAAGGCCTCTATAGCAATTGCAAGTCTTCAACAGCATGAGTCCAAACTGCCAGCCTCTCTTCTTATAATTGAAGGCCAACACACCCTCCTACACAATGACCTCTCTAATGACCCAGCAGTCAGATGACTTGTATGGAGCCTGCTTGGAAATGTCTGCTCATAAATAAACTATTTTGCGATGATTTTTAGGACTGTTCAGGTAGCCAAGAATAGCAACCAAGATGGAACTCAGTTTTGATAATAAATCATAAAAATAATATTACAATTTATGCCAAATATTTGAAGCCCTGATAAGAATTCTTAGCCTTGTGGCTAACAATGCCAAGAAAGGTAGAGCAGTCAAACAACTTTTCTTGCACCATCATTACTTCATTCAGTCTCCTAACATCAGTAGGGAGTAGTTGTGGACACAGAATCACGGGGTTGGAGGGGGCTTTGGAGCTCACAGTGCTCGTGTAGGCCCCAAGGTACAGCAGAGAACATCTGCCTCAGGTCAAAGTGAGGCAGAGGCCAGGCTGGGCTAGATCACTGCTTCCAACAATTTAGTTCTTTTCTCTACAATGTAAGAATGTTTGCATTCTGTGCTTCGGACTATATTTTAACAAGCAGAAATCACAATTCCATCCTTACTCCTTATCCTTTCAGGACAGTTTCTAGAGAATGTACAACCTGGGTAGGTCACATCACGTAGGGTTCCCTGTACATGGATCACCGCCAACCTGACACAAGTAAAAAACAGTTGAGGTCAGGGCTCTACAGGTCCTCACTAGTACAGCCATGTTGATGTTGTTGTTGGGTGTCATAGGGTTGATTCAGACTCACAGTGACCCTATATGACAGAGTAGACCTGCCCCACTGGATTTTGTAGGCTACAATCTTTATGGGAGCAGATTGCCAGGTCTTTCTCCTGCAGAGCCCACTGGTGGGTTCAAACTACCGACCTTTTGGTTAGCAGCCAAGCACTGAACCATTGGGCTACCACAGCTTCTTAGTACAGCAATACCAGAGTTAAATACTGAAATACTTCCATACCAATCGGTGAACAGTCACTGCCCTCCAATATCATGGTGATCCCATGTGTTACAGAGTAGAACTGCTCCATAGGGTTTTCTTGGCTGTAATCTGTCGGAACCGACTCAACAACACCAACAAACCACCATCTTTACCAAAGTAGATCACCAGGCCTTTCCTCTGTGGTGCTGTTGGGTGAGTTCTAACTGCCAACCTTTTAAGTTAGTAGTCAAGTGCAAATCATTTGCACTACCTGAGGACCAAGATATTAGGTACTAAAAGGTTAATGCTGAACACAGAGAGGCCTCTAGGATTCAGTTGCAGCACTTAGCTCCTTGTGATACCTGCTTTTTAACTCAGTTCTCAAATATACTGAATAACATTCTTGGCTAAGGTAAGTATCAAAGACCTCCTTGAAGGGTGAAAAAAGGATACAAAAGGGCAAAATCTAGTCTGAGTGATGTGTGGAGGAATTGGATAATTATATTGGAATTTCAGGATTTCAAGTTTATTTCTGCCAGGAGGTGAGAGTCGCTTCCTGATGACCTTGACAATCCCTCCCTCCCTAAGTACCTATCCAGTACGAAAGACATCACCCAGGGCACTGGGTCCAGGACACCGGCTCCAGTTTTCTCTCCCCAGGAGTGACTCTGCTCCATTAATGGTTTCTAATCCAGAGATACACTACCTGCACTTCTCATGTTCTGCATGATTTTAATCCAAGAAAACTCAAAATCTGAAAACAACAATGAAAATAATTCTAGAGTCACTTCCTTTGGAATAACCCTTACATTGAATCCTAGTCCTGACTTAATGGGAAAAAAGGAAGAAGAAGAGAAGAAGAAAAGAAAAACATTGCATCTAACCTCCTGTTTATGTTTGGATATTTGTATATTTGTTTTGTCTTTCTGTACAGATTCCAGCATGCTCTGCTTAAGTCCCAAACGAATCTCTGACCAACCTACTATGAATGAAACTTTACTCCCACAGCATTATGAAAGCAAATACAAGCCTAGGGTCAAGTGCTTCTTTTATTCCAGAAGTTCTTTCCCACGAGTTCAATCCTGCCATTAGCTTGTTAAAGAACTGTTCAGCTATGACTTCCTTACAATATTAGGGGGAAAAGATGAAAAGGGAAAAAGGGAAAAAATGAAGTTACCTACTTACCTTTACCTCCTGTTGCCTGAAGCATCTTCAAATGATCCACTGTCATTTGCAGTATTTCAGCTTTTTCTAATTTTGCAGATCCCTTTATTGACAAATAATAAAGTCTTACAAGTCCTACAGCAATTAATTTGGAACATTTTACACTGAATTTTGCATTATAGTTTCAATTTTCCCTCTCATTAAAAAATTCTAAATTTAATTTTTTGCACACAGAAATATCTGAATTGTTTCTAAACTTTACATGAAGCACTGATTACTATGTCACATCTAGTGACAGGTATTTGCTATTTTAACACTTAAAGACTAAAAGAAAGCATAATAATTTTTTTTATCATAAGAATAATTATACCCCTAAGGTGACTCTATCAAAACTGTTACAACTGCAAAAATCTCAAATTTTGCATCCAATCCCCACCTTGGGATATAATATATTTTATTTTCTTAGGGGACATTGAACAGTCTCATATGACACTGAAGTCTATACCAGTTGAATACAAACATTAGAGGATAAGGAGAGAGGATTTTAGCAAATTATTGTTAAAAGTAAATTTTTCAAAAACAGAACATTCTAATAGGTCTTTAAGGTAATTCATACTAGACCACTGGCAAAAATAAATAAATAAACCAAATCAAACCCCTTGCCGTCGAGTTGATTCCGACTCATAGCGACCCTACAGGGCAGGGTAGAATTGCCCCTGAAGGTTTCCAAGGAGCAGCTGGTGGATTCAAACTGCTGACCTTTTGGTTAGCTGCTGAGCTCTCAATCATTGCGCCACCAGGGCTCTGAGACCACTGGCAAGCAGAATCAAAAACAAAAAGGGGAAGACTTGTAAGGTTTTTCCCACTAATTACCAGCAGGTGTCACTGTGAATTCCAAGATCAGAAATGAGGAGAAGGAATATACTCCTTACCAAGGAAGATTCGTAAATGCTTACAGATTTCTGAATCATTTGAAAATAATCTTTAGTAAGATTGTCTAAGAAATATGTTTGCTTATGTTCATCACCTTTTAAAATAAGGTAACCCCTGGAAACCAACTGAAGTAGAAGAATGCAACCTTAAACTGTCTCAGAGGGCTGTGGGTGGCTTCTAATTTCCTGGAAGAGCTCAATAATTAAGCTAATCTATATACACACACAAATATATACGTGTGGGTACATATATACATGCATATATATTAAAAAGGACATTGAATTTTATTTTAGGTTCCTATGCTTTACTTGTTTGGCGAAATTATCAGCACCCAGTACATGGTAAGGGTGCCAGAGTTATTTAACTGCTCTAAAAAACATTCTTCTAATATTGTGACAAGGCCAGCTCACTAGAGTTGGTAGCCAAGCCCTGAAAACGGGAAGGCCTGTGTTTATGGTAACTAACTGTCAAACAACTGAGGTTAGCTTTTAAGGTTTGTTTTAAGTCAACATTTAAGGGGGAAAATCTAACAAACCAAGAAAAAAATCACCAAACTGACTGCTCCTCATAACCGTAGATGTTTCAGTACGCAGTTTTAAAAACATCACTGATTACATTTTCATCTGCAGCCTGTAGTCACTGAAAATGCTACTAATCAAAACTACAATTTCTACATTACATTTAGCTTATCAAAGACAGTCTCAACATATAAAATGGGTGTCTTTCTTCTCTTATAAATGTATAATCAATAGCATATTACATCCTGTTCTTTTGTCAATGTTCTTTTCTGTGAAGATGTACGAAGAGTTTCAGTCAAACTGACTAATAACAAAAACTGCAGTTTCTGACTAATTTCCAATGGCTTTGTAGGGCGTGTTTTATAATGTTTTCGGGTTCATGAAGTAAACAAAATAGAATAAACGAGCAACTGCTATCTTATTATTTTCAACAAGGATATTCTGCCATATCTTTTGAAAGATTCTCTTAGAAATCTGTGCCATTAGCCACTGCAGCAGGAAGAGAAACATGACTTAAATTACAAACGGCGATTTAAACTTGGCTTTCTACTTTTCTAAGTGTGCAAAATCATTTTTTGTTTTTGTAATGGAATGCTTCAATTTCTGAAGGGGGGATCTATGGCTAATTTGATTTTCACCAAACTTCCAAAAAGATTACCCATATCAAATATCACTCTTTAACATGGGGATTAAAAATGAAAGCAACTGTTTTGGTAAATACATTTTATTAGTATTATTATTTAAGAAATAGAGCTGGATATGTTACTTTCTAGGCTTTGGTTATTTTTTAAATAAAAAGCTTACTTTTTTTTTTTAACAATTTGAGACAGAAAATGAAATTTCATATATGTTCTTTTTTTTTTTTTTAAAAAAAAAAAAAAGAATACTACATACAGCATTGTTTTAAACAAAACCACTACTGGTTTTCATAGAAAGAACAGAGAAAGCATGAACACTATTACCCTTAGGGGGAAAATAAGCAAAAGAATGGAAATGTTTTTAAGCTTCATGATGGATTATGTTTTTAATAGTTTTGCCACAACAAAGCATTTTATTGAAATAGCTGCTCTACGCCAGATCAGGGCACATACACCATTATTTTAACGAGCTTTAACAAGAACCCACATTCCCAGATGAGAAAATCTGATCGTTTGAGATTATAGGGGTGGGGTGAGGGTAGGGGTAGCTTACTTGTTTTTCAAAGGCAGTTGGCACTAGTCGTCTCAACTCAGATAAACTGTTATTTATCCGATCCCGACGCCTTTTCTCTATAATCTATCCCAAAGAAAGACAAACAACAATAAAAAAATTTATGAATAAACAAATTATAAAATTACTTATAATGGAAAAATACAACTGTTACACTTTAGGCTGAATTATATGAAATAAAAAGAAAAAAAAAATCACATACCCCTCTTCTTTTCTTTCTTGCCATAATCTGAGATGTTGTTGTTGGAGAATTTGATCTAATCACAGAGCTAGTACTTTGCCTATGAAATAGGAAGAGTATGTCAGGTGTTGCATTCACAGAACAACCATTTTTTCTAGGTACTTGACAACACCATTAAGTATTCAGAGTGACTGTACAGTTCATGTATGTTATTTTATTCTTAACTCTTGCTTTACGTTTAGCATACTTTGCTTTCAGCCATTCTGTCTTTTCCAGATAGGAATTATGCCTTTTTATTTTTTTGTAAATGGATAATCCAGATGACAAATCCATTGGCAAAACTTCCCTAAACTTTTATTAAAGTCTCCCAGGGCAATAATTATGGGCAGTTAGGATGAGAAGTTAGATATTAGTACTTCCTAGTTCCACTCACAGATTTCCTAAGTCAACTATTCTCCTTTAATAGCATCTGTCCTGCTCCCTCCTGTCACACACCCTGAACAAAACACAGCTATCTCAAAATAAGGGTCATGTTAAGCACCACTATCAAACAAATATACAGTCATCTCATGTCAAAGTGTTGTCCCTAGATGCAATCTTTAAAATAAACAGAAGTTATCTTACCATTTCAAAAGATCAGTTAGTCATATCCCACGATAGCGGGGAAAACTGACAAATCTGATGTTTTGTACACTAATCCTCCAAAAGAATGTCCCAAATTAAGTATGTCACTGAGAGGAGAGAAAAGTTGGATCAAGGACTAGGTAAATGTCTTAGTCTGAAAACGAAACTGTAGGTGAGTATCTCTTAGTCTTCAGTCTAAGCTTAAACCTCTAGGAGATGCAATTCATCATGAGTTTACTAATGAAAAGACATTTTATGTTGAAACTTCAGATTATTATCTTGTTATTTTTATGATCCTTCCTAATGTGTATATCTGTTTCTCTTCATAATTCATGGGTACTATACTTCTTTATGCTCTCAAAATCTCCAGGTTCATTATTTGTTCTCTTTTTAGAAATGTTGCACACACCAGGTTCCTATTACCTCACCTTCTCACTTCTGGATCTTATTTCTAAATTAATTGTCCCCCTCATTTCCACCCCCTCCTGAGCTGGTTTCGCATTTTCCGTGACATCTTCTGTTTTTCAGACCTCATTTATTAAGATGGCATAATGACTCTAGCAAGTAGATAGGTACTTCGCAAACAACGTTTCTTTCATGTAAATATCTTTGCTTTTGCTGATTTCAGGAGTTGGTTTGTACATATTAGAATAACTTTATCAAAGAAAATCGGTTTTCCAAAGGTAGGAAAAATTTGTTTCTTTGAGTGACAGCTGCAGATAAATAATTAAGGTGCTTCTGGGATGCCAATTAGAAGCAATTATCATTTGACCCGCCTTGGCACTAAAATGCCTCGGTTATCTCCCTGTCACGGGAAAGTCGAGCTCTGGCTTCTGCGATCACGACCCCGATCTCTTCCAGATTTATGAACAAGCAGTCGAAGAGATGTTAACTGAACCGATCCTTACATTTGTCACTCGCGCGTCAGCCCAGTCACACGCTGTCAACCTGGAAAGCGCAACCCTACTTAGCCTAGACATCACAAACTGCTTTAACTTCTCCAAAGAGCAAGTCGTGTTTTTAGTCTCTCTAAAAATAAAAATACAAAAAAAATCGATTTGTTTTGAAAGTCCCCCCCAAATACAGTCTCAGTGGCGTCGCCGGGACGCGCTGTTCTGCGCGCTCACCCGCTGACAGCGGGGATCCTCCTTCGCCAGCCGCTGCACCTCTCCTTTCAGTCCTGTCCCCGTCCTCCCCTCCCCACCTGTACGGTGAAAAGCGACATCCCTCGCCATACCCCAATGCAAGCTCAGTGCGCGCCCACCAAAGTTTCTCCTGCAAAACATTTGCCCGCTCCTCCAAGACGCCGAAGAGAACAGCCTCGAGATTTCCAACGAGCCGCTATGCACAAAGCTTTCCGACGCCCTCGGGCTCCGGGCAGCCCCGCCTAGCCCGCGCTCACCCGGAGTAATTGTTCTCGCTCCCCACGTCGATGGTCTCGTCCATGTCGCTCTCGGAGGTCGTCTCCTCGCACGGGCGCTTCATCGCCGCGAAGGCGGCGCGGGGGCGCAGCCCGGCCAGAGCTACGGACGCCGAGCAGCGTTGCGACCTCCCTCCCTCCCTTAGCCCGGCAGGCGCGGCTCACGCGCGGCGCGGTTGGCTCCTCGCAGCTCTTTCCCACGCCGCAGCCCAGCTCTGCTGCAAGTGCTGGCGCCGGCCACACCCCTCCGCGCGGGCGGCGGCCCCC
>NW_004444034.1:1280794-1302447 GCF_000243295.1 Trichechus manatus latirostris
GGCGTGGCCCGCGATTGGCTGGAGAAGAGGGGCGGAGCCGTGCTTGCCAATGCTCGTCGTTAGGCGCCTGCCGAGGCGTGGGAACGCGGCCGCGCACCTCGGGCCTTGGAGCTGCGTGCGGGCGGGGAGAGGCTGCGGGGAAGGAGAGCGCGGGTTTGCTAATTCCAGCTTGGGAAGCGCGCGGAGGCAGCCACGGCGGGGACTCGCCGGCGAGGGGCTTGTTCCGGAGCTCTGGTTTCGGCCCTGCTTTGCACCCTACAGTCTCGCCCGATAAGTTTCAGTCCTGTGTTTAAAGAATAACCCCAAACGCGTGGCTGAGTGTGAGCGAGCGTGTGTGACGTCGGGAGGCGCAATAGCTTAACCAACCGCCCCACACGGCTGTCCCTTGTCTGGAACGAAACTGCTGACTGGCTGCCCTGGGCGGTTACGTTTGCCCTCTGGGGTTTTTGAAAGCCTTAAATCAAATTTCTTTTCTTCCTGGCAACTCCTGAGCCTACTTCCGCGGCCTTTGGGCTGTGGATAGATAAAGACGTGAGTTTCCCCGACCAGATACTTAACCGCTGGCGGTCAGAGGGTCCAAGAGGTCGGCCACCATACGATTTTCAATTGGTTATAAGTCAGTTATTGCCATATAAGTAGACTGTGGGCTGGAGTTGTGTCTACTCTGACGGTAGGACGGACTAGAGCGATGAGGCATTTCAACACAATTTTAGTAGTTCTTCAGGTTCGAGTTTTTCGGGCTTGGCTTATCTAGATAATTGCCTCAATTCTCCGCTCCTGTTGTGTGTATTAGAATCCGAGATGTGAAGAACGCGCTCTGAGAAACTGTTCTCTAAATTACGAATTGGAGTCTAACACTTTTTAGCGTACTGGATAACATGGGTTGTATAAAACTCTAGAAGTGCTTTCCAAATGTGTTTCAAGCTCTTTCTCTCCACGGTCGGTAGCATTTTGGAACTGAGTATGCCGACGTGCCTCTGCACCGGCAGGAACTGAGCGAGCGGGGAACCTGGGTCTGATGGCCCGCCCACGGGTCACGGTGGTACCCGGAAGCGGGTGGCGGGTTGGTCCGGGTCGAGCCGAGACGCCACACATTGTGGCCGGACACTTTCGGGCTTAGCCGAGAAAAGCCTCTCAGAAAGGGGTGTATGTTAATTACCACGACCCACCGCCACGGCACAGATTTGAGAATCTGCCTGGGGCATCCCTTTTGACACTCCATTGTCTCCCCACCCAAGATGTAAGGAAGAAAGAAGTGGGGAAAGACTGGCCGGCGCGGGCGGGGAGAAGAGAAAGGATGAGACTTGAAAGGACAGGGTCCCGGGGCGGGGACAGGGGCCCGGGGCGGGGGCGGGGCGGGGAGCGCGGGCTGGATCATTGCCGTTGCAGAGGTCTTGCAGCTACTGTGTTCAGCCCTCGTTAAAACACAAAACCCCTTCCCCATACGCTCTGGTCTCTTTTGTGTCGTCCTCACTGCGGTGCCTGCAATAACCGTGTGAAGAGAAACCCGAAACGTTCTGTCCTGACTTCTGAAACTTAACCCCAGGCAAATCACACGGCCGGGCGCGGGCCGGGCGGGGCCAGGCAGGGGTCAGCGCAGGGCCGCCCGGCCGCGGAGGGCGGTGACCCCAGCTCGGCGTTCGGCCCTGGGGCGGTAGCCCGGCCCGCGCGGGTCTTTCGGGCCTCTGCTCCACTGCAAAGCGGGCGGCCTGAACGCTGTGTGCGGGGCTAAACGGCCCGCCCCCCACCCTCTCGGGCCTCTTTCGACGCCGCCCCTGGCCCGGGTACCCTCTGCCTCGCGGATCGCGAGTCTTGTGCGCTCCGGTCGCCCAGCTCCACCTGCTGGACCCGAGCGTTGGTGACTCCGGGACAAGCCAGCCCCGGCCTGGCGTGAGCTCGACCTTCACAACTTTAGCGAGGACTGCAGGGTTTTCTGAAAGCGAATGGCTATGGGTGCAATTAATGTTTGCCACACGAGCAAATTAGCGTGCGCTTTCAAACGCCTGAGGCAAAACCTGAGAACGTCACTGAAAAAAAATGAGTTCCTTTTCACCATACTAGTGTAATTACAATGACTGCGAAAATTGCAAAGAGCGGAATGGTTTGCTTGCGGTAAAGTAGCAACTGGTTGAAGTTTTTTCGAATTTGTCTTTGAAGACTTAACCGCTGTACCGTGTTATAAAGAAAAGTGCATCAGGAGGTCAGAAAAGCACTCACGAATTTAATGTCCCTTCGAAATAAATAATTTTAAGCAAAGAGTCATATTTTTAAAGCGTTTACAACAGTGCCTGGTACCTAGTAAACCTATATTAGTTTGATTAAAAAAGAAACAACAACAAAACGAATGAATAAGGCAAAAGACCTTGGCGTTTTGGACAGTATCAAAAGAATATGCTTATTTATCTGCAAAATACTTAATCGCAATTAGGCAGCACCAGATTTTTCCATTCGGTCTTTTATTCCCCTCAAGTGTTCCATTTACCCATCCCCTAGTTAGGCGTCTCCTCTGTCTTCAACTGAAAGTGCATCTCGGGTCAGAGGGAGAAACACGGATGAAACTCTTTGAAACGCCCAAGCTTACTTAAAAAACGGTCAGGGATCGTCCGGGGCGAGAAGAGGCGATGAGGGAGGATGGGGAGGTGGCAAGTGAGAGAAAAGAAAAGAGAGAGAATGAGACGACGGCGGGATTTCAAGCCTCATCGCCCCTCTGCCACATTCTTTTCAGCGATGGTTGGTTGAAGGCTTCCTAAGAGCCCGGGAAGAAGAAAAGATGTCCGCGCACAGAGCATACCACAGTTCTTTCTTTTTGAAAGAGTTGTACAATGAGATAATTAGACCGAAAGATACCAGGGACTTTCCTAGAAACGAAATGTCATTAGGAAGGAAAGCCCAGAACGACGACTCTAGAGTGAGGGAGAAGGGGAAACAGCCGCCTTCCCCAAACTGGTCATCTCGCCCGTATTATGTGCTTACGTGATTTAACTCACTTAAATAGAATCAGAGTGAGATGCAAAGTGTAAAGATCTAGAAACATGAGTACCGATTTCATCACATTTAGTGGCTCCCCCCCCGACTCTCCCCCTACCCTTTTAATATAAATAAAGTTACAGCTTTCGCACCTGTATTGATAAGTTTGGCGATCTTGACCTAGTCTTGCTACACAAATTTTGAGTTTTGTTGCACAAACTAATGAAAAGATTAATTTGCTGTAATTCTGAAATTTCCCTTGCAGCATTTTCGAGACAAGCCTGGGATCTTCTTTTATTCTTCTTGGTCTGCTTTAGTCTTCATTAGGGCCCTCTGATTTTTGAAGATCAGTAGTTGCACTTAGTTATTTTTTGCTACTCTGAATTCTTTGCGATGCTGCTTACAATTATTTAAAAAATGTTGGCCACTCCAGTGTTTGAATATGCTTAGAAAATCACAAAGGCATGACACTACCTTAAAAAAGATGTTTTAACTTAGTTTTTCAATTAAACGGGACAGTTCTCTAAAGGATTATTATTTCAGCCTAAGAAGCCCAATCTGAGAAGTCCAATATTTTGCTCAGTCTGAAACATTATAATTATCTACACAGCTTTTGCCTGCAAAAGGAAGGCAAGCAGGTTGAAGTGCTAGTCTATTTGCAATTACTGGGGCAGGTGATAAGCACGTGCGTATCTGTAGGCAATCTTGTTGGACTGCCTTCTTTGACTACAGGGCTATTGTGAGCTGGCAATGCCTTAAAATGCGTGAGAATGCTTCCCCCTAGGAGTGGAAGGCAAGGGCAAGATCCTTGGAAATTTCAATACCTTTCCCAGCATTAGGCTGGCAGTTGGCAGGCCAACGTAGTGTCACTGTGTGACACATATCTGCAAGCCAGTAAAGCAAAACAAAGCTGAAAGCAAAGGCAAATTTAGGCCCACCAACCTTGAAGTCATCTCTAAAAGAAAGCTGCTCTAGCAGTTAGCAATTATTCTCCCCTGTTCAGCCAAACAAAGTGCATCATATTTCTTGGCTTGTATTTGCCCCAGTGCAAACTGCTTATTTATTGCATCCAAGGCTCCAATGTAGGAAATCTAAGACACAAAGCCCTGGGAGTTAGAAAGTTAGAGTTGATTTCTGTTGTTAGGGGTAATATATTCTAAAGCTTTAATTTGTGATGTTATTAGTGCTTAGCTCATGCCCACGGACGCCTGAGAAGCAGGTTATATATTCAAGTAACCAGTTTTCTGTACGCCGGTATGCAACAGTTAGAAGATGACACTCAGTATATTAACTTACTCTTTGTGAGGATTAAATTAATGTTGGCAAACCTTTCTTGAAAAGAAATTTTAAACTGCATTTTCTTGAATTTGGTTTGATTGACAGATTTCTTTTTCCTTCCCTTAAGGATACGGCAAAATACTCACTTCTCTGATAAAAATGATCTTTTAACTAATTGTATCCTCATTCTCTGGAATAGTGCCAGGCACATAATGGGTGCATGATAAATGGTTTTGAATGAATTTCTTGTTGAAATGAATGAACTCTCTGCTTCTTTCATATATATGTAGGACTTAGATACATTGGAATAATAAGATAGAAATAAGTAACCATATACTAAAAGGTCATGAAAGGATGAGCAGCAGGAAAACATTTACTGTGACTGGGCCCTTAGCTCAGGCCTAAGCTTCCTGGCCGCCAGGTTAGAAAGAGAAAACAGTGAGTTTTCTAATTCTTATAAGCAAAAAGCTTATTGTTTTTCAAAAAAGAAAAACTTTATCCCGTCACTGAATTCTAAAAAGACTGCTTGAAGTACACAGAGTTTGATTTTTATTTACTGTAATTATTTAGAACTATTATTTTCTCTGTCTAAAATTCTCCTCTAAGTATCTACATTAATTACAACATGAAAAATAACATTTCACTGTATGCATAAATGGAGACAATAGCTTGTCTCTGAATAGTATTACAGTCAGTAGTATTACATAAGTCATCTACCAAGCACCCAAGATTAATTAAATGACATTAGATAATAAGACAAGTGCCTCAAAGAGTTCCAGAAATGTGGATTCTCCATAGGAAAGTCTCTGCTTTCAGTTTCAGATTTTTTTTTTTTTTTAAATCAAACATTCCTGGATCTAGTTGGTTGACATTACTTGATGAAAGTGAAAAAAGAAAGGGCGAGACTCTATAGGTTTTTGAAATAACAAGTGCTGTGGAAATTTTTGAAACTAAATGTAATTGCCACTAGAATGCAAATGAACATTTATATTTTGTTAACACTTTTATTAGAACACTTTCCCTTATTAGATGTGTGTACATTTATGGCTTTATCTGCTTATTTTTTTCTGGGGGAGAAAACTTCATAGACTAGAAATAAGAAGTTGCTAAGTTTATATTTGCTGTGGAAAAAATACAGTCTATTTGTGGACCTTCATGCTTTGCAAACCCACTGAAGTACACGTTTTATAAGAAACAGGAAGATAGCAAGTTTTTTTTTTTTTTTTTCTTAGACAGGGCTGGATTGATTCTAGCGAATAAGAGTTTGACTAATTCTTGGTATCTGGTTGTTGAAAGGTGAAGTGCAGAAATTTTTTTTTTTGCTGTCTTTAGCCTTCAAAATAATGTAATAATGTATTGGATACAATGGACTAAGAATTTTTAGAGATTGATTTTGTTCTTGAGTAATCGCTTATTCCATTTCTAGAAAGTGAGTACTTTAAAGAAAATAACATTTGTTAAAGAACTGCAGTAGTCATCAGGGCAATGAAATCTCTTTGGAAGCAGAATGTCATGATGTTTGAGAGCGACCATGCTCAGGGGCAGCGTGGAGGAGGACAGTGTACTGTGCCTTGAACATGTGAACAATACACCGTACTTTCCATAGTATCCCAGAGTCCTAGAGCATTATGGGATTATAAATCAAAACTCACTGCACTGCAGTATTTACTTGTCAAGGCTGGCTGTCAAGATTTTGCTAGAATAACAGTCTCAACAAGAACATTAATAAATTCTGAAAATGTAGAAAATAGAAGACCAGTATAAATGACATATATGTCTATATATGTGTCTATATATCTATCCATCTGCCCATCTATCCATCTATTCTATGATCTATCTGTCTGTCTTGTCTATCTATCTAATGGATCTATCATCTGTCTGTCTACCTACAGATAGATAAATGACCCTACATAGTGTTGTTAGGTGTCATAGAGTTAATTTTCAACTCATAGCAACCCCATGTAACAAATATAGAAGGCACAAAATAAAGTTTTTAGAATTGACATGACTTGGTTGTTAGTATATAAAAGGTTATGGTAAATTTAACCCAAGCCAATGGCTCAAATCACATAAGTCAGAGAGGAAAACGCTGCATTTTGTAATTAAGCCACAATGTGCAAAATGGAATTTGTAATTTTATATATTTTGCGTGTATTTACTTTTGAAAATCGCATTCACCACATTACAGTTTATTTTATTTTAGATAATATAATATCTTATATTTTGTTGATCCTGTCTTCTACATTTTGAAGCAGCTCCTTTATGCCATTTAAAAAGTATAGACCCATAGAAAAGCCTACTTTAATATTTTGAACCTCTTGGTGCAATGGAAATGAGATTGTTATGAGAAAGGTTTAGAAGAGTGATTCTCTCTGGTATTCAGATAGAACACTTGAAATTCAGGTCCTCTTTGCATGAACCTATGAAATATTGATAAATTAACCAACTGTATAGTTGTGTGCTTAGATGCTACTTTAGACAGTAAAGGTTTGAGTACAATTTAAAATTAAAAAGTTGTCATCGTAAATTATTTATTTTGGAGCGTGAATTGGAAATAGATTGCTCAAACTTTAGCAAAGAAACACTTGGTTCTCATTCAAGAATGTAGTTTGAACACTAACATGGTAGGAAAAATCACAGTGGAGGCTAGATAAACAGAACTGTGGAGAGAAATGATCTAAAAATGAAACCAAAGAAATTATGAATAGAGATCAGTGACTAAACAGTACTTGAAATCAATAAAACTTTCATTAGTCATGCCCTGGTTTTTCAGACTATGCCTCCTTTAATTGGTTCATTTTCATTTCCAGGCCACTGAATTGTTCCCTGCTAGGCAGTGTGGGTGATACATGGTGAACAAGACTCAATTCCTGCTCTCAGGAAATAACAGGGAAAATAAGATGGGAGTCAAAACACATGCAACTGTGAGATGCATAAAGGCCAAAGTAAAGGGAAAACTGCATGCTATGGGCGCAAAAAGAAGATTTATTGTTAAAGGAAAATTATAGGAGTGTTGGCTCCAAAATGTTACGATAAGATTAGGGGCAGCAATTCTGTTGCAAAGTGTTGGGGGGTAGCCCAAAGATTTTTGTCTTCAAGCTGCATTTATATAACAAGCATGGTATTTTTGCTTAGATATGTTTATTGGGATGTCTTTGTGGGGGATTGCTGTTAAACATTATAAGAAGGGGGTTGCCTAACCCCTTACCTATCCTTTGGTGCTACCATGGGATTATGGGAAGAAGTGGCACTTGAGCACAGTCTTGAATAGCGTACAGAGAATAGCTACACTCTTAAATAGGCGTTCTTGGGGAGGGACCAGCATTTGCAAAGACATACAGAGGCTAAAGAGCACAGACGGTTCTTAGGGAAAGTTTGGTGTTCCTTAGCTAGAGTGAAGAATACAGAAGTAAATGGGAATCAGGTAGAGCGTCGTCTTGGGAAGATGAATTAGGCTGTAGCTAAAACTATGTTACATGTTGAGCCGGGTGACTTCCTGAAGTCATGTGGGAGCTGCTGGAGGTTTTTAATAGAAGTGACATGTCCAGAGCTGTATAATTCATTTCGATATGGTTGCTCAGTCTAATCAAGTTTCCTCCTCGTTCCAGTTGTTGTTACTACCTTGTATTGAAAATATTACAGTAGAAGAAAAATTGCAGGGTCATTCTTTGGGCCATCATTTTGTGAAGATTTCAATTTGTCTTTGTAAATGGCATTTCAATATTTGTTGTTTTTCAGTGCAAATCATTTAGCCACTAGAAGAGCATTGTCAGGTAGGACTGTTGACTCAGTCCTTAGAAAACGCATTGTTTTTAACTGCTTATTGGGTTCATTTAATATGATCCGATTTATGTGAAAAAAACATGTTCCCTGCCTGCTCTGTATTCATAGAATGATGCCGGGACTTGCATACAGATATTTACAGATTTATTTTAAAATATGCCATGTCGTAATTAAAATCAGAACGCTGTTACACTCTCAATAATTAAGAGAACTTTCTAAAGTGAGATTTTCAGCTTCATTAAATTCAGAGTAACACATAGTACATGGACATTGCTAGTTATCTCAGGGTTTTTCCAGATTAAATACTTTTAATGAAAGATTGAGCCATGATTCTTTCCTGTTATTCTCTTGCTGAGAGAAATAGGTTACAGTTTTCTTTCTCCAGTGGGTTGTAAATAAATATTCAAAGATTTTACAACTCATGTCATTTAATATTTTAGATTGCATAAAGTTACATTCTTCCCTGAAAGGCCTTGTTGAAATGAAATAATTTGTGTTTAAATATTGCATAATCAGTCAGTAGCAATGATGTTTAATAAGGAAATGTAAGACAACCTTAAAATAGTGATTTTCTTCTGCTCATCAAATTCCAGATAAAATAAAAACAGGGCTCCTATTAGTCAATAAATGTTAACCAGCGAGGGCTCTTCTGAATCAGAGCTGATAAACTTCAGTGCTGAGAGCTTCCCTTCAGAAATTAACTTGACTTCCAGCTTCAATCCATTGATCAATCATCTAGAAAGCTCTTTAGGGAATTCAAAAGCAATGCAACGCGTGATTCCTGCCCTCCGGGAATTTATCATCCAGAGAATACAATAATAATGATCTAATAACTACTATTTATCTAGTGCTTGCTATGTGTCAGACACTGCTGACAAAGCAATATGTGGATTAGTTTATTTAATCCTCACCAGAACTCTTGGAGGCAGATACAATCATTATCCTTATTTTACTGATGAAGAAGCATAGGGTCACTATGAGTTGGAATGGACTCGATGGCAATGGGTTTGGGGCTTTTTTTGGTAAGGATTTGAGTCCAGTTCCACTCAAGAAATCTAATTCAGGGCCAGTGCTGCTAGCCATTACTCAATACTGCCTCCAAGAATAATGCATGTGACTCTGAAACAAACAGTACAAACAGGTAGAGGTGATAGACAATTTAAGAAACATTTGTTTCCCAAATGTCATTTGTAAGCCTGTTGTTTGGAATGCCGAAACCTTTTCTGGTAGAAACTGTGTTGTACACAGTGGTTCATTTTCTGGGATTACTCTCAAAATTCTAATTACTCCGGACTCGGGCAGACGTGGCTGTGGCAGCACACTTGTCCGTTTTTCCATTCTCACCTATTGTGTAATATTCTTTGGACTCAGGCAGACATGGCTCTGGCAGCATGGTTGTCCGATTCCCACTTCTGCCCTTTTGAACATATGCCGAATAAAACTTTCTTTTTGCTTTACTAAACTTTGTGATGTTTTTCCCCTACAACAGTTAATGGCGTAGTCGTCAAGGTTCTGAAGCTACAAATCCGGTCAACCTCAGAGAGACCTGGGCTCTGGAGCAGAAGCCAGCAAAGAAAGGTCCTATCTTCTGGACCCACGTGTTCCCACTGCATGTCCCTTCGACATTGACAGGGTGAGTGCTCTCGGAAAATGAACCTTTGCTGATTGTTTGTTGTTCTCTTTCTCATGTTTTCTTAAGTTTTGTTTGGCATATTTGTTTGAAAAGCTGGTTGATTGATTAAGGAGCATGTTTCTTAGATTTTTGCTTGACTGTTGGTGAAGAGTGACATTTAGTAACTCCTTAACTGAACTATAGTTTAGGCCTGGATTCGGGCGTTTGAAGAGGTAATTCTATTTTCAAAGAGCTTTGAGTCACTATAAACCACAAAATTCTGGCCTTTTTGTGGCTCAGAGAAAACCTGGAAAATAGCGCTCTGCTTTGCAAATTCGCAGGGAGAGGTGGCAGCTCTTGCCTGTTTTGCCAGATTCTCAGGGGGAGGTGGCAGCTCCTGACCTGTTTTGATATTTAAGGGAGAAGTGGTAGTTCTGTACCTGTTTTTTTCCATTGAATTGAGTTGATCTTACCAAAAATTGCTATATACACTTTAAGAAACTAAGATCCTCATATCCTTGTTTTGTGTGGTATTATCTGGTGAGTTTATGTGGTCTTTCTGTCTCCTTTTGTTCTAAGAGCTTGCTTCTGGCCTAGAGCATTGTGTCTAAGTTTGTCTTGTATTAGATTGGTGGCTATGGCTAAGAATTGCTGTTTTTTGTACGGCTAGTCATAGAACCTCAGTTCTTTCTTTGTCCAGAAAAAACTGTGTCTTGTGTCTGCCTTATGATTTAGATTTTCAATAGCTACTTGGAGAAACTTTGATATAAATTGGTGTATTTGAAAAGTACACTAAGATCTTTATGTTTTATACTATGTCACTCTTAAAAGCAAAACCTAAGTAACTTAAGTTAGCTATGAAATGCGTTTTATTTAAGGAAAGAGGGTAGTTTTGTCTTAAAGTAAAAGTAGCAGTTCCAGAATAGTAAAAAAGAAAGAAATTAGCTATCTTTTGTCTTTCAAAATGCCTCCATCAACTTAAACATGTGTAAATGTCTTCCGTGAGGCAAGAGAGTGAGGGCTGGTACCATCAGGCCTCCCCAGCTCCTGTCTCCAAGGTCAAGTAGCTCCAGGGAAGCTTTTGAAAGACCCTTCCTTTCCAGCTAGGTGGAGACTCTTTTACGACAAAAGATAAGAAAAATTGCTGCTTTGCTATAGTTATTAGAAATTGGGTAGATCCTAATCATAAAACTGTAAACAAGTTCTCCCTATTATAGGGGAACTTTAAGAAGTCAAAAAAAATAGAAATAACAATGAGACACACCTGAAATGGCCTGGAAAAATGTTTCCAGCAGTAGCCAAACACTTAAGGTTATATCCATATCAATGAATTGGTCAAGTGAGCAGAGACTTCGTGATTTCCAAAGCCAGTTGATACAATCTTTAAGAGCTAAAATTAGATTGGGAAAAATACGAGAAGTAGTAAAAGCTGAATGAAATCTTAGAATATTTAAACAGACTTTTCTTTCAACAACAGTTATGTTTTATGGTATACAGGCTTAAAATAATTCCAAAGACATTTTAGGTAACTTATTGATGCTAAACTGAGTTAATAGATATTTGTCATAATTTAAGCTTATATACTTTGGCTTTTTATGCCACAAGAAAAAGGATAGATGGATACATATATTTAAGTCTGCTAATGAGTGTTCATTTTTGCCATTTAAAGGGATACACTATAAGAGGTATGCAACAAAGGCAACGTTTAAGAGGTTTATTGAAAAAGAAGTTTATTTGATATGGTCAAGTTTCATCTGTCTGACTAAAGTTTAATGGTTTAATTTACGAGATTTTTTAGGAGTTTTAATGTTAAGTAGCATATAAAACAAAGAATTGGTTTTCTCTGTTGAAATAACAAAATTTTTTTAATTTGAGTTAAAGGGTTAATTTATTCTTTGTGTAATCTGCCTGGAAGACAAAGGTTTGGCTTCTCATTAGAAAAAGATTCCTGAGTCTGAATACTAAGCTGCATGGCTTTTAGAAAAGAAAGCTTAGGTTTTTACTTTAAGATCTTTGGTTAAATAACTTAAGTATTGTTTCACAGTAACCTGTAATATTATTGTTTCTTTATTGTCAACTTTGTCCCAACTTTATCTTTTTGAATCTAGCATCATCAAAGCCAATGGTTTGATTGGGGAATTCACATCATTTATCTATGAGTTTTTTTATTACAGTTCAGGTATTTAGAGATTTGATAATCTTGGTATATTTTTGGTATATCCTGACTGTATGGTATTTTGTCTCAAAATTATTATGCCTTATATCTGAAGCTCTTAGAATCTGATTAATGGCTATATTCAGAAATATTTTTATCTAAAGTTTTTTTTAACTGATTTTATTTGGCCTTTACGTTATGCTTATAATTAATTTCTATCAGGTCTTTCACTATTAAGAATACTATGTTTACGAATTAATCATGGCCATATTAAGTTTTGTCATCTGCAGATAAGTTTTTACTTTGCTGATTTGCTGAAAAAGTTTGACCAAAATATAGCAACAAAAAGATGGACTATATTGGACTTGCTAAAAAGACTGTGACTAGACTGAATAAAATTTCCAGAACTCCTATGCAGAAGCTGATGATTTCATAGACTGTGGCTGATTCAGAATCACGTGGAACAGAAATTAACTACATAAGACTGAGTAAACGAAAGGAAACTATGGGTTTTTTTTAATATTGCTGATGTTTTAAGGTCCTCCTTTCTGGATATAAGAAACTATTTTCCTTTCTCCTTAATTATCTAACTAACGGGTTTAGATATTGTAACTCTTGAATTAGAAGTTCCTGTTGGTAAACTTAGCAAAGTTGTAAGTATCATAACCAGAGAAGTATTTGAAATTTGAGCTATGATTTTACAAAACAGAACAATATTAGATTTCCTGTTAGTCTCTTAAGAAATAGTTTTGTGCTTTAATAGATCAATGTTGCTGTATTTATATTAATACTCAGTCTGAGGATTTGCAGAATGTAGTTGCTGTTGAGGCGCATGAAAAGCAGTTACTGATGCTGCTTATGTAGAGACAAACACCTCATGAGATTTGTTTCCTTGGTTCGAAGACCTTAGGGTCATGGTTTCATTGGTTATTTCAGACAATTGCCTAATATAATTGTTTGTGTTTCTGTTTTATTTCCTAGTTTGCTGTATGGTGTTTGGGATCTTAAAAACCAGATGATGTCCAATTACCATTTATTGAACATTTTTGATAAAAGATTCTATAGCGAGATCATGATCCAAAGGAAAGAATGACGAGAGAGTTGTATGCAATTCTCCTGGAATCCAGATTTCTGATTTTCATGGAGGTTGAGGTAACCCACACAGGCTATTGTCTTTGGGTATCCTTTTGAACCTCAAGCTTTGAGAAAAAACTGGTTTCTGAAGCCACTTTGAGTCAAACAGTAGTCCAAATAAACTAGTAAGACCATTTTGCTCTGGGCATTGTGCTTTTTTTTGAAGAATTCAGTCTGTTTTAGGAAATTAACTTCAAAGATCAGACTGAGAGTTATGTTTAGGGTAAATCAGTAATTAGTTTAATCAGTCTTTAAGACACTGTCATATGAAATACCTGTCTAACGTTTGTAATCAAACTTTCACCCTCTTACGATGCAGAAAATTATGTATCTTAAAGAAACCAGATTCTCGGAGGAGCTCGACCTTGTGGCTCAGACTCCGTTTTGTCTTTGGTTCCATTTCTGCTTCTGAGAAAGTGACTCATGACTGTTAATAAGTAAACCAAGGAGGGGCAGCTTGCCCTTGGGAAGAACACTTAGTATGTTTTAAACAGACTAACTGAAGACCTCCAACAGAAGAGGTCCATCCTGTATTATCTTGCTAGTCATTAGTTCTCTAATGAAAACTTGTTTTCACATGTGAATTTTTCTGTTTCTTCTAGACAAACTTTGAGTGCTCTTTAAGGATGTATGTTTCTGTGTGATAGATCCAACTATACTAATTTAGATGATCCTTTCCAACTGATAGTGAATTTACATGGGCAATCTTGTTTAAATTACTGATGAATGCATGGACAATGCACTTCGGAAACTTTAGGATTTTTATTCATAGTAACAATGCTAGTAAATACTGGAAAGGTAATGTTAAATTGTTACGTATTGTAAAATGAAAGTCAGAAGAAAACCCATTGGTCCAACACTCAGGATATTGCTGGTAGCTTTAATTCCTACGCATGGTATAGTTGAATTGGAGAAATCTTTAAGAAATTTGTCAGTCACTATGGGACAAATAACAGATGAGATGGAAGCACAACAGTGAGCTCTGATCTTGTAAGCCAAGGTGACATAAGATAACAAAATAGCCTTAGATTTTTTTAATTAGTGTAGTCTGTGCTGTAGACAAGATATACATAGAATTAGACAGCAAGCTACTTGGTTACACATTGTCACACTCTTACAAACACCAGATTTGTTTGTTGGTTACCATCAGGAATAAATACATGGGCTAGATGTATTACAAGGAATGGTAATATGCTTAGTCTACATCCTGATAGTATTAGGTATAATAAAATTTATCGCCTATTGTCTTACACACGTAAAAGGCAAAAGAAGGCCTCGGGCTAAAATGTTGATATACATTGAGTCTGCTCACTCCAGCAATGCGATTGATGGGAGCATTGCTCTTACTTAATAACCTGGTGAAGAACCAGATGGTATCCAGTGGAAAATCAGCACTGTGAGTTTAAAGAGCCTGCCATAGCTGCCATCTAGGAGCTCAACTAAGTCCAGGTGTTGATCATCGATGTGTTATCTCCAACCTCTGATCAAAAGGAGGGAATGATTTAGAAATAATATTTGGAATCATTGTTCCCTGACCATGAGTATGGAGAAATGTGACCCAGCTGGGGCTGGACCCTCACAGACTCACAAAGACGCATCAACTGGGCCCTGAGATAAGACAATAGATGGGACAATCTCAAAAATTATCTTAAGGAAGTTTTCACAAAAGGGCAATAAAACCTAACCCAAAGGACTTCTCACTTTTTGTCTTTTTCTATTAACATTTAGTGAATAGGAGTTTGTTGGACCAATGAAGACCTTCTTGACTTTCATAACTGAAACCCGTACCAATGATTGTTAAGAAAGATGATTTAAAATGTAAGATTACAATTTCTAGCCAATCAGTGAAAAGGTGACGATTTCAATGATTCTACCCATTTTGTGATGTTGATATATACTGATGATTCTGTAACCTTCTTTGGACTCGGGCAGACATGGCTGTAGCAGCATGCTTGTCCGTTTTTCCATTCTCACCTATTCTGTAATATTCTTTGGACTCAGGCAGACATGGCTGTAGCAGCATGCTTGCCCATTTTCCCACTTTTGTCTGTTCTGTGATATTTCCTTGGACTCGGGCAGACATGGCTCTGGCAGCATGGTTGTCCGATTCCCACTTCTGCCTTTTTGAATATATGCTGAATAAAACTTTGTTTTTGCTCTACTAAAAAAAAAAAAAAAAAAAAAAAATTCTGATTACTCCACAGTAGGCCCTAGGAAAGTTTGTGGTTAAGAACATAAGGTTTGGTATCAGACACCAGAGGGGCTATACCTACCTTTGTTATTAGTTGCATGCCCTTGAGCAAGCTGCTTAACTCTTTCTGAAACTGGGACCTCAGGCATGGAGTTAATGAGAGTAGAACTTCATTCCGTAGAGTTTTCAAGGCTATGACCTTTCAGAAGCAGATTGCCAGGCCTTTTTTTCCGAAGCACCTCTGGGTGGGTTTGAACCTCCAACCTTTCAGTTACTAAAGTGTTTAACTGTTTGTGCCATCCAGGGACTCCTAACAAAAGGATCACATAAAATAATACATGGCAAATGTTTAGGAATATGTTTAGCACATGGAAAGAGACAGATACTATAACTGATTAACTAATCCTGGCTCCTGAGAGAAGGGGACTAAATTCCCAGTTACTTTTTTGTTTCTTTATTAAAATTAAAATAATCTTTTATTGCTTTTATGTTATAGTATTGATACATATTCATTGCAGAAAAATTAGTAAATTGTGTTAGCAGTAAGAAGAACAATCAAATTGCAACTTAAACCTGCCAATCAGAGACAACCACCCTTAATACCTTGTTCATTATCCTTCCAGACCTTATATTTTTTTCCTTTCACAAAACATGGGGTCATTTTGCCTATACTATTTTTAGCTTTTTTTTTTAAGATACACATTTTTTGCCTGACTTATTTATTTGTTTTTAAAATAATACACTTTATTCTTTAGAGCAGTTTTAGATTTACAGAAAAAATGTGCAGGAAGTATAGAGAGTACACATATACACCCTTTCCCCCTGCACACAGTTCCTCCTATTATTAACGTCTTGCATTTGTTACAATTGATGAGCCAATACTGGTATATTATTATTAACTAAAGTCCATAGTTTACATTAAGCTTTACTGTTTGTGTTGTACAGTCCTTTGGGTTTTAACAAATGCATGATATCATGTATTCACCATTACAGTATCATGCAGAATTGTTTCACTGCCCTTTAAATGCCCTGTGCTTAACCTATTCACCACTCTCTTCCAATCTCCAAGTCCCTGGCAACCACTGATCTTTTTACTGTCTTTATTATTTAATGATAAAAAGATATTATCCAATTACAAAAAGACACGGAGGAAACTTAAATGCAAATTACTAAGTGAAAGAATCCAGTCTGAAAAAGCTACGTATTATATGATTCCAACTATATGACATTCTGGAAAAGGCAAAACTATAGAGACATTAATCAGCTTTGTTAAATATATATCATGAACGTTTCTCTATTTCATTGAGTATTCATCTATAACATCATTTTTTCTGATAATATAGTATTCCTTAGTATGGATGTATCATAAATTTACTTAACTGTTTCTTATTATGTGATATTTAGATGTTTACCATTTTTTTCTATTATGAACAATGTTGAAATAAACAACCTTGAAGGTAAAAAATGTGTGCATATTCTTAATTATTTTTAATCTACATTATTAGAAATGGAATCAGATGATCAAATGATATTCACACTTTAACCACTTGCTATTTCCTGCCACATTACCTTTCATAACAGTTGGACCAATTTATATCCTGGCCAGCAATGTGTGAGAGTACTTATTTCCCTGAATCTTCAATAACACTAGGTAGTTTGACAGTTTCCAACCTCATAGGAGAAATATTATCATCTTTATTTTAGTTTTTTTTGATTATTAATGATGTTCTAATTTTTTTCATAGTTTTATTGGCTATTTGTATTTCTTTGTGACTGTTGATATACTTTTTCTCTTGGAGTGGTTGTCTTTCTATTACTGAGTTGAAAATGCTTATAAATCAAGGCATTTAGCGTTTGTTTTATAGATTAAAAAATATATAAACATTTCACTTTGTCATCTTCTTTTAAATCTTATGCTATTTTTGATGTGTAGAAGTTTTTACCTTTTACTTATCAAGTTTATCAGTTTTTAATTTTTTTCCACTTTAAAAATACGTATTTTTTTCTAGAATTTATTGTGGCAAAGTGGTTAAGTGCTATGGCTGCTAACCAAAAGATTGGCAGTTCAAATCCACCAGTCACTCCTTCAAAACCCGATGGGGCAGTTCTTCTCTGACCTATAAGATTTCTATGAGTCAGAATCAACATGATGGCAACGTGTTTGATTTAGTTTTTGTTATATAGGAATTAATTTTAATTCATTCATCAAACAAGCATTAATTTCATGCCTCCAATGTGCCAGATAACATACTTTTGCCTGAGGGATTATTGGTACACAAAGTAGCCAGAGTTTCTACTCTCACGAAGCAGCCCTTCCTTTAAATGGATCGTTCATTAGTTGTCCCAGAATCAACTGTTGATGCTCATGTATTACTTCTTCATTGACTTAAATACCTCCTTTATTATATACTAACTCTACGTGTGTAATTGCGTCTGCTTATAGACTTTCTACGTGACTCCATTTGTTTCCTTGTTTCTATGCAAGTATCTCACTGTTTAAATTATTGTAGTTTTAAAAATAATTTTAATAAATAGAAGGGCAGGGGCTAACTTCATTCCTTTTGACTATTGTTTTTTTCTTGACTTTTCCCTTGTATTTATATTTCTAGAAGAACTTTAGAATCATTTTGTCAAGTACCACCTCTAAATCCTCTAATTTCTTTTCAGCATCCTCTCATGTCCCTTTCTACCTACCTTGTCTTCTATTAATGTTATTTCCCTTGGTTGCTAGGCACTGATTTGTTCATGCTACTGAAAATATCATACCCAGCCTTTGAATATCTCCTTCATCAAGCTGCCCCATGCTTCAAAATTATCTATTCTACTTTCTTTCTCCTAATAAAAACGGACACTGCCTCAGTGCAATTGATGCTATAGAGGTATTTGGAGGAAGACAATCCAAACTAATTCTCCCTGAGTTGTGAATGTCAGATGGCCCCTTAGCCCTCTTGGTAGAGAGAGAGAGAATGTTTGAAGTCTATAATTTATTTAGATTACCTTAGTTATGCCTAATGTCTTTTTCAGTTCCAAGATCCTGTCCAGAATACCATGTTATATTTAGTTGTCTGGTATCCTTAGGCTCCTCTTGGCTATAAACATGTTTTAGACTTTCCTTGTTTTTGATGACCTTGATGGTTTTGAGGAGCACTTGTCAGGTATTTTGTAGATGTCCGTGCTTTTCTCATGATTAGAATGATATTATGGGTTTTGGGGAGGAAGACCACAGAGGTAAAGTGCCATAATCACCATATCATATCAAGAGTATGTAGTTTCAACCTGATTTATCACTGTTGATACTGACCTTGATCACCTGGCTGAGGTAGTGTTTATCAGGTTTCTCCACTGGAGACTATGCATAGCCCATACTAAGGATGGGAATTTATGAGAACAGAATACCTACATAAATTATTTGGAATCTTTCTGCAAGGGAGATTGTCTCTTTTCCCCATTTATTTATTTATTCAATCAATCATTTGAACTCATGACTCATGGATATTTATTTTATATTCTAGGACATAGCTCAATACTACTTTATTTTGTGGCTCAAGTTATTCTGGCTTTAGACCTTGGGAACTCTTTCAGTTGGCTCCAGTGTCACTTTGACACACTTCCTTACTTTCTGACCCTACAAGATGCTTCAGACTCATCTTGTATATTTCCTGCCTCTGTCCTAGAATCAGCCGTTTTTTTTAGGAAACCTGGTTCCTTTTATTGAAGAATGGTATGAGAAACCATGGTCTGGATGCTAGGTATATCCATTCCTACTGGAGTGTAGTTACTGAATCGATATTTTAGAAAAAGAATATTTGTGAATTTAAATGATTTGCTATTTTTTAGAATTCCAGTATTACAATAAGGAATCATTTTAAGTTTCAATCTACATGAGGGTCACATATTTTTTATTTGAGGGCCAACTTCTCTTCCTGAATCTGATCCTGATACAAGCTATCCTAAGGCATTCCTGTTTTTCAGGTATTTTCTCTATTTTCACTTCTGAATCGATTGAATTTTTTTTTAACTTTTGAAATGCCTACCTTGGTAGTGACATTAGTGACCCCAGTGATGGCGGAGGCATTGGAGATAGTTTGTGTGTGAGTGGCAATGCATAGGTGTAAATCAGGTGCTATTTCAAATTGGAAACTTCTTGTAAACAAGCAAATGTTAAATTGTATATTCTAGTCCATAGTTCAGGGATGGAAAAAAAGATGGTGTAAGATGGCTTCATGGGTATTCTAAGAATAATTTCTCTGGAAAAGTCAATTATTCATCTGTTCTTTGTAAAGGTAAAGAGAAGCGCCTAGAAAAAAGGATCTATTAGATAGGTGGTATTCGTTCTTCTACTGTTGGCATGTATAGTAAAAAAGCATTTGCTTTGGACTCTTGCAGACCTGGGTTAAATTCTTGGTTCTGTCATTTAGTAGCTTATATTATCTCAGCCATATTAATTTTTCCTCTCTAAACCATAGTTAACTGTAAAATATACTTCACAAAGTTGTTTTAAAGATTAAATAAGAGACGAACACAAAAACTTTTGGCAGTATCTGATACATTGTATATGCTTAATGAAGACCAATTTCCCTTTTCCTTCCTTCCCTAAATGACAATAAAATTAGTCTATGTAGAGGAAAGAGTTTGTAGCACCAAATGCCAGCCCCTCCTGGATTAATTGTTAAGCAAAGATAATGTCTTAATTTTTCTTAATATTTTAATTTTCGTATGTGTAGTTTTCATTTCATGCTTCACCAAATTATGATGCTTGCAAAGTGCCTTCAACTTTTCCAGTACAAAGCACACTGTAAGCAGGATGGAATTAACATTATCCCTGGTCTAGAAAGTATCATACCTACATTCTTACTGATTGACAGGATACGTGTTCATACAGTCAATGTTGCCCAGGGACACATTCTTGCCTGGATCTTGCAGCAGTGTTTTGCCACCTGCACTGTGCTGAATAAATGTGGTCTCATCTATCAGTTCTGTAGCTTTCTCTCATAGAAGCAGTCTTGATAAGAACAAAAAATCCAGGACATCATAGTATCAACAATCCTTTTCTCTTCAAAGGTGTCTTTCAGATGAGGCTCTAACAGCACGTTACAAACATTAATTATATAAATCTCACACACTATTGCTTTGTGGGAGGTGAGTGAGTGCTTAGTAAAAATGATCAGCTAAATAGAGAATGGCTGTGTGGGGCAGTATGGAAATGTGAAAGTGGGAAATGGGTCCTTAGCATATATCCATTGTTGATACCATGTCAGCTGTGTGGTGGCTGCCGGTGTACACTCTGTGCTAGCTTTTTGACTAATGTATAAAATACATGCTATTCTTTACTAGAGAGAGATTTGTGCATGATATGAGCTACATGAATATTGAAGATACTAATTTTTTTCCTTTAATTTTTTTTCTAATTGTACTTTAGGTGAAGTTCTGTAGGGTCGCTCTGAGTCAGATTGACTTGATGGCAATGGATTTGGTTTTTTTTTTTGGTTAGATGAAGGTTTACAGAACAAATAGTTTCTCATTAAACAGCACACATATTGTTTTATGAAATTGGTTAACAACCCCATGACATGTCAACACTCTCCATTCTCGACCTTGGGTTCCCTATTACCAGCTTTCCTGTCCCCTCCTGCCTTCTAGTCCTTGTCCTTGGGCTGCTGTGCACCATTGGTCTCGTTTTGTTTTATGGGCATGTCTAATCTTTGGCTGAAAGATGAACCTCGGGAGTGACTTGATTGAACCGTGTCCCCCAAAAAATGTGTGTAACAATTTGGCTAGGCCATGATTCCCAGAATTGTGTGGTTGTCCTCCATTTTGTGATTGTAATTTTATGTTAAAGAGGATTAGAGTGGAATTGTAACACCACCCTTACTCAGATCACATCCCTGATCCAATGTAAAGGGAGTTTCCCTGGGGTGTGGCCTGCACCACCTTTTATCTCTTATAAGAGAGGAAAGGGAAGCAAGCAGAGAACTGGGGGACCTCATACCATCAAGAAAGCAGTGCTGGGAACAGAGCGCGTCCTTTGGACAGGGGTCCCTGCGCTAAGAAGCTCCTAGTCCAGGGGAACACTGATGAGAAGGCCGAGAAAGAAAGCCTTCCTCTGGCGCTGACACCCTGGATTTGGACTTTTAGCCTACTTTGACTGAGGAAATAAACTTCTCTTTGTTAAAACCATCTACTTGGGGTATTTCTGTTATAGCAGCACTAGATGACTAAGACAATTACTGAACTAAAAGAGTGTCCAGGGACCATACTCTTGGGGTTTCTCCAGTCTCTGTCAGGCCAGTAAGTCTGATCTTTTTTTGTGAGTAAGAATTTTGTTCTACATTTTTGTCCAGCTCTGTCCGGGACCCTCTGTTGTGATCCCTGTCAGAGCAGTCAGTGGTGGAAGCTAGGCACCATCTAGTTGCACTGGACTCAGTATGGTGGAGGTTGTGGTAGTTGTGGTCCATTAGTCCTTTGGACTAATCTGTCCCTTGTATCTTGTTTTCTTCATTTTCCCTTGCTCTTGAGGGGGTGAGACAAGTGGA
>NW_004444034.1:1302547-1307374 GCF_000243295.1 Trichechus manatus latirostris
ATGTTCCTCAAGACCATAGTCCCCACAGCCCTCAGCCCAGCAGTTTGGTCCCTCAGGGAGTTTGAATGTGTCTATGGAGCTTCCATGACCTTTCCTTGTACAAGTTGTGCCGGCTTCCCCAGTATTGTGTATTGTCTTACCCTTCACCAAAGTTATGACTTATCTATTTTCTATTTATTGTTCCCCCCGCTTCCACTCCCTCGTAACCATCAAAGATTCTTTCTTCTTGTGTGTAAGCTTTTTCATGAGTTTTTACAGTAGTGGTCTCATATAATATTTGCCCTTTTGTGATTGACTTATTTTGCTCAGCATAATGCCCTCCAGATTCATCCATGTTATGAGATGCTTCACAGATTCATCACTGTTCTTTATTGCTGCATAATACTCCATTGTGTGTATGTACCACAGTTTGTTTATCCATTCATCTGTTGATGGGCATCTAGGTTGTCTCCATTTTTTTGCTACTGTGGACAATGCTGCAATGATCATGGGTGTGTATACATTTATTTGTGCAATGGCTCTTATTTCTCTAGGATATATTCCTAGGAGTGGGATTGCTGGATCATATGGTATTTCTATTTCTAGCTTTCTAAGGAAGCGCCATATCATTTTCCAAAATGATTGCATCATTTTGCATTCCCACCAGCAGTGCATAAGAGTTCCCATCTCCCCACAGTCTCTCCAACATTTGTTATTTCCAGTTTTTTTGATTCATGCCAGTAATGCTGGGGTGAGATAGTATCTCACTGTGGTTTTGATTTGCATTTCCCTAATGGCTGGTGATCGCAGGCATTTCCTCATGTGTCTGTTGGCTGCTTGAATATCTTCTTTGGTGAAGTGTCTGTTCATTGCCTTTGCCCATTTTTTAATTGGATTATCTGTCTTTTTGTTGCAGAGGTGTTGGATTTTCTTCTAGATTTTAGAGATTAAACCTTTGTTTAATTTGTAATGTCCAAAATTTATTTCCCAGTCTGTAGGTTCTCCTTTAACTCTTTTGGTGAAGTCTTTCGATGAGCATAAGTGTTTAATTTTTAGAAGATCCCAGTTATCTAGCTTATCTTCTAGAGTTTGTGTGTTGTGGTTATGGTTTGTATCCTGTTAATGGCATGCATTAGGGCCTCTAGCACTGATAGTATTTTTTCTTCTATGAACTTTATAGGTTTTGGTTTTATATTTAGGTCTTTGATCCATTTTGAATTAATTTTTGTATATGGTGTGAAGTATGGGGCCTGTTTCATTTTTTTGCAGATGGACGTCCAGTTTTGCCAGCACCGTTTGTTAAAAAGACTGTCTTTTGCCAATTTGATGGACTTTGGGCCTTTGTCAAAGATTAGGTGACCGTAGGTGGATGAATTTGCATCTGGTTTCTCAATTCTGTTCCATTGGTCAATGTATCTGTCATTGTACCAGTACCAGGCTGTTTTGACTACCATAGCTGTATAGTTAGTTCTTAGGTCAGGTAGTGCGAGTCCTCCTACTTTCTTCTTCTTCTTCTTCAATAGTGCTTTACTTCTCCGGGATTTCTTCCCTTTCCATATAAAGTTAATGATTAGTTTTTCCATCTCTTTAGAGAATGTTGTTGGTATTTGGATCGGGATTGCATTGTATTTGTAAAGTGCCTTGTGTAAAATTATCATTTTCACAATGTTGAGTCTACCTATCCATGAGCATGGTACGTTTTTCCATTTATGTAGCTCTCTTTTGGTGTCTTGCAGTAGTGTTTTGTAGTTTTCTTTGTATAGGTCTTTTACATCCCTGGTTAGATTTATTGCTAAGTATTTTATTTTTTTAAGGGCTATTATAAATGGTATTGTTTTCCTGATTTCCTTTTCACCGTTCTCTTTATTGGTGTATGGGAATCCGACTGATTTTTGTATGTTTATCTTGTATCCTACTACACTGCTGAATCTTTCTATTAGTTCCTGTAGTTTTCTCATGGAGTCTTTAGGGTTTTCTATGTGTAGTATCATATCATTGGCAAACAGGGACAGTTTAACTTCTTCATTACCAATTTGGATGCCCTTTATTTGTTTTTCTTGCCTTATTGCCCTAGCTAGTACATCCAGCACAATGTTAAATAGGAGTGGTGATAAAGGGCATCTTTGTCTTGTTTCTGTTCTCAAGGAGAATGTCTTCAGCCTCTCTCCATTAAGAATGATGTTAGCCATTGGTTTTGCATAGATACCCTTTATTATGTTGAGAAATTTCCCTTCTATACCTATTTTATTGAGAGTTTTTATCAGGAATGGGTGTTGGACTTTGTCAAATGCCTTTTCTGGGTGGATTGAGATGATCATGTATTCTTTTCTTTCCTTTTATTTATGTGGTGCATTATGTTGATGGATTTTCTAATGTTGAACTATCCTTGCATACCTGGTATGAATCCTAGTTGGCTGTGGTGTATTATTTTTTTGATATGATGCTGAATTCTATTGGCTAGAATTTTGTTAAGAATTTTTGCATCTATATTCATGACAGATACTGGTCTGTAATTTTCTTTTTTTGTAGTGTCTTTGCCTGGTTTTGGTGTCAGGGTTATGCTGGCTTCATAGAATGAATTCGGAAGTGTCGCTTCCTTTTCTGTTTTGAAATCGTTTGAGTAGTACTGGTGTAAGCTCTTCTCTGAATGTTTGGTAGAATTCTCCAGTGAAGCCATCTGGGCCAGGGTTTTTTTTTTTTGTTGTTGTTGGGAGTCTTTTTCATTACCTCTTCAGTCTCTTCTATTGTTATGGGTCTGTTTAGATTTTCCACATCACTTTGTGTTAGTTTGGGTAGGTAGCTTGTTTCTAGAAATTTATCCATTACCTCTAGACTTTCAAATTTGTTGGAGTATAGTTTTTCATAATACTCTGTTATGATCCTTTTTATTTCAGTTGGGCCTGTTGTAATGTCCCCCATTTCATTTCTTATTTGGGTTATTTGTATCCTCTCCTGTTTTTCTTTTGTCAGTTTGGCCAGTGGTTTGTTGATTTTTTTTGATACTTTCAAAGAACCAGCTTTTGGTTTGTTGAGTCTTTCTATTGTTTTTCTATTCTCTATTGATTTATTTCTGCTCTGATCTTTATTATTTCCTTTCTTCTGGTGGCTGTGAGCTTTTTTTGCTGTTCTCTTTCTATTTGTTGGAGTTGTGTAGTTAATGTTTTGATTTTGTCCCTTTCTTCTTTTCTGATGTGTGAATCTATTGCTATAAATTGTTCTCTGAGAACTACCTTTGCTGTGTCCCAAAGGTTTTGGTATGATATGTTTCCATTCTCGTTTGATTCTAGGAATTCTTTGATTCCATGTCTGATTTCTTCTGTTTTACAGTGGTTTGTAAGCAGGGTGTTATTCAGTTTCCACATAATTGATTTTTTTCCTTGCTCTTCCTGTTGTTAATTTCTACCTTGATGGAATTATGGTCAGAGAAGATACTTTGTATTATCTCACTGTTTTCGATTTTTTTGAGGGTTGCTCTGTGGCCTAAGATGTGATCTATTCTGGAGTACGTTCCATGTGTGTTGGAAAAAAAAATGTGTACTTTGCAGCTGTTGGGTGGAGTGTTCTATATATGTCTATGAGGTCAAGTTGGCTGATTGTACCCTTTAGGTCTTCTGTATCTTTGTTGCATTTCTTTCTAGATGTTCTGTCCTTTACTGAGAATGGGGTGTTGAAGTCTCCCACTATAGTTGTGCAACTGTCAGTTTCTCTTTTCAGTGCTGTTAGAGTTTGTTTTATGTGTTTTAGAGTCCTGTTATTGGGTGCGTAGATGTTTATTATGGTTATGGCTTCATGCTTGATCGTCCCTTTAATCATGATATAGTGCCCTTCTTTGTCTTTTACGATGGATTTTTTTTTAAAGTCTATTTTATCTGAGGTTAGTATTGCCACTCCTGCTCTTTTTTGGTAGTTGTTTGCTTGATATATTTTTTTCCATCCTTTGATTTTTAATAAATTTACGTCTTTATTTCTAAGGTATGTCTCTTATGGACAGCATATTGATGGATCTTGTTTTTTTAATCCATTCTGTCACTCTCTGTCTCTTATGGGTGCATTTAGGCCATTTACACTCAGTAAATTATTGATAGGTGTGAGTTTATTGCTGTCATTTTGTAGTCCTTTTTTTTTTTGTGTGTGCTCACATTTTTTTGTTCCTCTTACTCTCCTGTGCTGAATTCCTTTTGTTTGTGGATTTTTTTTTCATTTCTTTTGTTTTTGTGGGTTTTGTTTTTACTGAGACTTTATGTTTTTCTTCTTTATTTTGATGTGTAGGTTTGTTAACTTTCTTTGTGGTTACCTTGAAATTTACTCTTATCTTCCTAGGTTTGAACCAGTCTGTTATAACTTGGTATTGCCTTGCCTTCTTCTCCATTAGAAGGTTCTATACCTACACCATTTATTCCTTCTTTTATTGTTCTGATGTTGTCATTTACAGATTAACCTCTCTGGTTCCCTGTTGTAATTCTTTTTGTTTTGGATAGTCCTTGAGAGTTCATTTCCTAGGTTTGTATCTGGCTGGTACAATTTTGCATCCTAGATTCAGCCTGTGGTCTGATAATGTTTATTGTCAGACTGAAGGACTCCCTTTAATACTTCTCGTAAGTTTAGTTTTGTTTTTACATAGTCTTTTAATGTCTGTTTATCTGGAAATGTCCTAATTTCACCATCATATTTGAATGAGAGTTTTGCAGGGTATATTATTCTTGGCTGGCAGTTTTTTTCTTTCAAGGTTTTATATATGTCACCCCATTGCCTTCTTTCCTGCGTGGTTTCTGCCGAATAGTGTGAGCTTAGTCTTATCGTTTCTCCTCTGTATATGACTTTTTGTTTTTCTCGAACTGCTCTCAGGAT
>NW_004444034.1:1307497-1326674 GCF_000243295.1 Trichechus manatus latirostris
TTCAATTTCACTGATCCTATCTTCCATTGTTTCAAACCTGTTCCTCAGCCCTTCTATGACACTGTCCATTTCTGAAATCTTGTTGTTTATCTTTTGGATTTCTAACTGTTGTTTTTTTATGATTTCTAGTTGTGAATTTATTTTGGCATTTTGTTCTTGTATTATTTTCCTGAATTCTTCCATTTTTTTTCTGTATTTTCCATGAATTTGTCTGCCTTTTCCATGATTTTGTCTGTTTTTTCCTCGTTTTTGTCTGCTTTTTACTTCAACTCTTGGATAGCTTCGAGTATTAGAGATTTGAATTTCCTATCAGGTACTTCTAGTGCCTTTTCTTCTACTGGAAAGTCATCTAGTGTTTATTTTGGACACCTACTGGAACCATCTTGTCCTACTTTTTAATATGTTTTGAGATTGTCCGCTGTATTCTGGACTTTCAGTAGTGATTTCCCTCGTTTATTGATTGTAGATTTGTTTGTTTCATCCTACTTTTTTGTTTTAATTGGTTATGTCTGAGCAGGTGGACTGTGCATTTTTTGTTGTTTGCTCATCTGTGGGCACGATACTTTTCACCTCCCTGTCCAATGGACAGGGTCTATTGCTCAGCTATGGTGCGGCAGGGCAGGTCCAGCTGAAGGGGAGTTGCTGGGATGGTTTGTTTGTGGCACATACTAGGGCTGACAGGGCAGGCCAGGAATCAGTACAGGGCAGGTTATGGTAGACTGTGTCTGTGCTGCTCAGGGGTGTGATGTTCCCCACATGGTACAGGTAGGCAGGAAGTGGGGGAGATTTTGATGTGTGGAGTTAAGATGGGTATGGGCGAGAAAAGAGAGAGAGGAGAAACAGGAGCCAAAAACAAACTAAAAAAGAGAGCTAAGGGAGCTTTCCATAGAGTGGAGAGATGAGAAACTGAGAAATGGAGAAAGACAAAAAGGAGAAAAAGAAAAAGAAAAAAAAACAGAAAAAGATAAAATAAAAAAAGTAGGAAAAAAAAGAAGCAAAGCCCCTCAAGGATACCACTGATGCAGTTGCCAAGATTGGGGAAGTGGCTGGCTCCCAGGCTGTGAAGTACAGCCTGGTAGAAGGTTTAGAGATGTCATACATCACCAGCTATTCAAGAGACAGGAAGAGAAGGTAAGTATACAGAGATGAGAAACTGAGAAATGAAAAAAGACAAAAAGGAAAAAAGAGAGAAAAGAAAACAAAAGCAAAAAAAAAAAAGAAAAAAAACAAATGCCCCCAGGGATCTCAGTGCGCAGCTGTGCAGACTGGGGAAGTAGCTCCCACGCCGCACAGTACAGCCTGGCGAGAAAGGGCTCTTAAGCCAAGAAAAGAAAAAGAAACAAACTAAACAGAACAGAACAAATCAAAACAAACTAACAAAAAGCCCCAGAGATCCCACCAATGTGGCGGCACGTGCTGGGAAGCCATTCCACAGTCGAGCGACATTTCACAGCCTTTCAAGAAGAGGCAAAGATGGCACACAGAGCCAGGTGTTTGAGAGAAAGGAGGGGGTGGTGGTGAGAAGTATGGAGGAAACAAAACGAAGAGGAACAAAACAACACCAGCAACAAACAAATGGCACACAGGGAGCCGGCCACTGTGGGTGGGTGGAATCTAAGTGGCACAGGGCTGAAGCTACTGCCTCCCAACCAAGAGACTCTGGCTGCAGGAAGCAGAGGAGGCTGAGTGGGGGTGAAGACGTGTTGGGGGGTGGGATAGTGTTAACCACTGGTTACTGGTTGCTCTGTCTCCTGCTGGGAGCTCCGTGAAGCTGCTTTCCCGTACTCCCTGTTTTCCCATCTCCAACAGGAGTCCAGGATGGCGAATCTGTGCTGCTTTAGCTGATAAGAGACCTCTGCACCTATCCTTCCTTGCTCTCTTTTCTCTGTCAGTTTCTTATTCCATTCGGTGCTTGGCTGAGTTCTTTATCTCTTCATTTGATGCTTAGGGTTCCAGGATTGATGTTTGTGTGTTTGACTTAGTTTTTCGGGTCTTTGCTGTGGAGCGATGGCATGGTGCTTCTGTCTATAGCGCCATGTTTGGCGATTCTCAACATATTAATTTTTAAGCTCAGTTCTGCATACTTGGATTGAATGGTACCCGCTAGCTTGGAGCTGAGTTGCTCACTGTCACGTGATGAAGAATCAACCTTAGACTGAGCTCAGATTGAGCTCAGGGTGGTTCAATCTGACTCCTATGGGTGGAAAAGAAATTTGGAATCCTCTCCATCAGAGTATCTTTTACTACTAGGGAATGATTTAGTAGAGAATTAATCTTTAAAATTAATAACAATCGTGTGTAATATTTATATGATTTATATTAATGTCTAAACTTTTTTGTTTTATTTTTGATCATTGGGGTCCTTGCATCCTTAGTGATTCACAAAAGTAGTAATGAGTATTCTTGAAAAAACAAAGTCATTATTTCTAAATGCCTTAAAGAAATAACGTGTATATTATTTATTTAACTATTCAATAATTCTGTTTAGGCTGCTAGGAATAATATATCTATTTATTTATATCACAACAACACTGAATAGACGAATAAAAATGTCAACTGTCTTCAATGTTTCAGCAGTGGTCATTTCTTAACCTTTTAGGATTTCTTACAATTTATATGTCTTCAATTAATCTTTAAAACAGGAAAATAAGTTAATTGTTTTTTGATTTGATAGGAAAAACTTTTTTTTGCATCACAGAGTTAGCACAGAAAAATAATAAAGAGATCCCTGGTTTCCAGAATTTAGCATAGCCCCTGGTACATGTAAGTGCTCAATTAATATTTGCTAAATGAATTAGAACCACTGCCGTAAACCATTTTCCTTGGTTGAAATCCTTGCCAGTTTTACTCCTTGACTTGTTTCTGAGAAACCCATTGATCATTTCTGATTTTTTTTTTTGCTATAATTTAGAATGGAAGGATTTTTTTTCTGGCACAAATCTTATTTCATAATTATAAAACCAAAACCAGTTGCAGTCAAATTGATTCTGACTCATGGTGACAGGCGTACAACTGTGAGTTTTCAATGGCTGACTTTTTGGAAGTAGATCTCCAGGCCATTTTTCTGAGGTGTCACTGGGTAAACTCAAACCTCTAACCTTTCAGTTAGCTTCCAGAAAGTTAACCATCTAGGGACTCCACTTGCCCAAAAATATAAGCGCTAATGTGAGAATTAATAGTAACTACTTCTAAACCTGCTGCCATTGAGTTGATTCTGACTCTTAGCAACCCTATAAGACAAAGTAGAACTGCCCCATAGGGTTTCCAAGGCTTTAATCTTTAGGGAAGCAGACTGCCCAGCGTCTTTCTCCCTTGGAGTGGCTGGTGGGTTCCAACTGCCGACCTTTCAATTTGCAGCTGAGTGCTTTAACCACTGTGCTACCAGCGCTCTTATTGTTATCCCTTTTCCCTCTTTCGTTACAGTATTCAGATTTTCCTTTGAAGAGCCACCGCTTCCCCCTGTGTAGGACTGAACTGACTCCAGTCCCAGGGGTGAACTCTGAATTGTTGTAAGCCAACCAATCATAATATACCTTTTCTCTTACTATAGGCTTCTGTATATGCAGGCCTAAATTGATCCAATCCCCAGCCAGTGGGATTGATTCAAGGAAGGTTCAATCAGTGAGCAGATTGAGATATATTAATGGGAATACATGAAGCCCACCGTGCTAGGAGACTCATTTGAGAACCACCCGGAAAGCCTGAGGATGACATATAGAGAAGAACAAAACCAAGAAAATTGCAGAAAAAGAGTCAGTTCCCTGGCTGTGCTGCCTCTGGCCTATTGCCATCTAGTGAATTCCGAGTCATAGCAACCTATAGGACAGAGTAGAGCTGCCCCATACGGTTTCCAAGGCTGTAATCTTCAGGGAAGGAAACCACTACATCTTTCTTCCATGGAGTGGCTGGTGGCTTCCAACTGCCAACCTTTTGGTTTGTAGCCAAGCGCTTGACCACTGCGCAACCATGAAGCCTGTCTTAACACTGAACTTGACAGTTATGAGTCATTAAGTCCCTTTTGTTTTTTAAACTAGTTTGTGTTTGTTTGCCTGTTCTTTGTAAGGGCAAATAAATCTTAACTGATACATAGCCTTATCCTAATATTATTTTACGTGTGAATAAAGAAATACTAGATTCTCCACAAAATATTTTTATTAAGTTTCTGCTTTTAGAAGGAGGCACCACTAATTCTAAAAGCACAAACTATCTCCTCTTTGTCTAGGAGATATGTGTTTTAGATAACAATGCAACTAGAAGAACAGGTACACGTATATGAGAAACTCATTAATATTATCTTTTTTTTTTAATGTTCACAGGTATCCAAGACGTTATAGGCTTTTGCTGGCACAGTCAATTCATCCATCTTTACACACACTTAATATTTATCATTGTACACTTTCTAATTGTTGATTAGAAAAAAGCCCTATTACAACAGAGGTTAGGATAAACAATCATGTTAACAAAAAATCCACGTAGGTAACCTCTGCATATTTGGTGCTGTTCATGCTAATAAGTCTTTTGCTTTATATTCTGCCTTGGTTTCCATCATTGTTTATTTCATAATCTCCTCAAGTCAGACTTTTCATGAAGAGTCATCCGAAACTGAGAATAACATTTGGAATTCCACTTCTCATGACCTGGTTGTATCACAAGAGGGATCAAAGAGGTTTTGTTCTGTTCCTATAATCAGCTATTTCTTTGACAGGGCAGATTCATAAGAGTTTGAATTATGCTTAGAAATGCGTACAAGGCAAGCAGCTACATGGCATTTTAATTACCTCTCTCCGCCCTAATGAAAAACACCACCAGGCACAAACAGATGTCTAAGGTCAAATTCAGCTTGGTGCTCCTAAAGTAGCAAATAATTTGACCGTCTCCTTTCTTTACAGGCTTTTTCTTTTTTCTTTCTGTTTTCAGTCTGCTTGCTCTACTAGCACTTCCTTTTATTTCTTAAGGATCCACCTTTGCTAATGTTGTTAAGACAATTTATACTTGATGCAATCTTGTCCCTGCTAGATTCTATGTGACATAATATTAATAGTCACAAAGGGAACATACGGTTGCCTTTGGAATGCACCAATTATAGTAGCACCTTGCTTAGTCTGAATTGTAATAATTAAAATCCTCAATTAACTGGAATTAATAATTCATCATATATGATCCATATGGTGACTCCACAAAATAATGAGTTTGCAAATGAGTATTAAGAAATTTTTTTCCTGCCCTTTGTTATCAGGAGACAAAAACAAGGAAACAGACTCACTTAAGCGATGTAATAAAACACTAAAAAAAAAAAAAAAAAAAATCCAAATGTTAACATACAGGGTATATTCTGGGGTCAGTATACAATTAACCTAAGTGTTCATATTTTCAACATATGTGTCTGTAATTTTGTTTGTTACAATCATCATTGAGGTTTAGATTAATTACCAGTAATTTGAGATTCTCCATTTTTCAATTGATCTTCCATAATATTCAAAATACTATGCTAAATGACAAGGCAATAAAAAAATGAATTTCCCACTTACCATTGCTGCGTATCAAATCACCCCAAAACTTGGAGGCTTAAAATAATGGCAGTCATTTTATTATGACCAGTATGCTGTGAGACAGGATTCTAGGAAGAGCCCAGCTGGGTGGTTCTGGCTTGGGGTATCTCATATGGTTGCATTCAGACAGTGGTGGGAGCTGGAACAACAGGGGACTGGAGCAACTGAGGACTCTATCTTCATTCATGTAACCTCAGGGCCTCTCTGTGTGGTTTCTCTGAATGGGCTAGTTTGAGCTTCTCACTGCATGGTGGCTTCGAGGCAGTTAAACTACTTACATGGCAGTTCAGAACAAGTGTTCCAGCTAACAAGGCAGAAGCTATATCAACTTTTATGATCTAGCCTTGAAACTCCCGGAGTGTCATTGCTGCTGTATTCTATTGGTTAAGTGACCAATCACCTCCGGATTCAGGGGAGGGGAATTAGACTCCATGTTTCGTTGTTGTTGTTGTTGTGTGCTGTTCAGTTGATTTCAGTGGAGCGGCTGGTGGGCTTGAACTGCCGAGCTTTTGGTTAGCAGCCAAGCTCCTAATCATTGCACCATCAGGGTTCTTTATATTTCATTGAGGGACTGGTTAAGTTCTAGAAGAGCACATGGAACTGGAGATATTGTGGTCATCTTTGGAAAATACAGTTTGCTCTGATGAATGAGACACTCCTTTTCCAAAGAAGTTTACAATCTCTTAGATAAAACCATGATTCTCAAATGGTGTGTTGAGGTACCCCAGGGCATTGTAGCAAACTTACAGGTTAGCTGCAGACACCATGTGAATTACTACTATCAGATTGTTTGGACCTAATTACTTAATAAACAGAACTATTAAGTATTTCTTTTGTTCTAGGTATGCCATGAAAAAGTTACAGAGAACTGAAGTTTCCGTGAACAGGGAAAGTTTAGGGACACCTGGTATAAAACCAAGACATGGAAATCCAGCTACAGTCCTAGCAGACCCAATACTAACATTTGTGGCACCCAGGGCAAGAATATAAATAGAACCCCTTTCTCTTCTCACTGCAGCTCCTACCTTTGTGGGATCGCATGCATATGTGTGTGGGTATTTCAGCTTCTGTGTCCAAGCTCTGTACTTTCTCTTCCCCCCTTCCTCTCCCCAAGAGCTGCTTCTTGGCCCTAGGAATGAGCACAGCAAAGGCAAATCAGCCCTCTGCAGGAAAGATCAGGGAAAAAGGTCCATGTGGAAATAGGTTCCGTGTGGATTTGAGCAAGGAATTCTGGTGTCTCAGGTACCTAGCATGTGAACAGAGCTCTGAGTGAGTGTGTCCCCTGGGCCTCACAGAACTTCAGACCATTTGGAGGGGCCTGAGCAAGGCCTGGTCTACGAGTGGTACTGAGACCCAGCACAGCACCTACTGTACAACTGGTCCTCAATATGTATTTATTGAATAAATTAATTCAGGGCAGATTCTGATATGTATGATGACAGAGGTAAATACTGGCTGCTGTGAAAATGGAAAAAGAGACCGTTAATTCTGACTGGGTATCTTGGGAAAACTTTTGTGCGTGTTGTGTTAAAGGATGAGGGAGCGAAGTAGGGGAAAGTGGGGTGGATGGAAAGTTAGTCAACTGCAGGGATTAATGAAGCTTCTTGAGGCAGGGATCAAAAGGGAAAATAAAATTTGCTCACCATCAGGAGTGAATCCAGGTTTACGGGCTTTCTGTAGCTTATACAATTTGGGGGGTACTCTTTCAGAAAAGGAATACAAAATTAGGTACAAAAAATTGCACAGGAGTGAAATTCTTAGAGCAGAAATAATGAGAATGTTGACACTATGTGAAGAATGTAAGCAATGTCACTGCTCATTATGTCTAGAAACTGTTCAGTGGGAATGGGTTTTGCTGTGTGTATTTTCATCGAAAATAAAATAAAATATTACTTAAAAATCACACAAATTACAAATTTATAAAAGCTCACAAAGCCAAAAAAAATCACAAAATCTAGAAAAATAGCAATTTCTAAACTAACTGTCTACTACACCTCTATACTACCTTTTTTCTATACTGTTTCTGGTGTATAGTCGTTGATTGCTTCTTTACTAAAAAGTCAATTTTATATTCTATAGAAACAATAGAAAGATAATTCATTGTAGCATGGCTGATTTCATATATATACACATATATTTAATTTTATTGTGGTAAAATATATATAACAAAACATTTTCCATTTTAACCATTTTTAAGCGTACCATTCAGTGACATTAATTATATTCACCATCTTTTATAACCATTACCACTATCCATGTTTAGTGTGATTAATGTTTTTATCACCCGGAACAGAGACTCAGAAAAACCAAAAAAGCCAAATCCGTTGCCGTCAAGTTGATTCCGACTCAAAGTGACCCTATAGGACAGAGTAGAACCTTCTCATAGGGTCTCCAAGGAGCAGCTGGTGGATTTGAACTAGCAACCTTTGGTTAGCAGCCAACAACTTACCCACTGTGCCACCAGGGCTCCACAAACAGGAACTCAGTACCTCTTAAATAATAATTCCCCATTTTCCCCTCCTATCTACCTCTGGTAACCACTAATTAACTTTGGTCTCTATACATTTCCCTATTCTAGACATTTCATGTAAGTGGGATCATAATTTGTCCTTTTGTGTTTGACTTATTTTGCTCAGCATATGGTTTTAAAAATTCATCCATGTCATAGCATGTATCAGAATTTCATTTCTCTTTATAGGTGAATAAGATTCTATTGATAGATATACCACATTTTGTTTATCCATTCATCTGTTGATGGATACTTGGGTTGTTTCCATCTTTCGGCTTTTGTGAATAATGCTGTCATGAATATTGGTGTACAAATAACTGTTTGCACCCCTACTTTCAGTTCTTTTGGGTGTATACTGATAAGTGGAATTGCTGGGTTTTATGGTAATTCTATGTTTAGCTTTTTGAGGAACCACCAAACCGTTTTCCACAGTGGCTGCACCATTTTACATTCCCACCAGCAATGAATGAGAATATCAATTTCTCCATATCTTTTCCAACACTTGTTATTTTTCCATTTTTATGATAAATTGAATATATTTTCACTGGTAGTTTAAAAAAATTTAGTCCCATCATCATTAGTAATATCATTTTTATGACTATTGCCAAGTTTGGAAAACCTATTATGTTGTTTGAACTATTACAGACCTGTTCTCAGTTTCTAGTATAATCATGGGTTTTGCTCCCCTCAAATCTAGCAATTCTAATAAATTCTATTTCACAGAGTTACCATAAAATATGAAAAATATGGAGCTTTTATAATTGTATACACTGCATTGTCAAATATATTCCTGACAGGAGAAGACATCTGTTTTGATTAGATGTTGATGAAAACCAAATCATCTGCTAAAATTTTAAACACTTGATTGGAAGAATTTTCTACAGATTAGCTTCTGACTTCGTGTATTTCAAACTCGTCTTTTCTCCACTACCATGTGCTATCATAGCTGAGCTTTGTAAGAGTCAACCACTGGTCCTGCACCTTTGTGGCAGGAAACCAGAAGAGATGGTGTAGTCAGCCATAAGGGGGTTCCTGGACTCCACAGTTTCTTAGACTGCAATCTTTACAGGAGCAGATCACTGAATCTTTTCTCCGTTTAGCTGCTGGGTGGTTTTTGAACCATCAGCTTTTCATTTAGCAGTCAAGCGCTTAACCATCGCACCACCAAGGCTCCTTGCATCACATAAATATATATGATAGTTAAGATTGTGTGTCAACTTGGCTAGGCCATGATTCTCAGTAGTTTGGCAGTTATGATGTAGTTTGGCAGCTATGTATTTATGTAATCATCTACGTAATGACATCTGATGTAATGTAATCACTTCCATGAGGAGGTCTGCTATGAGCAGCCAATCAGTTGAAAGGGAATTTCCTTGGGGATGTGGCGCGCATCCAATATATTTGGACTTTCTGGCACAGCTCACTGGCTTTTGCTCACTCTGGATACCACAGCTGGCCCCTGTTCATCTGACCTTTGGTTCTTGGGACTTGAGCTAGCAGCTTTCCTGCCAACCTTGGGTTTCATCAGCCTCCACAGCCTGTAAGTCAGTGGCCTGCCAGCTTACCTGCTGATTTGGGGATTCATTGGCCTCTGCAGCCTGTGAGCCAGAGGTCTGCCGTCTGACTTGCCGATCTTGGGTTTGTCAGCCCCTGCAGCTGCATGAGTCAGGAGAAGCCTCCAGCCTAACCCACAGACTTGGGACTTCCCAGCCTCTACAACCACGTGAGCCATTTCCTTGATATAAATCTCTCTCTCTCCCTATGTGTATATATATATATATAACTAATTTTGCTTCTCTAGAGAACCCAATCTTAAGACAATATATAATCCTAAATCGAAACTTTAATGTATCCTCAACTCAATCAATTGCCCCTTATTCAGATCTTCAGATGGTGCAGGGTCAGCCAGTGTCACCCAGCATGAGCGGAAGTTGAAGTGGAAAGAGACAGTGGCCTTGACCAATTGCAGCTAAAAAAATCTTATTTTTGCAAATTTTGCAAAATTCTATACCCATGGAAACCCATTGTTGGGGCTTTCCCAGGGCTTTGGAAAGGGCCCCTGCAAACCAGGCCCTTGAAGCTTAAACTTCACTAACTTGAATCCACCTCTGCTCACCATTCTTTATTCAGTAAGGGAGAGAAGTAGCACAAACTGAAAAAATGTGTTCTATTATTAAAGAAAAAAATGTACATTTCTTGCACATCTGAATTTGGAAATTGAGATTCATACTACTATAATGTTAATAAAAGAGTGAGTATGTACACTTGACAATGGATCTTAAACACTCTCCTATATTAGCACATGTAAGTCTAGCTCCTTTTTAAAGGGCTTCATAAACAAAAAAAAAAGCCAAACCTGTTGCCCTTGAGTCAATTCCAGCTCATAGCCACCCATAGGACAGAGAAGAACTGCCCCATCGGATTTCCAAGGCTGTAATCTTTATAGAAGCAGATCACCACATCTTTCCAGATTGCCATATCTTTCTCCCGTGGAGTGGCTAGTGGGTTCAAACTGCTGACCTTTCATTGGCAGCTGAGCACTTAACTACTGTGCCACCAGGATTCCTCTATTGCTTCATAGGATGACACAATATAACATTTATATAATTATTCTGTGGGTGGATGTTTACTTTGTATCTAATTTTTTAATCGTGAATATTGCAGCAAAAATATCCTTTTACATAAATCAACTATTATTATTAGCGTAGTCTCTTAGAGCTTTTTGTGTACTAGACTCTCGGTATTAAGAGATACAGATTCCAGCTGCTAGCAAAAAACAACACATAATCACATACATACGTACCCCAATACAAAAGAGCATATGCTAAAATTCATACCGTTTTCAATTTTTAGCACTAATATATTTTTGTCAAATGAAATGTTATGTGGCAAATCTATACTAAAACAAATAATGTGGAGGCACTCGGGGTGGGTGGAGGTGGAGGGTTGATCTGCTGCTCTGGTCAACACTCTCTCCCCATCTCAGTGCCCCACCTTCTCCTGCCACTGCCTCTGAGTCAGTGCCAAGGAAGGCCTAGGGCTAGATACTGTACCCCTCCCCGTGGTCACTTGTCAGGAATGCCACAGAAGATTTTAAAGATCTCCGTCTGACAAAGGCAGTTAGCTTAGGTTACCTTAATGGCTTTTTTGACTTTTGATTCTGTGATTTAATCTGAACTGTTTTGAGGCTAATTGTGTTCTCCTTTGTCTTTCCATAAAACCAAAAAAACCCAAACTAGTTGCCATGGAGTTGATTCCAACTCAGTGACCATATAGGACAGAGTAGAACTGCCCCATAGGGTTTCCAAGGCTGCAAATCTTTACAGAAGCAGACTGCCACATCTTTCTGCCGCAGAGTAGAAGGTGGGTTTGAACTGCCAATCCTTTAGTTAGCAACAGAGAGCTTTAACCAGTATACCACCAGTATCCTTCCATAAGACACAGTAAATAATTCAATGATAGCACTTACCACATTGCTCTTTCCTAAAAATACTGTTGCAGAGGAGAACTTTTCCTTATTTAGCTTTTAAATCTATAAAACTTACCTACAAAACTTGGCAAGTACTAGTTTTTCCATAAAGGCCTTCTGAATAAATGAATGAATCACATACGTTGCACAACAATTTAAGTATAGGGCACACAAGCTCATGGTCAATTTATAGATATTTTTTAAAGGTACAAGACCCTTTTTTGTCTCCCCACCCTTCTTTGGACATTATATAGGTCTCCAAGTGTTCCTGGTTTAGAATGCTCAGTTTGCTTTACATAGACTTATAGAAAAGGGTTGGAATTGGCCCAAATGTTCCATATTATCTTCTTGCAGCCACCTTTGGAAGATGACATAATGGAAGCAGCATATGTACTTATAACTGCTACTGTATGTGAAGATGGATTTAGTAAATGTTAAACAAAAATGGATATATGTCTGCTTTTTACATCTGAGCATTAGGAGAACCAACAAGCTGTCCACTCCATCCACACTCTCAGTTTTGTTACCGGAAAGAGTGTGCAAAAGAGCCCACAGAATGGAACATTAAATGGAGTAGAGAGCACGTGGAGGGAGGTGGGGAGAGGGAGCACTCGCCCTGGGATGCAAGTCCAAGGGGGCGCCAGACAAGGTGTGCAATGACATTCTGAGGTGCCACAAATATGAAAGGTGCCTGACTGAGGCAGCTGGACAAGAGGGGTGAGGGCGTTTTGCTGACGTGTTGCAGCTATCAATGAACATTTATCTTGAAATTGGGATGGGGGTGCTACCATGCTGGTTACCCTCCCTACACCTCTGATCAATGCTGAATAAGTAGTAGAGGATCAGCCACATGAGGACAATACAGGTATTTTTCTTTAAAATTTTTATTTTGATGTAATTTGTGACTTACAGAAAAGTTGCAAAAAGGATTCAAAGGATTCCCAAATTCCCTTCACCCAGATTCTCCAAAAGAAAAAATTAAAAGTTGCAGACATGGTGCCACTTACCCTAAATATTTCAAGTATATACGTATATAATATATATTTTATATATATATATATATACACCTTAAAATCAAGGGCGTTCTTTTACATATCAAAGTATGATTATCAAAATCAGGAAATTAATATCTGATATACTGGTAACTTTTTCCCATTGTCTCAAACAAACAAACACAACAGCAACAAAAAAACTGCCAGATCACACATTGCTTCCAGGTTAGTCTACTTTAACCTGACATTGCGTTCAGTTTAGTTTACTTTAACCTGGAACAGTTCCTCAATTTTTCTTTGAATTTCATGACATTGACAGTTTTCAACAGTACAGGCTGGTTATATTGTAAAATGCGCTTCAGTTTGGGTTTGTCTGATGTTTCCTCAGGATTAGATTCAGGTATGCATTTCTGGCCAGAATTCCACAGGAGTGCTGCTGTGCCTTTCTGAGTGCATCATATCAGGTGGCACATGATGTCAACTTGTACCATTACTGATGATGTTCGAACATTCAGTCAAGGTGGTGTCTGCTAGGTTTCTCCACTGACAAGTTACTATGTTTTAATTGCAATTAATAAATAGCTTGTGGGGAGACACTCTGAGACTATGGAGATAACCTGTTACTCATCAAATATTCACAAACTAGTTTAGCACCCATTGATGATTCTTGCCTGAATCAATTATTACAATAATGGTTGCTAAATGGTGACTTTCCATCATTCCTTCTATATTTATTAATTGGTTTTGTTGTATAAGAAAGAGCTTTCCTATTATGTTTTTAGTTATCTAGTGCTGCTATAACAGAAATACAAAAAGTGGATGGCTTTAATAAACAGAAATGTATTTTATCACTGTTTAGGAGGCTAGAAGTCCAAATTCAGAGTGCTGGCACTAGGGGAAGGCATTCTCTCTCTGTAGGCTCTGGAGGAAGTTCTTTGTCACTTTATCTTCTGCTTGTTGGTTCTGTGGAGATCTCCGTGTGTCTCGGTATCTTACCCCATCTCTCCTCTGCTGGTTTGTTTAATGTCTTTTATATCTCAAAAGGGATTGACTCAGGATATACCCTACACTAATCCTGCCTCATTATCATAACAAAGACAACTCATTCCCAAATGGGATTATAATTACAGGCATAGAGGTTAGGATTACAACACATATTTTTGGGGAAGACATAATCAATCTATAACATTATGTATATATCTCACTATGGACTCAGGTATTGTTATTTTATTCAATGGTTTATAATCAGTTACTATCCTTATTTTGATGCTAAAATTTTTCCTGCATTTGATCAGTGGGAATTCATTCAAGCTGGCTGCTTTATCCTTTTGATATGTCCCTAAACCATTATTCATTAATAAGAATCAGTACAAATCTGGTTCCTATGAGGCAGAGGTTAAACATGTCCCAGATTTCCAGCTTCTCCAAGCTGCTGTACCACTCTGACATTTGACCATTCTCCCTACCCTCAGCTCTTTTCTTCGCTCTCTGTTGGGTATAATAATTCACTGCAACGTCTCACAGAACTCACAAACTGTACTTACAGTTATATGGTTTATTATGGAAATAATAGGCTACAACTCGGGATCAGGCTCAACTTGGAAGTAACAGTGTTATGGTTAAGATTGTGTGTCAGCTTGGCTGGGCCATGATTCTCAGTGTTTTGGCAGTTGTATAATCTGTGATCACTTCCCTATTGGGATTTGATGTCTGATCTCCCTCATGATGGGATCTGCTGTGGTACCGGCCAGGCTGGGGCCTGTGGTGGCTCACCACCCCCTCAGCCTTCATCCTTCCGCCCTCCGTGGCCTGGCTCTTCCTGCTTGCCTTGCCAGGGCTTTGCTTGTTCCGAATCCTGCAGCTGGCTCCTGTTCTTATGACCTCCAGTTCTTGGGACTTGAGCTGGCAGCTTGCCTGTGGTCTTGCCTGCGGATCTTGAGCTTCGTCAGTCTTCACAGCCTGTAAGCAACAGCCCTGCTCTCTGGCCTGCCGATCTTGGGTTCGCCAGCCCCTGTGGCTACGTGAGTCAGGAGAAGCCCTTTTCCTGCCCTCATGGAATTGGGACGTTACAGCCTCTAAAAACCTTGTGAGCCATTTCCTTGATATAAATCTCTCTCTATATATATATTTATACACTTTACTGGTTTTCCTTCTCTAGAGAACCCAACCTAAGATAGCTCTCAGTGTGTCAGCACTCTCCCTGTTTCCACCCTGGGATTCCATTACCTTTTGTCTGATTTTCCTACCTCTTGTCTTGCTTCTCTAGAGAACTCAGCCTGAGACAACCAGGCTACAACTCAGGATAAGTGTCAGGAAGCACACAGGTAAGGTTTAATGTCTGTAAGTCTCCCCCAAAGTGAAGAGCACATCCAGCTCTCTCTTGGCCTAGCATGCCCACACCAACTCTCAGCTGTGCCACACCCCTTCAGGACAGGCCTCCTCTCAGCTGTGCATGCCCTCTCTCAGCACTACATGCAGCTGGGCTCTCTCTCTCTCTGGCCTCTAGCCCTCTTCAGTGTTATAACACTACATTACAGCGCTTTTAACTCCATTGGCAAGCCTTCTGATCGAAGGGGCTCAGCTCTCTCTCTGCTTCCTCTCTCTTCTCTTTTCTCCTGGGCTCCTTGCCTCTGACCACCTTTGTAGGGTTGACTCCTTATATAGGCAAGTGGTTCAATCCTATTGGGCAGATTTTCAAGCCACTATTTGCATCATAACTGACCAATTCCTTTGCTGGACTAAACTGATCAGTCCTCTCTCTGGGTCGAAAGTGGCTCCACTATTTGCATAATAACTGACATTTTCTGCTGGCAGGGACTCACTTCTTCCCTTGGCATAAGTAACAAGCTTCTCTAAAGAACCAGGGCAACTGTAACAAGGCAACTGTAACAACTCCTCAAGGGAAAAATCTCCCAAGCTGGTTTTTTTTTCCCCCATAGAACCAAGGCAAAAGCCACATAAAAGAACTAATTTCACCACAGTCCCCATCATTCTTTGAGCACTTCCTTACTTTTTGGCACAACAAGCTTTTCTGGACTCAATTTATACTTTCCCTGCCATGAATCTGTTTTGTTTTGTTTTTAAGCGGAAAATGGGTATCATTGCTTTTAGGTTCTCTCAGCAGAAAGAGCTAGGAAATAGAATTAAGTATGTATTTTTTAAATCAAAAACCTTGAGTTCATACTAATACCTTCAATTTCTATTCGAAGCCTGGCCTTCCTCCTTTCCATCTTGTAACTCTCTTCTCTGGCAATAAGAAACGTGGCTTTCACAATATATCTACTATTTGATTAGTCCTAGAATACATGGAAAGAAGTTGCAAAATTACTAACCCATATGCCTGTGGTGGGGGGTGGGGACCTACAGACTGAGCTTCAGTAATTGCTTATATTTCTTTTTGTCTTTAGTTTGAACGTATGTAGTCCAAATATTCCACTTAGAAATTATTTGAGTCATTTTAGAGTCCTCCCCCTCATCCTGTTCTGAAAGTCAGGATTATATAAAAGATGTGACACTTTCCACCATTTCTTAAAAATCTTTTCAACAATGCTATTAGTTGCTGTTTTATCCTGCCTGTTTTTCTTTATGCAAAATAGGTAGATACATGTATATTTTCTAAATTCTCTTTTTTTTACACAAAAACTAGCATACTGTAAATATGCTTTGCTTTTTTTAACAATATATCCTGTAAATAACTCTATATTGGTTCATACAAGTCTTACTTTTTTGTCATGAAAATTTCTTATTTTTTAAAAATTTTTTCTCGTACAAAAATTTAAACATACATTGTTATGTGACCCTAATTGCTCTCCCCATACTGTGAAAGCACACTCCTCCTTTCCACCCCCGACTCCCCATGTCCGTTCAGCCAGCTCCTAACCTGCTCCGCCTTCCCATCTCACCTCCGGACAGAAGCTGCCCATTTAGTCTCTTGTATCTTCTTGAGCTAAGAGGCACAGTCCTCACGAGTATCACTTTGTGTCCCACAGTCCAGTCTGATTCCTGTCTGAAGAGTTGGCCTCGGAAATTGTTTTAGTTCTGGGCTGATAGAGAATCCAGGGGCCGTGCTTTCTGGGGTTCGTCCAGTCTCAGTCAGACCATTAAGTCTGGTCTTCTTACTAGAAATTGAGTTCTGCACCCCACCTTTCTCCTGCTCCATCCAGGACTCTCTGCTGTGTTCCCTGTCAGGTCATTGGTGGAGCCAGGCACCATCTAGTTCTTCTGGTCTCAGGCTGATGCAGTCTCTAGTTTATGTGGCCTTTTCTGTTTCTTGGGCTACTACTTTCCTTATGTCTTTGGTATTCTTCATTCTCCTTTACTCCAGGTGGTTGGGACCAATTGATGCATCTTAGATGGCCGAATGCAAGCTTTACAGACACCTAACGCTACTCACCAAAGTAGGATGCAGAACATTTTCTTTGTTATGCCAATTGACCAAGATGTCCCCTGAAAGCATGGTCCCCAGACCCCTATCCCTGCTACCCTGTCCCTCAAAGTGTTTGATTGTGTTCAGGAAACTTCTTAGCTTTGGTTTAGTCCAGTTGTGCTGACTTCCCCTGTAGTGTGTGCTGTCCTTCCCTTCACCTAAGATAATTCTTATCTACTATCTAGTTAGTAAATAACCCTCCCTCCCCACCCTTGTAACAATCAATGAATGTTGTCTTCTGTGTTTAAACCTTTTCTTGAGTTCTTATAAGAGTGTTCTTATACAATATTTGTCCTTCTGTGACTAACTAAATTCACTCAGCATAATGACCTCCAGCTTCCTCCATTTTGTGTTTCATGGCTTCCTCATTGTTCATTATTGTTGCATAGTATTCCATTGTGTGAATATACCATAATTTGTTTATCCATTCTTCCATTGATGGGCACCTACGTTGTTTCCATCTTTTTGCTATTGTGAACAGTGCTGCAGTGAACATGGGTGTGCATGTATCTATTCGTGTGATGGCTCTTATTTGTCTAGGATATATTCTGAGGAGCGGGATAGCTGGATCCTATGATACTTCTATTTCTAGCTGTTTAAGGAAGTGCCAAATCGATTTCCAAAGTGGTTGTACCATTTTACATTCCCACCAACAGTGTGTAAGTGTTTTGTAGTTTTGATCTGCATTTCTCTAATGGCTAATGATCATGAGCATTTCTTCATGTGTCTGATAGCCACCTGAATCTCTTCTTTGGCAAAGTGCCTGTTCATATCCTTTGCCCATTTTTTACTTGGGTGATTTCTCTTTTTGTTGTTGAAGTTTTACAGTATCTTGTAGATTTTAGAGATTAGACGCTGATCAGATTTCTCATAGCCATAGGTTGTCTTTTTACTCTTTTGGTGAAGTCTTTTGATGAGCATAAGTGTTTGATTTTTAGGAGCTCCCATTAATCTAGTCTCTCTTCTGGTGCTTGTGCATTGGTACTTATGGTTCGTACTGTGTTTATGCCATGTATTAGGGTACCTAGCTTAGTAGCTATTTTTTCTTCCATAATCTTTATCATTTTCAATTTTATATTTAAGTCTTCAATTCATTTTGAGTTAATTTTTGTGCATGGAGTGAGGTATGGGTCTTGCTTCAGTTTTTTGCAGGTGGATATCCAGTTATGCCAGCACCATTTGTTAAAGAGACTGTCTTTTCCCCAATTAACAGACTTTGGGGCTTTGTCAAATATCAGTTGCTCATAGGTGGATAAATTTATGTCTGGATTCTCAATTCTGTTCCATTGGTCTATGTGTCCACTGTTGTACCAGTACCAGGCTGTTTTGACTACAGTGGCAGTATAATAGGTTCTAAAATCAGGTAGTGTGAGGCCTCCCACTTTGTACTTCTTTTGAGTAATGCTTTACTTACTCAGGGCCTCTTCCCTTTCCATATGAAGTTGTTGATTTATTTCTCCATCTCATTAAAAAAAAAAATCCCGGTGGAATTTGGATCAGGATTGCATTGTATCTGTAGATCGCTTTGGGTAGAATTGACATTTTCACAATGTTGAGTCTTCCTACCCATGAGGAAGGTATGTTTTTCCACTTGTGCAGGTCTCTTGGTTTCTTTCACTAGTGTCTTGTAGTTTTCATTGTATAGATCTTTTACGTCTCTGGTTAGATTTATTCCTAAGTATTGTATCTTCTTGGGGGCTATTGTAAATGGTATTAATTTGGTGATTACTTCTTCGAGGTTCTCTTTGTTGGTGTAAAGGAATCCAACTGATTTTTGTATGTTTATCTTGTATCCCGAAACTTTGTTGAAATCTTCTATTAGTTCCAGTAGTTTTCTTGTGGACTTTTTGGGGTTTTCTGTGTATAAAATCATATCATCTGCAAATAGAGATACTTTGAGTTCTTCCCTACCAATTTGGATGCCTTTATTTCTTTTTCTAACCTAATTGCTCTGGCTAGGACTTCCAGCACAATGTTGAATAAGAGTGGTGATAAAGGGCATCCTTGTCTTGTTCCCATTCTCAAGCGGAATGCTTTCAAAGTCTGTCCATTTAGCATATGTTGGCTGTTGGCTTTGTATAAATGCCCTTAATTTTACTGAGGAATTTCCCTTCTATTCCTATTTTGTTGACAGTTTTTATCATGAATGGGTGTTGGACTTTGTCAAATGCCTTTTCTGCATCGATTGATAAGATCATGTGGTTTTTGTCTTTTGTTTTATTTATGTGATGG
>NW_004444034.1:1328684-1345380 GCF_000243295.1 Trichechus manatus latirostris
AACTTCTGTTTATCTGGAAGTTCCCTTATTTTGCTATCATATTTGAGAGACAGTTCTGCTGGGTATGTAATTCTTGGCTGGCAATTTTTTTCTTTCAAGGCTGTATATATATCATTCCATTGCCTTCTTGCCTGCATGGTTTTTGCTGAGTAGTCCAAGCTTATTCTTACTGACTCTCCTTTGTAGATAACTTTTTGTTTATCCCTAGTCGCTCTTAAAATTCTCTATCTTTGGTTTTGGCAAGTTTGATTATAATATGTCTTGGTGATTTTCTTTTGGGATCTACCTGATGTGGAGTTCAATGAGTATCTTGGATAGATATCTTGTCATCTTTCACAATATCAGGGAAGTTTTCTGGCAACAAATCTTCAACAATTCTCTCTGTATTTTCTGTTATACCTCATTCTGGTACTCCAGTTACTTGTAGGTTATTCCTCTTGATAGATTCCCACATAATTCTCAGGGTTTCTTCATTTTTTTAAATCCTTTTATCTGATTTTTCCTCAAACAAGTTGGCGTCAAGTGCTTTATGTTCAGTCTCACTAATTCAGACTTACATTGCCTCAATTCTCTCCTATGACTTTCTATTGAGTTGTCTAATTGTGAAATTTTATTGTTAATGTTCTGGATTTCTGATTGCTGTCTCTCTATGAATTCTTGCAGCCTGTTAAATTTGTTGTTATGCTCTTCTCTAATCTTTTTAATTTCCTCTATTGCATGTTCTGTGTTTTACTTAATCTCCTTCCTAATTTCTTGAAGAGTTCTGTATGTTAATCTTTTGTTTCTGCCTCTGGTAATTCTAAGAAATTTGCCTCTTCTGGAAAATTTCTAGATTTTTTATTTTGGGAGCTTGCTGAAGCAATTGTGGATTGCCTCTTTATGTGATTTGATGTTGACTGTTGTCTCTCAGCTATCAGTAAGTTATTATATATTTATTTATTTTATGTTTGCTTACTGTGTCCTAGCTTCTTGTTTTGTTTTGATATGCCCAAATAGGCTGCTCATATGAGCTAGTTTGATTATTAGCACCTTTGAAGCTCTAATGTCCTGTCACCATTTGGTTAGATCTGTTACTAGTTATGTAAGCTCAGGAGTCCACCCACTCCTCCTGTATGGATTCAGCTCAGGTGCCCAGTCCTAGACAGACATGGGTGATTGGTGTAGGCACAGGCATCTGGCTGCAGCGGGTGGACACACTCTGAGCAAGGCAGGAGGCTGATGGCCGCCCCCAAGTGTCCAGGAGGAAGGGGTGTCCCTGTTCCCTAGAGCGCATGGGTGGGTGGGCTTTGCAGCCAGACTATGAGCACCTAATGCTGTTGGCTGTAAGGACTGGGGGACACTTCTTATTGATGAGCCCCTATTGCAGGTGGCTAGGTGGCGTAGGTGGAGCCACCAGTCCTCAGGCCCCTGATGTGGGTAGGTGAAGACCCTGCTTAATGGGCAGAGCAGTGTCAAATGTCAAAAACCTGCCACTTCACAGCTGAAACAGTTGAAGTTAGAGTTCCGGTATATACTCCATTGTACTGTGGTAATGAGGGCCTCTGCTGTTGAGATGGGCTCGCACAAGTCTATGCAGGGGGAAAGGCATTCCAAGTCCATGGATTCCTTATGCCTGTGCCTAGGCAAAGGAGCTGTGCCTACCCTGCTTCCTGGCTTAGGGGAGCCGAAAGTTTATTTTGCCCCTCTTTGTTAATTTGTTCACTCTCCAAGGCGGGGAGAATGGCTCTGGGCGTGTGACAGATCCTACTTCTGGCCCAGGGGACTCAGCAATTGCTGAAGCTGGTCAGGGACCCAGTGCAGAGCAGGGAGCAGGGAGGTAAATGGGAGGGAGGTTTTTCCTTAAGGGGGGTGATTTTGATCAGCGTGGTGGGCCATATGCAAGTACTTACCTTTCACAGATGCAGGCTGCTTCTCACTGGTTCTGGGTGGCCATGTAGACTCTCTGGTGCTGGGTCTCTGCCAGTGCAGAAAACGTGCCTCCCGAGCACTGCTGCTTGCCTGCCTCACCACTCACCCACGCTGGTTCTGAACTGTCCCTCCCTCCCCCGCTACTCAGTCCGGTTCCTCAACTCTGCCTTTGATGTTCAGGTCTCCCAGATTGCCATATATAATTGAACCACTTGTTTTTTTCAGGTCCTTGTTGTAAGAAGGTCCACCGGAAGTCTGACTACTCCGCCATCTTGGTGCTGCTCTCAAATTTCTTATTTTTAGGCAGTCATATTTATCAATCTTTTATTGCAGCTGGATTTTGAGACACAGTTAGAAAGTCTTTTGCTACATTCAGGTTAAAAAACAATCCACTCCTGTTTTCTTGATTTCATTTTTATCATTTTGAGTCACCAATCTGCTTGGAATTTATTCTTGTTTATGGTGTCAGAAACAGATTTAATTTTATCTTCTTCCAAATGACTAGTCAGTTGTCCCAGCACCATTTATTTAAAAGTCTAAATTTGCTGCAGTGTTTTGAGATGCACCTTTGTCGTGTACCAACTTTCTGCATGTATTTGAGTCTATCTCTGGATTTCCTATTCTGACAATACTTCGATAATAGAACAATACTTAGTTGTCCTATAGAATAAACGGAATAAATATGCTTGCCTTAAACACTTGAAAGAGTAACCAATTCTATACTCAGAAGATTGCAGGTTTCAGAATCATGGATTCTCTGGTAGTTCCCTCATCTGTAATCCATTGTCTGCTCTTGGTTATAAATATGTCCAAAGCAGGTAGTTCCATAACAACTAAAGACACTTATGCTTGCATCTGAGTTTGGGAAGTCAGGGAAGAAAAAATGAAAATAAGAGCTGAAATCATCCAGTTTTTCCACTTAGTTGGGTGGTTGAATTAGCTGACCTTTAAGGTCTCTCCCACCCTGAATTTTATGATTCCATGAGTCATTCCTTTGACTCAAGCCAAGTAGTGATGAAATGCCTGGGGAGGTGTGGAGGTCAGAAGTGAGTTAGAGATGTGGTGAGTAGATGAGAACAATGGAAAGAGAGCAGGGATTTTAAATGACAGAGAACAGTGTAAGGAAATAATCTCCCCCACCCCTTTAAAACTTGGTACAGAGAAACTGGAGGGGAGATGTGCATTGGTGGCAAGGTGAGTTGGATGGTTAGGGAATAGCATGGAGGTGATGTTTGTGGTTGTGGTGGAGGACGGGTTCGGGGAGTTGGGCAGAGTTTTGAGGATGAATAATAGCAAAAAGCATCACCTGCCACCATTCCAATACCAAGAGCAAAGCAGGACTAGTGGGTGTGCATAAGTGAGCTGTATGAAGTCCTTAGAGTGCTTTTGCCTTCTTCCAATTTTATCAGTTTTGTATATCCTCATAAAGAAAAATTATTTTGACTTAGATACTCTGGTGTAAAACCTGTAAATTTTTCTAAATAGAAACAAATGCACTGAATTTTGAAAAAGTATCTTCGGGTTTTAAGACCATTCTTAGGGAAGAGAAGTTAAGAGAGAAGTCATAAATGTCAGGGTTATCTGTAAGAACAGATTCAAAGTATCTGGAAGCAACTTAATTTTATTTAGCTCTTCAATTGTAGAAGGTATTTTATTTCACAAATTAAGTTAACCAAAGAAAGATGGAGTTTTTGAATCATTACATATGACACTGGATATGACATTTTCATTTCATCCTTAAAGAAATACTCAAGACATTGCTATCAAGTGGAGAAATAGGTCTGGATAATTAGAATGAGAGAGGCACCGTGGGGACTTAAAGTGGGTATGTCATGTTTGCTGCTTACAGTAATAATAATGATGATGATAATAATAGTAGAAAGACTCAATGGAAAGTTTGGGCTTCTTGTTTGCAAGTACGATGGAATCTTTCTATCATGAAAGGGGTGAAAAAAATCTGACAGTAAAAATCCATGATTAAGCAGCACATGGCAGCATAAATAAGGAACTAGCATTCACCTTTAAATGACCTCTATGATTCCCTTGCCCTTTGAAGTATTTGACTAACTTGTTTCTGCTTCACTTTGCTCAACTTCTGAATGACTCAGCTGCAGAAGATAAAATAACTATCTCCTGCCCCTAGCCATCAGTGTCCTGCTATTCTGATGAGCATCAAGAACAATGTCTTTTATTAGTTTTTTTGGCTCTTTTTCTTTTTCCTGTTAGATACCTGCATTAATTCAACAAATATTTATTGAGAACCTACTCTGAGCCCAGCATTGGGCTAAATCTTTATAGCGCTTCCCACTGGACAATGTAATGAATATTTATTTTCTTATTGTCCATAGAAGTCAATAACAATTAATCTCCAAGAGAACAGGACCTTTTTTTACTATTTCATTCCAATGCCTAGAACTGTGTCTGGCAGATTATATGCACTCAATATTTTTTTAATGAATGGATGGATAGATAGATAGATGGATGAGAGGGGGTACAAGGATGAATAAGATTGAATATCTTACCCTCAAGTTTCTCACAGTGGTGGGGGCAGGCTGATAATAGACTGCAAAAACAGGTAATTATAAATCAATGATGAAGGCATATGATGGAAATACGTAGAGGAAATTATAGAAACCCACTTCCCAGGGTGGATTAGAAGTGGTTGTAAGGGGAAAATATTATTTAAATCTAACCTTATTATTAACAGTACTTGCACAATCCAATTTTATTTACTTTCTCTTGTCTTCTCCCATCTTTCTCAACTTAATATTTAACATCTAGGCATGGCTAGGCCTGCTAAATAGCAAATTTATGAAGTTAGTAATAGAAATAGCTAACAGTTATTGAGTGCTGTACTTCATGCCATTCACTAGTCTGAGTACTTTTCATATTTTAACTCATTTAATTCTCACAAGAACCTTGTGAGGTCATTGTTATTAGGTGGCAGTCAAGTTGGTTCTGACTCATAGCGACCCTATGTACTACAGAACGAAACACTGCCCGGTCCTGCGCCATGCTCACAATCGTTGTTATGCTCGAGCCCATTGTTGCAGTCACTGTGTCAATCCATCTCGTTGAGGGTGTTGCTCTTTTTTGATGATCCTGTATGTTCCCAAGCATGATGTCCTTCTCCAGGGACTGATCCCTCCTGACAACATGTCCAAAGTATGTAAGACATAGTCTCACCATTCTTGCTTCTAAGGAGCATTCTGGTTGTACTTCTTTCAAGACAGATTTGTTTGTTCGTTCAACAACAACAATTCTCACAAGAACCTTCTGAAGTAGTTACAGTTATTATTCCTATTTTACAGATGAAGAAATTGAGGCACAGAGGGGTTAAGTAACTTGTTCAAGGACACATGGCTAGCAAGTGTTAGAGCCAGGATTGAATACAAGTGCTTTGTTCTCGGTGTTCTTTGATCAGTGTTCTCATGCTTTCTCTCCCTCTCTTCCTATCAGAATGTACTTTCAGGCCTTTCTTTACACTGAGGTATAACTGACCAATAAATTTAACATGCTAGCTACCTCAGGAGTATTTACAAGAGCAGAAGCACTAAGACAAAGGAATAAACCTCTAATTGTATAATTCCAGCTGCCAGCCAATGAGCATACTTTTTGGAAAGGAATCTTTAAAAATGCTCCTTAACTCACACCACTTTATCCATCCATTCATTTTTCAAACATTTATTGAGTACATAATGGATGTGTTGCAGGTTGTGTTCTCTGGAAGCAATTGGTGAGATGGAATTTGGAATACTAGATGTTTATTAGGAATCAACACCTGTGAAAGGAAGTGGGTAGAAGCAGAAGTGGGCAGAGGGAGAAACTGCAAAACAGGGCTCACAAGACCTTGGCCCACTTAACAGAGAGCTCTGGAGTCAGAGTTGCCCATCACAGTTGTCCTAGATCAGCTACGGGTCTTCATCATCCACTCCTACCCCATCTTGTTCAGTTACTGGATACAGGCTGCCGGGAAACGGCATGAGCCCAGGTGAGGTGATTATCTATCTGTGGCCCAGGCCAACCCTGATGGAGCAAACAGCTTGAGGCTGACTGCACTCTCAGCATCTGGGCAGCAAGTTCTTCCTTGAAGGGGAATCTGGATGGCCCATCTCTGTGTCTACCACAGGGTGCCAGACACTGGGCTAAGTTCAGGGAATGAGTGGATAAAGAAGACACAGCCCCTTCGCGCAAGGAGAAATTGTCCTATCTGACTTATCAATTGTCACTTCTGGTTACTTTTCTTTCTTAATAATTCCTGATTGCTCAAAGGTCTAGTTAAGGGACTTTCCTGTCCATGGACAAACAGCAATGGTGTACTGAATATGACACAGACAGACCTAGTTTTGCCCTTGGGGAAATCGCTTTCCTGAGTCTTAGTTTCCCTATCTGTATGATGATATCACAATATCCTTTTGAGAGAGTTGTAGAAACTAGATATGGTATTTTATACATTTCTTAGCAAAGAATTCTAGTACTTAGTAAGTGCTCAATAAGTGAAAGCTACTGTTGCTACTCTCCTCTTCCTCACTAGATTCTTGCCAACACCATGAGCCTTCTCTATGTGTTCATCATTGTGCCCTTGTGTTGTTTTGGTTTTGTCCATGACATGTTGTTTCAAATATGTCTGTATCTTCACATTCTATTTCAAAGTTCTTTAGCTCTCTATTCCTATGAGTTTACTTCTGTCTGTTTTTCCCACTCCTGCTGCCTCTATTTGTTTTTTTGTTCTAGGAAGATTTTCCTTAATGCAACAACTCCATCCCTAAACTATTTCCTTGGCTAAAATTTATGTCCAGGAAACCTGAACCCTTCAGCTCAACAAGTGTTCTCACACATCTAAATGTCCTATTCTTTCACAAAATCCTCCATGATAACTGGAGAAGAGCAGCAGATTCTCACTGACAGTCATCCCTCATGAGTCCCTCTACACTTATTATTGAGTATCCTACAACATGTTTTCTACTTGACTTATATACAGTATTCATAGGAATTTACTACTAGGGACAGAGAACTGTATATTAGTAAAGCCAGAGGTGGTCTTAGAAACTTTTGGCCTCATCTCCCTCATTTAGCAGATAAGGAAACTGATCCTAGAGAAATTAGTTAGGTTGCTCATATTCACACAGCTAGTTAAACAGATACTTCTTGTTGTTAGTTGCTGTCCAGCTGATTCTGGCTCACAGAGACCTCAGGTGTGCAGAGTGGAACTGCTCCATAGGGTTTTCAAAGCTGTGACCTTTTGGAAGCAGATTACCAGGCCTGTCTTCCGAGATGCTGCTGGGTGGGTTCAAACAGCCACATTTTAGGCTGGTAGCCGAGCACGTAACCGTTTGCACCACCCCAGAACTCCAAACAGATAGTAGAACCCTGGTAATTAAAGTTGTACAACTCTGTGCTCTCTCTCTGTTCTTTATTTATATGTGTAAATAATGCCATCTTAAGATTTATGTTGCTAGTGCATAAATAAATGAATCAATATAGTTACCTGAGAATAACTCCTTAAGAGCTTAATAAACATATGAGGGTAGATAATTATCACCCATACACAGTTTTGTTTTGTTTTGTTTTGTTTTGTTTTTTGGTAGATAAAGCAAAGCGCTTTGGGGAAGAAGAGAGTGAGGGGGATCCGCTTTCTGGTTTTCCAATTAGTTATCCTGGAATGAGAGGAGATAGGTCAGTCTTGATTTGGAAGCTGTCTTCATCTCCGTCCTGCCTTCTGCCCTCCCCCCAGCACTTCTACTAGTGACCCCACAGGCTAGGCTGTCTCTGTAAGGTGATGCTTTGAGAAGAATTGCTGCCAGTTGCCCACCTTGTGTTTCTGACCATCTTGCCATCCCAGATTTCAGATATTAGTTCCCTGGGGCCTTCCTTTGAGAAGGTGTAAGTCTCAGAAAAGACCAATCACTAGAAAAAAAATCCTGTTTTGTAAAGCAGAGGGCCAACAAAAATGAGAAATTCTTCAATGAGAAGGATTGACAAAATAGCTGCAACAATGGACTCGAACACACCAACAATCATCTAGATGGTGCAGGACTGGGCAACATTTCATTCCGTGGTACATAAGATTGCCATGAGCTGGAGTCAACTTGACAGCAACTAACAACAAGTCCCAGGGCAGATAGATATATGGGGATGGGACCTATAAGCCCAGCTAGTGCTCTCAAAACTGAGCTGCTCAGGGGAATGCACCCTCAGTCTGAAGGAACAGCCCGGGTTGGAGAAAGGGAAATAATTCCAGTTTTCTGCCCATTAGGAAGTTTTATCTGGGCTTGAATGGGCACATTTTAATAATAGGAATAATCCTTGGTTGTCTGTTCTCTCCCTAAAACAACTTACAGAACCAGTTTCTTTAGAGGGTGATGGGATTTTCCCTTTATTCAAGCTTTGGGTCATGGTGCTCTTTGCTGACAGTTTAACGTATATTCAGAAAAATTCAGTTTGGCTTGAAACCAGTCCAAACCACAGACCTCCTTTGCATTCCTGCTCTCTCTACTGTGTGCTCTGTAGGATTTACAGAGGAGGAAAAGATGATATGTAGGAAAACAGATTCTGTATTTATTAATTATAATGATAAATTTGTCTATTTGGGAAGATGATCTTTAAATCCAAAGCTGTATCCCAAAGAGCACCTAAGTGAGAAATCACAGATTATATCAGGTGGTTCTGAATGGTGCGTTTTGGGCTTACACAACTCCCTCTGCATAACTCAACAAGTTTCATACATTTCAAATTGGGTATCCTTTCAACATAGCGGTTGCTGTGGAAGTTGTTATTTTCTTTAGTTTTCAGAGTGATAGGTTCATTGTTGTATGAAGGCCAAATACTGTTTCACTTATTAATTGATGGTAATATGGTTTATGTCATTAAAAAGATTACTGGGAGTACAAATACTAGTCCTTTGAAAATTTTTATTGTAGTAAAAAAACAAAACAAAAACAAAAAACCAAACCTGTTGCTGTTGAGTTGATTCCTACTCATAGCAACACTACAGGACAGAGTAGAACTGCCACATAGGGTTTCCAAGGAGCGGCTGGTGGATTCAAACTGCTGACCTTTTGGTTAGCAGCCGAGCTCTTAACCACCATGTGACCAGGGCACCTTATTGTGGTAAATATGTGTGTGTGATATATTTATGCATTCCATTTCATTTTTGACAATTTCCAATTTTCCTGTATTCATACTTTGTACATTCCATGTTCCTATTATTACTGGATGTTTGCAGCTGTTTCTTCTCATGTTGAGTCGTGCCACATCAGCAAATGAAGGTCCCAAAAGCTTTACTCCAACCACATCATTAAGGTCAACTCTAATTTGAGGAGACAGCTCTTCCCCGGTCATCTTTTGAGTGCCTTCCAACCTGAGGGGCTCATCTTCCGGCACTATATCAGATAATGTTCTGCTGCTATTCATAAGGTTTTCACTGGCTAATTCTTTTCAGAAGTAGACCGCCAGGTCCTTCTTCCTAGTCTGTCTTAGTCTGGAAGCTCAGCTGAAATCCATGCACCATGGGCAACCCTGCTGGTATTTGAATACAGGTGGCATAGTATCCAGCATCACAGCAACACACAAGCCCCCACAGTATAACAAACTGACAGAGACGTCAGTTTGTCAGTTGTAAAAAATGAAATGGAACGCGTAAATATCAATATTCTAGGCATTAGTGAGCTGAAATGGACTGATACTGGCCATTTTGAATTGGACAATCATATGGTCTGCTGTGCCGGGAATGACAACTTGAAGAGGAATGGCATTACATTCATCTTCAAAAGGATCTTTTCAAGATCTATCCTGAAGTACAATGCTGTCAGTGATAGGATAATATCCATACGCCTACAAGGAAGATCAGTTACTACGACTATTATTCAAATTTATGCACCAACCACCAAGGCCAAAGATGAAGAAACTGAAGATTTTTACCAACTTCTACAGTCTGAAATTGATCAAACATGCAATCAGGATGCATTGATAATTACCGGTGATTGGAAAGCAAAAATTGGAAAGGAAGAAGGATTGATAGTTGGAAAATATGGGCTTAGTGATAGAAACCATGCTGGAGGTCGCATGATAGAATTTTACAAGACGAACAACTTCTTCATTGCAAATACTTTTTTACACCAACATAAATGGTGACTATACCCATGTACCCTGCCAGATGGAATATACAGGAATCAGACTGACTATATCTGTGGAAAGAGACAATGGAAAAGCTCAATATCATGAGTCAGAACAAGCCCAGGGGCTGACTGCGGAACAGACCACCAATTGCTCATACGCAAGTTCAAGCCGAAGCAGAAAAATTAGAACAAATCCATGAAAGCCAAAGTACGACCTTGAGTATATTCCACTTGAATTTAGAGACCATCTCAAGAATAGATTTGACACGTTGAACTCCAATGGCCGAAGACCAGATGAGTTGTGGAATGACATCGAGGACATCGTACGTGAAGAAAGCAAGAGGTCATTAAAAAGACAGGACAGAAAGAAAAGACCAAAATGGATGTCAGAAGAGACTCTGAAACTTGCCCTTGAACATCGAGTAGCTAAAGTGAGAGGAAGAAATGATGAAGTAAAAGAGCTGAACAGAAGATTTCAAAGGGCAGCTTGAGAAGACAAAGTAAAGTATTATAATGACATGTGCAAAGACCTGGAGTTAGAAAACTAAAAGGGAAGAACACATTCAGTATTTCTCAAGCTGAAAGAACTGAAGAAAAAATTCAAACCCTGACTTGCAATATTGAAGGATTCTATGGAGAAAATATTAAATGACACAGAAAGCATCAAAAGAAGATAGAAGGAATACACAGAGTCACTATACCAAAAAGAATCGGTTGATGTTCAACCATTTCAGGAGGTAGCATAATGATCAAGAACCAATGGTACTGAAGGAAGAGGCCAATCTGCACTGAAGACATTGGCGAACAACAAGCCTCCAGGAATTGACAATACCAAATGAGATGTTTCAACAAACAGATGCAATGCTGGAGGGGCTCACTCATTCATGCCAAGAAATTTGGAAGACAGCTACATGGCAACCGATTGGAAGAAATCCATATTTGTGCCCATTCCTAAGAAAGATGATCCAACAGAATGTGGAAATTATTGAACAATATCATTAATATCATATGCAAGTAAAATTTTGCTAAAGATCATTCAAAAGCTGTTGCAACAGTACATCGACAGGGAACAGCAAGGAATTCAACCTGGATTCAGAAGAGGATGTGGAACCAGGGATATCATTGCTAATGTCAGATGGATTCTGGCTGAAAGCAGAGAATACCAGAAAGATGTTTACCTGTGTTTTATTGACTATGCAAAGGCATTCGACTGTGTGGATCACAACAAATTATGGATAACTTTGGGAAGAATGGGAATTCCAGCACACTTAATCGTGCTCATGAGGAACCCGTACGTAGATCAAGAGGCAGTCATTCCAACAGAACAAGGGGATACTGGGTGGTTTAAAGTAAGGAAAGGAGTGTGTCAGGGTTGTATCCTTTCACCATACCTATTTAATCTGTATGCTGAGCAAATAATCTGAGAAACTGGACTATATGAAGAAGAATGGAGCATCAGGATTCGAGGAAGACTTATTAACAGCCTGCAATATGCAGATGATGCAACCTTGCTTGCTGAAAGTGAAGACTACTTGAAGCACTTACCGATGAAGATCAAAGACTACAGCCTTCAGCATGAATTGCACCTCAACATAAAGAAAACAAAAATCCTCACAACTTGAACAATAAATAACATTATGATAAATGGAGAAAAGATTGAAATTATCAAGGATTTCGTTTTACTTGGATCCACAATCAACATCTGTGGAAGCAGCAGTTGAGAAATCAAAAGATTCATTGCACCAGGCAAATCTACTGCAAAAGACCTCTTTAAAGTGTTAAAAAGCAAAGATGTCACCTTGAAAACTAAGGTGCGCCTGACCCAAGCCATGGTGTTTTCAGTCGCCTCATATCCATGCGAAAGCTAGGCAATGAGTAAGGAAGACTGAAGAAGAATTGACGCCTTTGAATTATGATGTTGGCAAAGAATACTGAATGTTACATGAACTGACAAAAGAAGGAACATATCTGCCTTGGAAGAAGTACAGCCAGAATTCTCCTTAGAAGCAAGAATGAGGAGACTTCATCTCACATACTTGGGATGTTTTATCAGGAGGAATCAGTCCCTGGAGAAGGACATCATGCTTGGTAAAGTAGAGAAAAAGAAGACCCTCAACGAGATGGATTGCCACAGTTGCTGCGACAATGGGCTCAAACATAGCAACGATTGTGAGGATGGCACAGGACCAGGCGGTGTTTCGTTCTGTTGTGCCTAGGGTCACTATGAGCCAGAACTGACTCGATGGCACCTAACGACAACAATGTATATATAACAAAACATTTGCCATTTCAACCATCTTCGTGTGTACAGTTCAGTGACATTAATTATGTTCATCATTTTGGTCAACCATCACCCTTACGTGTTCCCAAATTTTTTTCATCACCCTTAACAGAAGCTCAGTGTACCCTAAATAAATGCTACTTTTTAGTTCTCAAAAGCCATAGGTTTTCTATTTGGGATGCTAAAGCATTGTAACTTACCATTCTTCATAGTTCCAAAGCAAAGAAGGGATGGCTCACTGCACAATTCATCATTGTTATAAACATTAGTTCACAATGATAATGTGGTGATTAAGGAATAACCAGTTCTGCCTTCATGGAGCTTACTGTCTGTGGAGAAATCAGACATTAAACAAGTAATTATGTACCAGAAAGTCATCCCCTCTTTAAGCACCGAAAGCTGTTCCTTTATTACATTACAACTAAATACAAGGTAAGAGTTATTAGAAGTGGCTTAAGAGATAAATGCACAGATAAATCCTTCAATCCATGTTGAATACAGTGGTGACTGGTTGACAGCTCTTAAAAGTGTAGTGGACATTTTCAGAAGGTAAGTTCTTGCTTTTGAGTTTGTAGTTCCTCCCTTTCTCAAGAAATCTAAATAATTGGCCTTTAAGTTTTCATGCAAAGTACAACTCAACTATTTAATCTGATTTTCCTGCAGTGGCTTGGGGAATCACAGTGGGCCAAGAGGGAATGTTGGCCTGGCTTTATTTTTGCTTGCACAAATCCAAAACGCTTGACTTCTTTTCAGAGACATGGAAGATATTTTATTTAAAAATATAAATGAATAAATAAGAACAATGGAAACTTGAAGATAAGTTACTATATCTGAATATCAAGAAGTTTTATCAGTTAGATCTGCTAGCCTGTGGAATAGCATGTCTAAGGAAGTATGAGAAGCCCTGTTGCTTGTTATCATGTCAAACCTGAGTGGCTAATCTGATAGTAAAACAAAAGAAATCGTAGACTTGCACTAAAAAAAGAATAGAAGAAAAGAGTTAGCAATGATTTTCTACGGTTTTCATGCTTGACGATTGCCAGCATAGGAAGAATAATAATTTCCTAGCTTAGTGGGTTTCTATTGGATACATATTCTCATTAATATATATTCTTATAAACACATAATACAATAATAAAGTGCAAAAAATTTTGAAATCATTACATGACAATAACATTACAGTGAGATATAAACTTGCTTTGCACACATAGAACAATTATTACCCAACAAAAAGAAGAAAACTGTGTGAGTTTTCAGTCTGTTTTAATTCCAGAAGCTCATGGTGAATATACTGCATTAGAGTCCTCTTTTGCTCTAATAATAGATAAAAACACTCAAAGGTGGCACCACATCATCAGTTGTGAAACTGAAGCTGAACTCCTCCCTACTCTCACCCTGAGCAGTTGATATCATTTGTGAAATGCAGCTCAGGATGCAAAAGCCTAATTCAGCCCATAGCACACACTCAGAATTCATTAGTTTGAACTTTTAAAAAACATTTAGATTTATCATTATCTGTAAAATGAATGTAGGAAGATACCTACTTCTATATCATGAAATTGAATGGTAGTAATTTTATTCTTTTTTGGGTTATGAATTTTTTTAAATAATTTTTTTAATCATACTTTAGATGAAAGTTTACAGAACAAATAGTTTCTCATTAAACAGTTAGTACACGTATTGTTTTATGACATTGGTTAACACCCCCACAACATGTCAACACTCTCCCTTCTCGACCTTGGGTTCCCTATTACCAGCTTTCCTGTCCCCTCCTGCCTTCTAGTCCTTGTCCCTGGGCTGCTGCACCCCATTAGTCTCGTTTTGTTTTATGGGGCTGTCTAATCTTTGGTTGAAGGGTGAATCTCAGGAGTGACTTCATTACTGAGCTAAAAGGGTGTCTGGGGGCCATAATCTCGGGGTTTCTCCAGTCTCTGTCAGGCCAGTAAGTCTGGTCTTTTTTTTTGTGAGTTAGAATTTGTTCTACATTTTTCTCCAGCTCTGTCCAGGACCCTCTGTTGTGATCCCTGTCAGAGCAGTCAGTGGTGGTAGCCAGGCACCGTCTAGTTGTACTGGACTCAATTTGGTGGAGGCCGTGATAATTGTGGCCCATTAGTCCTTTGGGCTAATCTTTCCACTGTGTCTTGTTTTCTTCATTCTCCCTTGCTCCTGAAGGGGTGAGACCCATGGAATATTTTAGATGGCTGCTCACATGCTTTTAAGACCGCAGTCGCTACTCACCAAGGTGGAATGTAGAACATTGTCTTCATAAACTATGTTATGCCAATTGAGCTAGATGTTCCCCAAGGCCATGGTCCCCACAGCCCTCCATCCAGCAATTCGGTCCCTCAGGGAGTTTGGTTGTGTCTATGGAGCTTCTATGACCTTTCCTTGTACAAGGTGTGCTGGCTTCCCCAGTATTAAGTACTGTCTTACCCTTCAGCAAAGTTACCACTTATCTATTGTCTGTTTAGTATTCCCTTCCACCTGTCCTATTTCTTTTAAATATCAAAGATTGTTTCTTTTTGTGTGTAAACCTTTTCATGAGTTTTTACAATAGTGGTCTCATACAATATTTGTCCTTTCGTGATTGACTTATTTCACTCAGCATAATATCCTCCAGATTCATCCACGTTGTGAGATGCTTCGCAGATTCATTATCACTCTTTATCATTGCATCATACTCCACTGTGTATATGTACCATAGTTTTTTTATCCATTCATCTGTTGATGAGCATCTAGGTTGTTTCCATCTTTTTGCTATTGTGAACAATGCTGCAGTGAACATGGGTGTGCGTATGTCTGTTCGTATGATGGCTTTCATTTCTCCCAGTCCTAGAAGTGGAATTGCTGGATCTTATGCTATTTCTGTTTCTAGCTTTCTAAGGAAGCACCATATCGTTTTCCAAAATGGTTGTATCATTTTACATTCCCACCAGCAGTGCGTAAGAGTTCTGATCTCCCCGCATCCTCTCCAACATTTGTTATTTCCAGTTTCTCGATTCATGTCAGTAATGCCAGGGTGAGATGGTATCTCGTTGTGGCTTTGATTTGAATTTCTCTAATGGCTAGTGATAGCGAGCATTTCCTCATGTGTCTGTTGGCCACTTGAATGTCTTCTTTGGTGAAATGTCTGTTCATTTCCTTTGCCCATTTTCTAATTGGATTGTCTTTTTGTTGTAGAGATGTTATATTTTCTTGTAGATTGTAGAGGTTAGACCTTTGTCTGACTTGTACTGTCCAAAATTTTTTTCCCAGTCTGTATGTTCTCTTTTTACTCTTTTGGTGAAGTCTTTTGATGAGCATAAATGTTCAGTTTTTAGAAGATCCCAGTTATCTAGCTTATCTTCTGGAGTTTGTTTATTGTTGGTTATGGTTTGTATCCTGTTAATGCCATGTATTAAGGCCTCTAGTGTTGATCCTATTTTTTCTTCTGTGAACTTTATAGTTTTTGGCTTTATATTTAGATCTTTGATCCATTTTGAATTAGTTTTTGTATATGGTGTGAGGTATGGGTTCTGTTTCCTTTTTTTTGCAGATGGACGTCAAGTTTTGTCAGTACCATTTGTTAAAAAGACTGTCTTTTCCCCATTTGATGGATGTTGGGCCCTTGTTGAAGATCAGGTGACCGTAGGTAGATGAATTTACATCTGGGTTCTCAGTTCTGTTCCATTGGTCAATATATCTATCATTGCACCAGTACCAGGCTGTTTTGACTACCGTAGCTGTATATAGGTTCTTAGGTCAGGTAGTGCGAGTCCTCCTACTTTATTCTTCTTCTTCAATAGTGCTTTTTTATCCAGGGCTTCTTCTCTTTCCATATAAAGTTAATGATTAGGTTGTCCATCTCTTAAAGAATGTTGTTAGTATTTGGATCAGAATTGCACTGTATTTGTAGATTGCTTTGGGTAGAATTGTCATTTTCACAATGTTGAGTCTACCTATCCATGAGCATGATATGTTTTTCCATTTATGTAGGTCTCTTTTGGTTTCTTGCAGTAGTGTTTTGTAGTTTTCTTTGTATAGGTCTTTTACATCTCTGGTTAGATTTATTCCTAAGTATTTTATTTTTTTAGGGGCTATTATAAATGGTATTGTTTACTGATTTCCTTTTCATCATTCTCTTTATTGGGGTATGGGAATCCAACCAATTTTTGTATGTTTATCTTGTATCCTGCTACTCTGCTGAATCTATTAGTTTCAGTAGTTTCCTCATGGAGTCTTTAGGGTTTTCTATGTATAGTATCATATCATCCGCAAATAGGGACAGTTTATCTTCTTCACTCGTTGCCCCTTATTTCTTTTTCTTGCCTTATTGCTCTAGCTAGGACTTCCAGCACCATGTTAAATAGCAGTGGTGATAAAGGGCATCCTTGTCTTGTTCCTGTTCTCA